>NW_027466460.1:955000-1472500 GCF_050575085.1 Anarhichas minor | reverse complement strand
GAGTTCTCTGTGTCACCACCTCTGCACGTGACCGACAGACGGACTTCTCTGTGTCACCACCTCGTCTGTCGGATCATTTATTATTTTTGATTTAATAAAATGTTATATTTTAGAGAGCAGTCATCTGTGATTACTTGTGCATATGTGTGTAATAATAACTGGATGTAGTGGCCTGTGCTCGAACTTAAACCTTCACTCCCACTACAAACGTGTAATAGTATTCAGACTGTTAATATCGTGAGTGAACACTAATTATGAGACATAGTTTGGTTATTGGTCCCTGTCCCCAGGGTGGTGCCCCGTTCTTATTAGTAATTACTAATTAACTTATTGATGTTAATAACTCCATTGACGTCGATAGTTTAGTTTCATATTTGATGACAACCAAACACGCTCCTTTACATTCCCAACAAAACACAGGGTGATATATTTCAAGCGTTTATTTCTTTTAATTTTGATGATTATGGCTTACAGCTAATGAAAACCCCAAATTCAGTATCTCACAAAATTAGAATATTACATAAGACCAAATAAAAAAAGGATTTTTATTACAGAAATGTTGGCTTACTGAAAAGTATGTCCATGTACAGTATACAGTGTGCACTCAATACTTGGTCGGGGCTCCTTTTGCATGAATTACTGCATCAATGCAGCGTGGCACGGTCGCGATGAGACTGTGGCCCTGCTGACGTGTTATGGAAGCCCAGGTTGCTTTGATAGGGGCCTTCAGCTCGTCTGCATTGTTGGGTCTGGTGTCTCTCATCTTCCTCTTGACAATACCCCATAGACTCAACGCTTAAAGGACGTCCTAATTCCTAAAATGCATCTTGAGGATCGAGGTTTGCAGGAGGAGCTCTAAGTGAGGAAACACCAGTATATCTCGGCTGAAATCTTTTCAGCATTGGTAACAAATTAAAGAGGCGTGACACTTCTGGAATAATCTCAACCATGGCAGGACTCTACAAATGTAACAGTTCCATTTTAGTTCATAAATTGTAGTTATCTAAGGTGATCAAACTTTCTGCCTTTCACAGTTTGTGTAGCTCCTCCTAAGGCTCTGTTCTAACCACATTTCACCTGATAGTTGTTGTTATACTGAATGTGGGCTACATCAACTGACATTATCCTGACATGATGTTTACAAGTGCAAACAGTTAACGTCACAATATTAAAGCAATAGGAATATTATTTTGCATTGAGCTCTAATTTGTCTTTGGTATATCTGCAGTCACTTGTTTTTACAAGCCCTGAAGAAGACAGTGAGTTGAAAAGCGTAGGCGCAAAGCCCATTTATGAAAGCAGGGGTCTCAAATTCAAGGCCCGCGGGCCGAATCCGGCCCGCCACATCATTAAAAGTTAGACTTGATAATAAAAATATCCCCGTAGTCGAAGTTATGAGACAGAAAGTCAAAGTTATGAGACAGAAAGTTGAAGTTATGAGACAGAAAGGCGAAGTTATGAGACAGAAAGGTGAAGTTATGAGACAGAAAGTCAAAGTTATGAGATAGAAAGTCGAAGTTATGAGACAGAAAGGTGAAGTTATGAGACAGAAAGGTGAAGTTATGAGACAGAAAGTCAAAGTTATGAGACAGAAAGTCGAAGTTATGAGACAGAAAGTCAAAGTTATGAGATAGAAAGTCGAAGTTATGAGACAGAAAGGTGAAGTTATGAGACAGAAAGTCAAAGTTATGAGATAGAAAGTCACAATTATGATATAGAAAGTCAAAATGATGAGATACTTAAACACAGTCATAGAAGCAGCTCTTTGGCTGGTTACTGTACATTTGACATGGAAATGTATTGTGAGTACATTGAAGACTTTAAACGTGACTTTAAAACACATGAAATACTTCACGTGGGATTGTGCAAAACGCACCCTTGAAAGGATTTTAAGCTTTGAACAAAGTTATTGTAATAACTTGTTTGATATTTGTCTTTGCTATTTTCTTTAAAAGTTTGATCTTTGATAGAGTAATGTGGGTTTCTTAACCCTAAACTAAAAGGATTTAAGTTATAATAACAGAAATGTGGTTACATATATTTTTACAGTTATATAACCATGTACAATATTTTCAGACTTGAATAAACAATAATCAAATGCAGAGACAGTTATTTACCAATATGTTAGGAGTAGTTACATTTACAACCGGCCCTTTGAGGGCGACCGTGATGCTGATGTGGCCCCAGAGTGAAAATGAGTTTGAGACCCCTGCTATGAAGGCTTTTTCTTTTTTGCAAAACAGTGTTTTTTTATTTCTTTTTTGGTTATGACTTGTTGATCACAAAGCTAAGTACAAGTCTAACGTTTCTCTGTTTGCTCTCACCAGTTGCAGAGATGTGTTGTTCAGCGTTCGACAGGCAGACAAACTGTGGTACAAACTGCTGCTGGAGGGCAAAAGTGTACATATATACTGTTGTGTGTAAATAATACATTTTCTAGACTCCCATGGAAATACACGTGTGCACAACTTGATCACACAACACACACAAATGTATACACAATGCTGCAGATTCCTGCTTATGTAAACATCTACACAGGAACACAAACATACAAATTCACTGCATGTGGCTCTCCGAGCAGCTGGTGCTGGCAAAGACAGCTCTTTCAACTCATCCCATCAGAGACAGGGAACCCAGGCAGTCTGTGAGGCTGTCCAACGGTGACCTGTTGGAACCCTTCTCCTCATCTCACCTGTGAAATTTGGTAACGACTTGAATAAAAACTGTCACAATTGTTGTTATGACATCAAAAATTGCACTTAGCATTACTAATACTGCATCACACAGGAAAAGGCCACGTGTTTATTCTATATCCAGACCTCGGTCAAACAGTCCTCTGTTCAAATTAAGTTCGACATAATTATATTCTAAGGGTGTGGGACATTTAATAGGAGCAAACTAAATGCCAAATCCATATTTTTCATCTGAAATTGTCACACATTTAAAAATAAATACAATCTGATTCTCGGCATTTCTTTGCATCTGTCGGAGTTGTTTGAACACGAGAGCCACAATGAATGCAAACGTCATCATCCAGAATGGCTTCTAAGCTGATTCACTTCGTTCATTTGCCTTCCACTCTTTATACTGTACATACATGGTCTCCAGCACAAAGCACTTTACAAAAAACATAGTAAAGAAGGCAGAGCGGCAGATGATTGGGGAGCAGCTGGAATCGGGGATGGTCGCAAACCAACGGATGTACGAATGATTAGACGGTACTGATTGTGCTCTACGTAGCTAAATGACAGCTTTTTGCTAATGTCATTTATTCGTTAGCCCTGTTTGGGACTAGCACTATACATTACATGCATACAATTAATTCAGTCTGGTCTTGTTTTGCAAATTTTTGAAGTGAATAGTGTAAATAAACACATCGGACTCAGTGTGAAAGGTTTCTGTGTGTAACAATTCTTTTGGGATGGCAGATTTTAATAAACGCATATGACAGATATGGATTTGGGGGTTGGTGTTGGAGAGTAATGTGGAGTAATCTAAGACTCTCTGGGCCTGGAAGTGCAATGAATGTAAGGTGACATTTGCTGGGATGAAGTCGGCTAAATGAGGTTAGGATTCTACATTGATGCTGTAGGATGTACACTACTTCACATGGTTGGATTCAAGGGTGGATAAGGAACACAAGTCAAAAGTGAAGTATGGCCTGGCAAGGCTAACTCTAATGCAGTCCTCCTGTGTGGCAGATCAATGCCGTGCCTTCAGTCCATATGCCTCATCTGCAACCTATTTAAAGATTGAGACAGAATCTGCAAACCACCCTCACACCTGAGAACAGCTGGTTTGGTGGGTAGAAGGCACAGTTGGCTAGAGACAAGCAGCCACAGTAACTAACTACCCTACAATTAATCCTGTACATCACCTCAAAGATCAAACATGGATGTAGATGATGCCCAATGTAAAACAAAGAGCTGTTAACAAAGTTAATTCATAGCTTATTTTGTGTGATGGAATAATTGTGGTCTTTACATACTGTATATCATGGCACTTTCATTCACATTAGAGGGGAACTCTGATTCAGTCAGTGACACTGCGGACTCATTCCCACTTCATATGTCCTGGGCAGATTGGATAGCTGCTCCATAGTAAAAAAAAAATAAACATCTAATTGTAAATGCAAGTAAGCCTAAGAGGATTGAAATCCAATTGTGAACTATTACAGAGGTGCTTCAAGACGCAATCCAGCCAGATGTTAAAAAGGTCTAAATGCATCCGTAAGATAAAGACGCTACATGACCCCATTTGCCCACATATTTCAAGTGTCTGGTATCCACCAAAATCCAAAAACCTCTGCTTTTGATTGGCTAGTACTTGTTGCCTTGGTTGGGTGGATTAGTTTTAGGCATGAGGAGTGAGTTTGGGTTAGGGCAATAATAATCAGAGGCATAGTAGAGCGGGGCCATGCCTTCGCCAACCCAGGGGAAAAAATATTGCTACTTTTTTATCAAAGAACTATCCATACACACAAACACAGAACACACAAACACCTCTGGATCCTCTTTTTGCTGTTGCTTAAATGAGACACGGATAACAAAATTCAGTATCATTTCAACTGACGTTATGACGCTAAACAGACCTTGTGAGTTGATCATTTCAAAGACTGCTCACTAACGCAGTTGCACTTGGGTGGAAAACAGATTATATAAAGGGATGTCATACATCACAAGAGATTTACACCCTGAATAGTCTCCGGATCAAATCCAGATGAGATTTAAGACACGTTTATTTGAAAGATCGCCTTAACCAAAGCGTGTTGAGTGTTTGATCCATATAGGCCTCAAGGAGACGCTGACAGATGCATTTACACCTTTCACACCTCCCGAGGTAGTTAAAATCTGATTTCAATCCGTCTCTAATGCTGCTTGGTTGATGTGGAATAGGTGGGCATGAGGGTACTGAGTGATTAGTGACTACATAACATGCACTCCAATAGTCCAGCTCTGTGTGTTGTACACTAGTTGCACTCAAGCTAACTCGCAAACAGTTTGCAAAGTCCCAAATTCCAGTATGCAAAGCTACATGTCAAAGGGAATATTAGTGTGATATTAATTTTCATAAACCATGTAAGCAGCTTAGTACGAGTATTGCTTTGTGTTTTTTGGAATAAGGGCAAATTAAAACGAATGTGTAATGATGTAAAGCAGTCAATGTGAGTGACTGAATCAGTATCACTTTTCAGAGTTCCCCTCAAAGGTGAATTTATCGGCCATGATATGAAAGTGTAAATGTCACCTCAGCCGAGTTTGACGACTAGTTTGTTCGTGTGGAAACAGGGTGTATAACTAAGAATTAAACCCACAACCTTGGTGCTGGGTGTCCGGAAATCTCTTGTGCATTTGTTGACCCCCCTTAACAATGTAATGTCAGAATCATTGATTGAATCCAATATATTCTTTGGCATTGAATGCTGTGAATGTGTGCACAAGTCCTTTACTGATGCTGCTGTTTGAAGATAATTTGGAGCCATTTTTCCCTAAAAGCATCATAGATACTAAACAGGGAAATGTGACCATGGCAAATAAGATTAAGCTAATTATTTATTCCTTTGGGTTTATATGGAAACCATTACACACAAGGTTAATTATCTCAATAAAATACGCTGACATAATCAACAAAGATCATGTCTTTGATTAGCAAACAAGAGTTCCGTTGCTTTTTAGACATGATAAATGACGTGTGACAATCTGCTGGCTCTGCTCACTATGTTTACACAGGAACCCTCTGAACCCCTTTAAAAAAAATCACAGTTTATCAAGTGACATACAGTATAAGTCAAAGGCTTTACAACTGACAATAAAGTCACGGCTCATAAATCATTATGTCACGCTGCAGCTGTTCTGCTGTGTGCCGTGATAATGACTTACATTCTGACAGCAGGCGGAAAAAAAAAAAGTGTTGGCCATTTACTGACTATTCATTAACATCTGAAAATGTAGTCAACTTTCTGCAGCCGCGCTCCAAAACAGATCAAATGTGCCGTCAGTCAGCGTTTGTCAGGGGAGAAACGGAGACACATGACAGTGTAGGAGGATACCTAGATGTCACATACTTCCCCCGCCTCCTTGAGTCATTAGCATTGGTTTGTGATGACACCCCTGACACATGACAGGCAAAAGCCTTCGCTGTCGTTCATCCCAGGAGAGCACATCTGTCAGCCAGCTGACTTGACTGACTCACTCACTCATACGCCGACTAACGGGCTGACAGATGATCCTGCAGTCAAGGCTGCGGCACTATGCAGATGATAAGCAGAGAGGACAAACAAGCTGCAGACTGGAAGTGAGGAGCGGAATGAAAGAAACTGGCACAACTACTCTGTTTGTTGGGACGGTAGCCCTCGCTGCTGCACAGCAAAGCCGGAGCCATTTGTGACCCGAGTGACCCTTCCACACTGCCTCTGCTCTGCCACAATCCGCCTCCAAACCTGGAAAGTCAGAAATAGCAGCAGAAAGGGGAGAGAAGCATAGATGGTCAACAACTCAGAGAGACTCAGAGTGGCGCTACCCGTTAGCCTGCCAAGTGGCACCGGTGCCGCCGCGCAGGGGGTTAGGTGCCAAAGCTTGTCAAACACAGGGCACCCATCCAATCCAATCCAGCGGCAGAGGGGAGTGCTGGCTGCCACTAACTATATAAGAGCCGTCACCACACGCCGCTGCCAGGGCGAAAAAGCACCTGCTATCGCAAAGGGCCCTTTGTGGTATGAAGACACAAATTGCAGTTCCTGTTCACATAGTGGGCAGGAGGAAATTAGATTACACTCAGACTGTTAGAAGGGGCCATATGTACTGGAAATACTCTGAAAAATGAGCGCTGAACTTTCAACATACTTCAAATTCCTTGTTAACAAAACCATACGTCAAGACTGCTGCAAGTGTGTGTGCTATAAATAAAAAGGAGGCTTCGTGCTGAACCAGTAAATTTCATGATGCACAAGGTTTGTATGACAAATGTGTTTCGTGATTGTAATTGGGGTTGGCTCACTGGAAGAGGCGCTTTGCTCTGGGTATTTACTGGGAAAAAGCACCTGAGGGATACAAAAGAGGAAGTGCCTTCTCAGTCGGGCACAAAGTGTCTGTGTGTGTGTGTGTGTGTGTGTGTGTGTGTGTGTGTGTGTGTGTGTGTGTGTGTGTGTGTGAACCTGTGTACTTAGATTCCTATCTAACAGTGGACTTACGTGTTGTACACATTCATCAACAGGGGACTCCATCGCAAATGGGACATTTCGGAAATTCTGTTGGTACCTGTGTGTGTGTGTGTGTCTTGATAGGGTTCAAATTGGGTCTACATGTACATACTGTGTCTCTTGATTGGGTGTGTTTGTGTGTTTGCTTAATTGCATGCATTTGCATAATCATCTCCAACAATGTTTCTCATTGTCAGCAAAAGTCTATTAACATGTCCCACACGTTAACACCCCCCAGATAAATAAGTGAGATGTCCAAGAGAGATCATTATTGGAGAGGCTCTAAATCGATCCATCCTAATTAATTACCTGCTTGATAGATAGGAGTGTGCGTCACACTCTAACAGCCCAAGAGAGCCAGACCGGCAGTTCAAATCCCACTCATAATACACACACAACTAAAACTGTAGAGATAAATGCTTAACATCAAAGGCATTTGATGTTAAGCAAACACCGGCACTCTTCCCAAACTACAGGGGGTCCCTGAAACATCAGGGCAGGAGTGTTGGAACGGTGCCGTTCTTCAGTATGGATGTTCACATCGTTGTTGTTTTCATTCTTGGTCTGGATGACCCTTCAGAGTAAAAAGCTGCAGGGTCCTCCCCTACTATTACCAACGCTGGGGCCCCACAAGGGAGTGCTATCTCTCCTATTCTATTTACTATTCATACAAATGAATGGTCTAATTCATCTGATGTTCTCCATGTAAATCTGCTCTGATACAGTGATTGTTGGTTGGCTCACTGAACATGAAACAAAGTATCGTAGATGTGTGGGTGACTCTGTTGACCTCTGTTTTCTTCAGCTAAATACCACAAAAACTAAGGAAATGTTAGATTTTAGAGCGAGCATCAATAATTGACAAAAGAGGATTACAACAATTACAATTTGCGCTTTATACTTTGACAGTTTGGATTGGACAGACATATACTGTTTTTTTATTATACTGAGTATTTTAAATTTCTGCTTCATTGCCTGGTGCCTGTAGTTTATAACAACAAACTAATAAGATTGTGAATATGTTTAGCAAATCTGGGGGCAATAACAACACATAGAATGTATATAAGAAGTGCTCGTACTCACTCTGATGTCCCCCATTGGTTTGTGGACTACGGCTTTAAAGCCTCAAGTTTGTCATTTTGGCTGCCGCCATGTTGTTTTTTAAGGAGAAATGACACAAGAAGATGGAGCTAAGTACAACCGAACGATGACTAAGACACTTTTAGGGAACCAAAATGTTACAATTAACTTGAAGTTAATGAAGTTAATGAAGTGAAGAGCACTTCAGTATCTGCTTTAATTTTCGGACCTGGAGATTGCCTCCTGCAACAACAGTGTGACACTGCTTTATGAGTCCCAATTGGCGAGGAAAAGGTGGGAAATCTCCTCTGTAATCCTGTCTGTGCAATGATCCCTCCTTATTTTTAACCCCCTCACACTTCCTTATCCAAAGACATGCAGCTAAGAAGAGGCTCATCTGGCTCATCGGCAAGCTATCCGGCCGTCCAATGTCACATGAAACCTTGCTAAACTCTAATTACATAGTGTGTTCGAGAGTGGCAGATGAAATATAACTGCACTGTAATCTGGTGCTGAACTGGGACAAGATGTCAGCTGGAAGAAAAAAGTGCAAAAGTGCAAATCTCCTGAAGGACAATGTCTTTTTTACATGAATGAAAGTCTGAGCGGTAACGCTATGTATTTACGAGTACATTTTTAGCATCTTGTAATAAATATTGACATGTTCTTGATCACTTTGTGTTGTGTCTATTTGCCTTTTCTGTTGAGAAGATAACTGAGACTTTTGTGGGTTTTGAGGCACTGATGGCCTTTCAATGTCATTTATAAATGCATTGTAAGGCATAGATAGTCCTCACTTTAGATGTGGTCACACGAAACACTAAACTAACGACTAGTAACTGCCTGAGTGAAACCCAAGTGACACAGGAAACTGTCTCTCTGTGGGGCGTGGCACTCCGGACATTATTTCTTACGTCCAATGCATTTAACGAGTGAAACCAGACATTGTGGTTTAACATGCGGCCAGCCTACATTTGGAAGTAGTGAAGGTGCACCATATTTTAAATGCAAGCCAATCAGAGCAGAAAGGGCTTTTTCTGTAGCGGGGCTTGAAGATACAGGCGCTAAAACGGAGCCTTTCAGACAGAGGTATTCCATCCTTGATCAAGTTTCATTACAGCTGTGCTAGCACCTGAACACTCCCACCAGCAGACATAACAACCTGTGGCCTCATTTGCATACAGTTTATTGCAGACTTGTCAGCCTTCTGCCCCACACGTCCTGCCTCGCCGTGAGAATCAGTGTCAAGCTGCGATCGCTCATCGCACATTATCAGATTCACAGGAAGCACCAAAACACACAAGCACACACACACACGATTGAAGACACACAGAGAAACCAAGGACAAATGAGGCAGAGATAAATCCATCATTGGTTTTTAAGAGTGAGAAGTAAAAACCAAAGTATTGCTTTCATGATAAAAATATGTTACAGTAAATGTCTTAGTAATCAAAATGATTTATTCTCCTTCATGATTCTTCTTTAGAATTACAATCAGCTTTATTGGCCATGTATGTGTACGCATGCATGGAATTTGCCTCCGGTTTCCACTTTGCTCTCAACGTACATACACAAGTTTACAAATAATCAAGAAAATATAAAAAACAAGACAAGGACAACAAAAAAACAGATGTAAATATAAACATTTAAAGACTATGTACAGTATAAATATAAATCGAAAAGTATATATATATATATAAACCTGTACAACAACAATGACAGTGGAATTGAGGTGATAGGTAGTGCAATATGTCTGATTAATTATTCATCAGAGTGACGGCCAGTGGAAAGAAGCTGTTCCTGTGTCTGGTGGTTTTGGCATACAGAGCTCTGTAGCGCCTACAGAGGGGAGGAGTTGGAACAGTTTGTGTCCAGGGTGTGAGGCGTCTGCAGTGATCTTTCCAGCCCGTTTCCTGACTCTGCAGGTGTACAAGTCCAGGATGGAGGGCAGGCTGGAACCAATGATTCTCTCTGCAGTCCGTTGTAGTCTGTTTCTGTCCTGTTTGGTGGCCGATCCAAACCACACAGTTATAGAAGAACAGAGAACAGACTGGATGATGGTGGAGTGGAAAATAATCAGCAGTTCCTGAGCTGGCGCAGGAAGTACAACCTCTGCTGGGCCATTTTCCTGATGTTCCTTTCAAATCTTCTATAAGACAGGCATACGAGTGTGTTCTCTGCTGAGGATGCATGCTCCACCGAAACCAAGATCTAATCTAGATCCTCGGCTGATGTAGTTTAAAATGTCAATTGGCACCCGTTATCAAGATTAACGCAGCGCGTGCAGTATCGTTAAATGATTTAATTTCATGGTCTAATCAGTGTGGATTTCATGGACAACACCAGATCTGTATCTGAACACATCTCGATGCAGGCTACCTGCTCGGATCAGACGATTGCTGTTTGAATAGTTCTTGATTGATTTAAATGATAATCGGATTGTCATTAGCTGCTCGACATGTGCTGCCCTGAAAATGGACAACCTTCAGTTTAAAGGGAGAAAGATTTTTGGATTTGTGAAAAACATAGAGGTGAGACTTGCTCTCTCCTCTTACCAACAGTCAGTAAATGTTATAAATGTCATACAAGTGATGGAGGATTATTACAGAGAAGTGTTGAAGGTGGAGAAGAAAGACAAAGATAATCCAAACTTGCATCTCTCATTGCTTGAGGGTTAGTGTAAAATCTTTTTCAAAGTTCCTGGTTGAGCTTTTTGATGTGAGCATTAGCATTCAGGTGCTGAAGCTGTGATTATGTCAAAGGTCTCCATCTGAACTGCATGACTAATTTAACAGAGGTGCGACTTCACCAAAAGAGATTGATGTGTCATAATGGCTTCCAGGCAATTTGCTCAAAAGTGACATTGATCTACATTTGATTTACACTGCTGGTGGCCCCACATATTTGATTCCTCATTCACTTTGCGTCGATGGATTGCCTAATTGTGTCATAGTTGACCCCAGACTCTTTTAAAAGACATCTGACCCCAGCGTTGAACAGACACAACCTCCCTGAGCCTCTGAGGGAAATCAAAATGCCACTCCTCCCAGGAGAGATCAACAGAAAGCTATCAGAGTGCTCTGAACACTGAAAGTGAAAACCCACTGCTGCCGCAGTGCTTCAGCTCGTCATATAACGAGTGTCAAGTGTCAGCCCTTGCACCGATAGGAAGCGTTGCGCTGCAGCATGTAAATGCAAGACCACACCGGCTTGTGAAATACCACAGGGTTTGTTTTTTCCCTCACCTTTATTGATAACAGTCAGAGACAACAAAATATCATGGGTGAGTTGCCTATAGTTGTCTATTTTTAAATAATAACTTTGGCCGTTGTCTTTAAAATACTGGTTTTGTAGCACAGGATATTTGATGACCTGAACAACTAGTTTCTCCTCATCCATGCTTCGACAGCAACAGCACAAGGGGGCGACTGTGGCTCAGTGTTAGAGCAGGTCGTCCTTCAATCGGCGATTCGATCCCCTGTCGTAGATGTTCTTTGGTTGGTTAGAGAGTCCTGATGGGCAGGTGGCACCTTGCATGGTAGCCCCTGTCATCAGTGTATGAATGGGTGGAAATGGTTGAATGTGTAGTGTTAAAGCGCATGTAACATGTCGTGTTAAAGCGCTTTGAGTGGTCGGAAGACTAGAAAAGCACTATACAAGTACAAGTCCATCAAGGTTCCACGAGCACTGGCTGTTTGGACACGCGCCATTCAGAGATGGTACATTTTGGTCTTGAGAAGCTGGTGTGTTGTTTCTCTTTTTTGGATTGAGATCTTCAACTCTGGAAAAAAAGCCAGAGGAGTTTCCAATAAGAACAAATGGAAAGACACACACACTTCACTGTCAGAACACACACACACATACCCCCTACTCTATGCGACTGTCACAGCCACCACGTCAAAGCCGAAGCATGGGGGACAAGAGACGAGACAAGAAGGGTAATGGAGGGATTGATGAGGAGGGAGAGCACGGGGCAGGAGGCAGATGGGAAAGGAGGGTGAGGGAGAAAAATGACAGTCAGCAATGTGGGCGGTAGGAAAAGAGAAAAATAAGGGGAGACTTAGAGAAAGAGTTCTTATGCTATGTAGGGAGCTGGAAGCATCAAGCCCTCGATCATCAAGTTACAACACCTGCAAGAGTCAAAAGAGGACACAGTGTTGGGCACCTCAAACACTCCAGAGTGCTAGAAATATCTGTCAGCCTGAAGGTCAATGCATGCCTTTTGCTCCAGCTAATGTGCTACAGTGTGTAGCAATCACATCCACAATGGCTTGTACCTAGCTTGCCGAATGTGATTAAAAATTTGAATATGCTCCTGATCTGTGTGACCAACAGTTCTCAGAACAATATTGTTTGTCCAGCTCATGTGGGAACAGGATCCCGATGTTCCTTTTTCTGCTTCTCAGTGGGTGAAGAAATTCAAAGGTCAACTGTTGACATTCATTAGGTAAACCGAACATCGGAATGAATGCTGATTAAATTGTGGTAAAGGAGTTCCATCTAACTAAAATGGAAGGAATACCCGTCCATCCTTCAATTCTCTCGACAACCATACATCTGATGGACTTCACACTTGACGGGTGTGTTGTTGAGGACTAAAGAAGTAGTGTAGCTCTTAAGTAGTATAGGTTTTGTGTAGTGTAGCCGACAGTGGACCCCTATTAACTGGTGCTCCCTACAGGGTTGGACAATAGCCTCCACCACAAATGAAATGGTGGCTGGTAGAGTTGAGAATCCACCAAGCTAATTTCCAACACTCCTACAACATTAACTGTTAAACTACCGAACAGCATGCTCTGTACAACCTGCTCTTGATGATTGTGTGAGCTTTTGCACCCAAAGGACACATAGCATTGCAAGGAGATGCAACTATGTCATGGCCGGAGAATTGCTCAGGACCCAGTGGGGTGCAGTGTGAAGTTGTTTTTGTGAGGTTGGTTAAGCACTCGGACGCCAAGTTATCGGCCCGTTCTGAACAGGCATGTTGTGAACGGACACTGCACTAGTTGTTCTAACTCAGTTTACAGTATACAGTACAGTATTCAATATTAAGACATGTTGTAGTTATTGTGGATATGTGCAATAAGGATGCTGAGACATTACATACATATATTTCAGATAACCAGACTCATTTCTATTCCATGAGTAACAACTTGTGGCTCTAAACAAAGACTCAAAAATACACAGAAAAAGATCGAACTGTGTCTTCTGACAGAACGGCAAGTGAATTTAAGAGGCGGTGTGACTACATACAAAGTCAATTGAAATACTCAATTAAAAGGAAATTCATCTGGGGCAGTGTGAGTTGAAAATGTTGAGCGAAAGATTCATGCTTGAGGTTATATGAATCTGCTTCGTAAATGTACAGAGATGAGAAGAAAAAGGAGAGAGACTGAAATAACAGAAAGAACCAGAGTTTCTGGTAAGCTCTGAGTTCAGACAGGCTGAATTGAACACAAAAAGGCAGGCCCACTCCCACACACATGGATGGTGCATCCTTTGATAGCTTCTGCCTCTGTCTCTACAGTTAGTTCATTGACTGTAAGGGATATATGAACACAAATGCTCAAATGGTCCAATTTGCACCAATGGGGCTCTTTGAAAACTTGGAGGCAGCAAAACACACGACAGACACAACAGCAAACAATTGCTTATCTACGAATTCAGCAGAAATGGAGCCAATCTCGTAACTTTGAGTTGTGTTTCTGGCGTATAAAACAAACATAAATTGACACTCTCCTTTTACCTCTGTTTTGGTCTCCACCAACTCCTGAGAAAAAAGACTCTTCAGCAGCTAGTCGCTAACTTCGTCTGCTGTTTGGGGCTGGGCAGGTCTACAGTGGGTCTATCAAAGCAGGAAATAGCTGCCTGCTGTGGCGGGAAACAAGGAGAACTGGAAAAGTGTCTCCCTCTCCCCTACCAAACAGAGAACAATTGAATCTCACTCTGTCACCGTCCCCACTGGCTGCCTGACATTATTAAAAAGTGTGTAGATTTATTAATCTTGCACCGTGCTTAACTTTATTGGATCACAATTTATTTGGTATAGAATTAATCTACAGATGCTCCGGATCAAAATGAAACCAAACATTTCTTTGGATGTCAGTTTTTAAACCACTACGAAGACCAAACTGTGGCCTAAAAAAGACTAGTATGGCTCTTTTAGCCTGGCCGATTGCTGGGGTTACCTCTTGCTACTGAAGCAGCTGTTGATGATGTGTCCAGTAGTATGAGAGATTAGCTGTGGACAGACGGACAGACTGACAGGGTTAGGGTTAGGGTTACCAACCAACCAAACGCATGATCCCCTCCACAATGGAGTTGTGGCCGGCAAAACATAAACAAAATTGTAACAATAGATCAAATGACTATGTGTAATGTTAAGGGTGTCAAGCATAGTGATAACAATATACTGTATATGCATTAGTGCTGAGCTAGTTAATGCGTTATTATGGCGTTAACGCATTCATTAATTAACGCCGACAATTATATTATCGCGTGTTAACGCATTTCTTTTTTTTATTATTATTTTGAAAGTCCGTTGCTCACTGGCAGCGGTGGAGGAAGTCTTCGGCAGACTACGTTGGATGCAGCGTGTTTGAGAAGTATAGATAGACACAGAGAAGTGGATACAAACTGCAGCCGGTTAGTATTGTGGAAGATGTCGGTCTGAGGAATGTTCTCAAGGTGCGTTTGCGTCGCGTTTGGTGTGAAAGCACCTTTAGGATCGCAATGAATGACGGCACGTATGAGCTTCAAGACGCACCATCACAAGAAGAATACACGAGTTGCATGAAAACGAGAGGACTACAAAAGCGACGGTGTTACAACGTGCACCAGCTGTTGCTCTCACTGGAGACTACCATTTTGATGAAATTGCTGAAACATTGTATTCCTGTTGCACAGCAGTGGAACGTTTCACATAAAGTCAGCACACTGAGCACAGATAGTGAAGAGATATAACTGCTACTGTGTGAAGGGAATACTGCTGTTAACAAGCACCTGATTTGTTTAAAGTGTTTGCAAACCAAATGTTATTGCCCTTTTGTTCATATAGCAGTACTTTTAAAATATAATACACTACTTTTGAATTCATTATTGAACTTTGCGCATAACAATCGCAAAAAAAAATTCGATTAATCGTGATTAAAAAATTGTAATCGTTGCCCAGCACTATATATATATATATAGTATATATATATATATACAATATATATATATATATATATATATAGTATATATACACAGGTGCTGGTCATATAATTAGAATATCATCAAAAAGTTGATTTATTTCACTAATTCCATTCAAAAAGTGAAACTTGTCTATTATATTCATTCATTACACACAGACTGATATATTTCAAATGTTTATTTCTTTTAATTTTGATGATTATAACTGACAACTAAGGAAAATCCCAAATTCAGTATCTCAGAAAATTAGAATATTGTGAAAAGGTTCAATATTGAAGACACCTGGTGCCACACTCTAATCAGCTAATTAACTCAAAACACCTGCAAAGGCCTTTAAATGGTCTCTCAGTCTAGTTCTGTAGGCTACACAATCATGGGGAAGACTGCTGACTTGACAGTTGTCCAAAAAGACGACCATTGACACCTTGCACAAGGAGGGCAAGACACGAAAGGTCATTGCAAAAGAGGCTGGCTGTTCACAGAGCTCTGTGTCCAAGCACATTAATAGAGAGGCAAAGGGAAGGAAAAGATGTGGTAGAAAAAAGTGTACAAGCAATAGGGATAACCGCACCCTGGAGAGGATTGTGAAACAAAACCGATTCAAAAATGTGGGGGAGATTCAGAAAGAGTGGACTGCAGCTGGAGTCAGTGCTTCAAGAACCACTACGCACAGACGTATGCAAGACATGGGTTTCAGCTGTTGCATTCCTTGTGTCAAGCCACTCTTGAACAACAGACAGCGTCAGAAGCGTCTTGCCTGGGCTAAAGACAAAAAGGACTGGACTGCTGCTGAGTGGTCCAAAGTTATGTTCTCTGATGAAAGTAAATTTTGCATTTCCTTTGGAAATCAGGGTCCCAGAGTCTGGAGGAAGAGAGGAGAGACACACAATCCACGTTGCTTGAGGTCCAGTGTAAAGTTTCCACAGTCAGTGATGGTTTGGGGGTGCCATGTCATCTGCTGGTGTTGGTCCACTGTGTTTTCTGAGGTCCAAGGTCAACGCAGCCGTATACCAGGAAGTTTTAGAGCACTTCATGCTTCCTGCTGCTGACCAACTTTATGGAGATGCAGATTTCATTTTCCAACAGGACTTGGCACCTGCACACAGTGCCAAAGCAACCAGTACCTGGTTTAAGGACCATGGTATCCCTGTTCTTAGTTGGCCAGCAAACTCGCCTGACCATAACCCCATAGAAAATCTATGGGGTATTGTGAAGAGGATGATGCGAAATGCCAGACCCAACAATGCAGAAGAGCTGAAGGCCACTATCAGAGCAACCTGGGCTCTCATAACACCTGAGCAGTGCCACAGACTGATCGACTCCATGCCACGCCGCATTGCTGCAGTAATTCAGGCAAAAGGAGCCCCAACTAATATTGAGTGCTGTACATGCTCATACTTTTCATGTTCATACTTTTCAGTTGGCCAAGATTTCTAAAAATCCTTTCTTTGTATTGGTCTTAAGTAATATTCAAATTTTCTGAGATACTGAATTTGGGATTTTCCTTAGTTGTCAGTTATAATCATCAAAATTTTCAAGTTTCACTTTTTGAATGGAATTAGTGAAATAAATCAACTTTTTGATGATATTCTAATTATATGACCAGCACCTGTATATATTGTTATCATCACTATGAGTGACACCCTTAACATTACACAGTCATTTGATCATTGTTATCATTTTTTGACTATGAATGAATGTGTGATTTTCTTTAGAATTGCTTGGTTTCTCCCAATAATTTCTGTGATTATATAGCCTATTTTGATGAACCAAAATAGGCTATATAATGATGATGACGATGTGATGATATAGGACCAAAAGTTATATTTATAACCATGAAAAAACAAGTCGGCTAAGAAACGTGTCTCTCAATCAATCTCAGTTTCAGTACTATGGACAGCAACGCACCTACTTGTATACACACACACACACACACACACACACACACACACACACACACACACACACACACACAACAAACACAACAAATACTGCTGTCCATTATTCTGACAGCTAGTCACAGTATCTCAGCCAATCTTCTTTTCTTTTTTTTACTCTTTTCCAAAAGGCAGGGAGATAAATGAACAAAAGAAAATTTGATGATCAGCAAAACCTGACCAATCAGATTCAACTATGTCAATTCTTAGTAGGGGACACCCCTATAAGTCACATTTAGATACATAACATTTACATTGCATATTACAAAAGTATCATAACAAAAAACACCTACATTTAAACACACTAATATTGCTCTAAACGCTCAACACTGCTCAGGCACGAAGAACCAAAGGTAAAGTCTGTTGTCCCACACACAATTGAGAGGTTAAACCTTTGACCTCAGAGCAGGTGCAGCGAGTGAGCAATATTCATCTTTATTTTATTCACTTCTTCATCCTCTGGCTCTGGTGAGCTGATCAGAATCAGAAACAGGTTCATTGCCACAAAACTACTTAAAAAAACGACATAACTACTTCAAAAAAGGCTTCGAGAGACTAGGTAGAATTTGGCTTCATTGCTTTGCTTTGATTGTGTTTGGCTTGCTAGTCAGGATTTGGAGATTTTAGGGGCAGAGGTTTGAGGTTAGGAACAATGTTTTAAAATGTAAAGAGCATTACATTGTTTTTGAAGAGAATGGACGATTGTGACATGTCACTGTGTGTTAAAGCCAGGTAATGTATTTAAGAATATTTTCTGTTATTTTTGTTATTGTTGTTCTGTTGCTACAGCAGGACTGTAATAAGCCCGTCTAATCATTTCATTCTGCCTGGATGAAGGGCTACCTGCCTGTCTACCTGCAGGCACTCTCCCTGTGTTATCATTGAGTCTTCCACAAGCTGCTATCGTAACAGCTGTGAGCATGAACAGTAGCCATGTTTGTTGTTTCCGGGGGGGGTCTTTGGAGGGAGGTCTGAAGGGACGGGCTGTCAGAGACTTTCTCACTAGATTTAGTGACGTTTGGAGCTAGTGCTGCTAGCTACTTTCACGGGGAAATAACTAGCAACACTGGCTGTGATTTTCAGTTGGATACATTGTAGCTCCCTCAGCATCAATGGAGACAAAGTAGAAGAGTGAGAACGAAGATTTTTTTCACTGACAGAACGGACATGATACACTTCATGAGCACAGTCGATAGACAGAGAATGAAGAAGCATTGATATAATCTAGCTAATTTTTTTTATTTCTGATTTGAGACAAAGACATACCAGAGGTGTGAAAATAAACAAATACTTATGTGAGAGATATTGGCACTCTTTTATTTGTATCTGCTTGTTATATCACACCTCTCCTCTCTAATGGTCCCAGCTGTTCAAACAAAGCTATCTAGGCACTTCGACACAATGAGTAGGGATCAGTACCCAGTGCGCTGCACAGGGTAACGTCAGATAAGAGATTCACGTGGATTCAAGTGCTGTCCGTTGGGGTGTTCTGGAGCCGTGCTGAGGGACGCCACAGAGGCCAGCTGGGGTGAACGACCCGACATAAGCCCGGCTGGATCCAGGTGGATCAAACTTCTGTGGCTCAGCAATGGAGACAGCACCCTGGTCTGCGTGCAGCGTCCAGAGAGGAAGCACTGGCTTTTGGATGCCATTAATTTGCAGTGACAGTCTGGCTTTTGTCGACCACGGTGCTGAATAAGAGAGGTCGACCTTAATATGGCGCTCAGCCTCTTTATTTGATGTGCTTTGAAAAGGAGGGGAGAGAACTGTCTCTCTTTACATACATTTGGTTAAACAGCAGCTGGCAGTCAGCCGTAATTATACACCTTAGCCTGTGCATTATTTATGCCACCTTTTAAAATCCATTAAAAGTCATTTGGTCTCCTCTAAAACCTGTCATTATCGACTGACTTTACTGTAATTGCTGCTTTAGGTCCTCAAAGATTTTCTGCCGGGTGATTAATAAGGATGCAGGCTCGGCTGCAAGACTGTGCAGCCAACATGCTCTAATCAAGTCACTGTAAAACTAGCCCAAGTAGTATTTCACCTGGTGGTCAGCAGCCGAGGCAGAGGCCTGTATTCAGTCTCTGATTGGAGTCTAGTCCGTCAGACATACTGCGGTGCTCCTCCTCAGCTGATGATTTGTGCACTAATTATACCGCAGTTTTCTTCTACAGTCACGGCTACTAAATTTGAATCGCATTAATCACATGCATTGCAAAAAATAATGTCCAGTGCTGACTTCACAGTCTGACTCTAACTCCTTATTCAAAAACCACAATTAGTCGCTCAGATCCCTCTCTCCCCCTCTCTCTATTAGAAGAGCTTGAGTGAGAGAGAGAGTAATCAATACTGACATCATTAGCATGGCCTTGCTAGAGCGGCTGTGTCAACGTTCTGTGTTTAACATTTAACGTCATGAGCAGCTGGAAATGCTGCTGGGGGGGGGGGGGGGCGGGCTCGTTAATTCAAAAGCAAGTTCAGCAGAGTGTGAGGTGAGGCCACCCAGCAGCTCAGTGATCTGCAGCTCAATGGGCTGTCAGTTGCTTTTTGTGAGGTTTTTAACTGCTACATTTTTGAGTGTGAACTAAGAGCGGTGACGTTGATGAAGGCTGTATGTGTAACAATGATGATAACCAATATGAGCACAACTTTTCAACGCCTGTAAATGTGTGTAGCAACTCATCCACTGTAATGTCTTATACGTTCATTGCAGTAACGAAATATAATAATATAATTCATTTTGGTTCTGGTAACTCACTAAAAAGCAGGTGTGTGAGGATGCAATGCTCATTGTAAAGAAAACCAAAGGCAAAGTGGGGAAAAAGGTTGTTTCACTAGACTCTCATGCAAAACTGAAGGTAAACATTGACATTTCGTCAGTGAGACGATGCTGTCGCTAGTCACCTGAGTGACGTAGTCGCTAGTCACTAAGACTAGAGGGCTCCAGAGCATCGTGGTTTGAATCGTAGGTTCCGTATTTAGTTCATAAAATGATATTAACTGAAATTGTGTCTGAAATACTTCACCGTGAACTATGACTTTTCTGCTCGCATTTTGATGTGACATTTTCACATTGGTTTGCTTCAAAGAGTCCCAAACTAAAACAATGGAAAGCACAGCTCTTAAGTCATGTGTGACCCCTCACAGGCCTCAGAGTCTCAAATCTCAACTCTCATTTTTAGTTCAAACTGCAGTGTTCCACATCTGTGAATAAAACTGTGCTTTGTTTCAGGCAGTAAACACACATCACTGGTTCAGAGATGGGCACTGGTTCAGAGAGGACAGCATATGTAGCAGCCACCTGAACAGAGTCCAGGCCAGGCCGGGGCTGGGGCCTGGGCCTGGTACGGTGGGGGGTCTACACACCAGACTCCCTTGGTACCAGCAGATGGCTGAGAGGCTGACCAAGTATGGCGATTCAATCTGCTGCTATTATTCAAGGTGGGCCAACTTCCTCCCGCCAGCAGGTTGTCTCTTTCATCATGCACTCGCTCTCCAAAGCTAATGTCTCCTGTGTGTATCAGCTGTGATGTTGCATGGCTACTGTGGGTGGAGAAATATGAGCATTTCTGAGTCAAGCTTGCATTTTTTGGAAAAGCTTTTCATTGCAAATGAATAAGGGAAGCAAGTAAATCTTGAAATGATGGAGAGCACTTGGGAGCCCAGCAACAAGGGCTAATTCCTCCCAAAGATTTGCATATCTGTGTTTGGGGGGGGGGGGGGGGGGAGGTGATGAATTTTAAATGTTGAAAGGAAACAAAAGTATGATTAAATCATGAGTGTATCCATGTGTGTGCTAGTGTGTGCAAGTGGGTCTGTGTAGGTGTGTGTGTGTGTGTGTGCGTGTGTGTGTGTGTGTGTGCGTGCGTGCGTGCGTGTGTGTGTGCAAATGTGGTGATTAAATTGGAGAAAAATAACAGAAAAATCTTGCAGTTACTTTCCACATGTCAAAAATGTCGGTATCCTGGCGTTGCTGGCACAGAGATATGAATCAATATTTGGGTAAACAGGTAACTGCAAACTCCCTCCTGCCAGTTTCATTACTGAAAAAGTGATTAGAGAGGTATTCCCATGGAAGCAGCCACACACAAGCACAGCTCAACTGGACATCTTCAGCAGCCCGTTTGCCTCTGTAAGGGCCAGCCACATATCACTGTTTAATCTTCCATGGCATGCTTTCTATTAGAAGCCAGACAAATGATGGTAGGTAAGGAAAGGTCAGCCGATTCTCTGGCTCATTTATTGTCTGATTTTCAACCTAAGTTGCCTTTGTGTCCCCTCGTCTGATTTTATGATCTGTAAGTATTGTTTTGCCACATGTCAGGAGCCTGCCCTGACAGCTGCTGCTCACCAAGGTCATCTCCACAAACTTGTGTACATCGAGACAGAACGCTCCAAAAACACACTGTAATGGTACCACCGAAGTAATATAAAGCACTGCATGGTCGGTCTCTACTCGGCACAGTCCTTCCCACTCAGTCGTCTCAGTCTCCTGCACACTAGTAGACAGATCTCACCTTTTTACTGCCGTGTTTCACTCCTATTACTTCTTGTAGTTCTGCTCATGGGCCAACCTTTCACTCCGTCTTCATACTGCCTCATCTTGGACTCCACCATGTTCAGGTCTCAGTCGATTCTCTGCCTGAGGAAGAAAGGCATGGATAAGTGCACCGTTTGCCATATCTGTTGGCAATCTCTACATTTTATTCTAATATTGCCCATTATTTATGCTGAAGAAGTTTGCATGATGGAAGCTCAGTAGCTGTAGTCTCAGAATTATCTTTGGCAAGATAATTCTGAGACTGAGTGCATTGCTAAAAGACAGGCAGTTAGCTACCAGAGTTAGACCGGTCCTGTGTGAAGTTAGCTAAAAATCATATTAACAGTTTATTACATGATTGTTAAATGTTATTGATGTTGTTATACAGGTAGAGTATGCATGTGAACGTGTCCTGTATTGCCCCGATTACATTGCAGAGTAAGAGCAGACTGCAACTTTAAATGATGATATGAACAGTAAGGGTGTAACAATACACGTATTTGTATTGAAGCGTTCGGTACGGCAGCCATTATGAACCAAACAATTCGTTAGAATACTACCAGTGCATTTGGAAAATTGTGGGAAACATAATGTTCTTTCGGTGGAGCCAATGCGCTCAACATGGCAAGCCACCCAACGTAACAGACAACATGCAGTCTGACACGCCCACCACGGAAGAACAACATTCTACTCTGGTGAGGCACGTGTGTTCTGGGAGGCTATGCAGGAAAACCAACAGCAGCACACATGCTACAAACTCACCCCGCAGCGTTTAGGTAGCTGTTCCCTACTGATTCAAACAGGGCTAAAGCAATCGTCACTGCGATTATTTAAAGCCGCAGATATGAGACTCTACTCTGGAGTGGGGGGGCGACTGTGGCTAAGTGGATAGCAGGGCCGTCCTTCAATCAGAGGGTCGGCGGTTCGATCCCCGGCTCCGGCTCTGCTAGTCGCATGTCGATGTGTCTTTGAGCAAGACACTTAACCCCAAAATTGCGCACACTTTACGAACATGGTTCTACAATGGCGGACAATAGAGACCTCGTTATGTACACGTGTCTGAAGCCGTTAGCGCAACCCCGTAGCTACATTAGCTTAAAGCTATATGTGTGTGTGGGTTAGTAAAAGAAGAGAGAAAGCAAACGAAACAAAAGGGTCCTCCAAAAACAGATTAAGATCCTCCCCGTCACGGTGGAGTACAGAAGATTTCTCTTTCAGCTACAGAAATACAGCTGACGACTCTTTGATTAGTATAGCCGCGGTTCTGACCTCTGAACTGATAAGAAACCACTTCCGCGAACGGTGAATCGTCTCAACACGAATTGCGGCAGTATTGAAATACACAGCATTAGCGATCTCAGCGATTGTTGAGCATACACCACGTTATAAAAATGACAGTAACTTAAGCGACAGAAAACAAGATAATAAACACAATAGTCTAACTCTAGCCCAGACACCGTAAATAGCTTACTATGATGTGGGTTCGTGGTTGAAGATTGTGGTTCTTCTGAGTTTGTCGGTGGAACTCAGGCAGTGCGGCTCCGTGCGGCGCTGTGATAAAACTCTCTGTGCGTCAGAGAATGTCTTCGGCTCAGTAAGGGAATTTCCCGTCCTTACGGCTAGCACAAAGTCAACTTGGGCGGAGAGGAGAAATGTGCTTCTCTCTCTGAAGAGTCAGTCTCTTCACTTCTGCAGGAAAATGGTTCGCTTCCTCGTCCAGGATGCAAACAAAAACAAACAAACAGTCCAGTAGATACGTCCAGCGAATCTACAACTGTTAAACGTAGGATTTCTTTTTAAGGACTGCAACGTTGCATGTGCTCCCTTGTTGACCAAAATCGAGGGAAAAAGCGTAGACAAGGGGGCGGGGGGCAAGGCTGTTTTATAGAAACAGGAGCTGAATCACGGGGGTCCTGGGTTTCTGTGGCCCTCGGCCAATTAGATCGCAGTGTTGCATGTTTTATTGCTTTCGCATTTACATTGCTCTTATCACAAGACCCAAATCGGGATGAACCCTTGCCTGCAGAATCGGCAGGCCCAAATCTCTTTATTTCAAAGCACATGGTGAGAACAAGGAAACACCTGGGCCCAACAGAGATGAAGAGCCATGTTCTGCAGACACGCCCCCTTGAGAGTCTCACCAGCGAGGATTTAGCCAAAGAGATGACAAAAGCAGTGGAAGTTGGAGCGAGCTAATGTGACTATTCCTGTGACTACTGACAATGCCAGGACTATTGTATATGCTGTTGGAGCTGCTGGACAAGAGCCACAAATAGAAGGATGCCATTAATCTAGCATCTCAGAAAGCAGCGGCAGTGCAGCAGATCTCTGGCCTCCTAGCATAGATCAGAGAGATTGTGACCTTTCACAGAAGCATAACAGCAGCCCATGTGTTGAAGACAAAACAGGAGTTTCTGCAGCTTCCTGTACACAAATTAATCCATCATTGTTCAAAGTCAAAAATAACATACTTATTATCATTAGTTTTAATAAATACAAATATTTTAAAATCAAGGAAATTTCTCTGGCATTTCTTTTTTGCCGTATTTAAAACGTACCGAACCGAGAATTTTGAACCGTTACACCCCTAATGAACAGTGTTTCTGAATATTTAAAGTTATTAAATGTGTTGCACCAGTCTGGATCCAGCTTTTGTTTCCATGGTGACTGAAATAGTTTGAGTTAATACCAAGACAACTTTACATTTTGTTATCTCTGTCAGCTGAACTGGTCACAGTGGCTGTCTCCCCTTTAAATTATAGCACTGTTGATTGCCTGCTGTTCTAAAACCATTTTGTTATATACAACAATGTTAAAGGGACATCCCGTCCCCAACGATGTGCCCGTCCACTACGTGCCGGCAGTCTCTGTAATCCATAGAAATAATAACGCCGCTGGTGCCATTAGTATTGACAGGGAAATCACTGCCTTGCAAACAGAGCCTGTCCCACTGAGCCTGCACGTTCCTTTATGCACTGTGAGGACTGCTGGCTGTGTACGGCAGACAGAAAATGTTCTGCTTGTCTGGCAAAGGAACACACATGTGGCTTTCCATGTTTTGCAAGCTGGTGAAACACATAAAGGCTCTGACAGCATGACAGCAGCAATTTACAGTCCATTGCGAGCCATATAAAAATTAAAGAAACGCCCAGTCAACAGCCCTCTTCCTCATATCTGCACTGTTTGCTCTATTTCATACACGCTTGCACTCTGCTCTGAAATGTGCATGTACAGTACATCAACATCTTGATGAACTGCACAGTTATATGTGGGATAACAGTGGCACCTCTCCGCCCTGCCCTGTTTTGATCAGAGGGATGACAGGCTACAGTGGGCTGCCAGGCTTTCCCTACAGAGAGATGATGGTATAGCACTATTTTTTTAAGCACTAACATCTAAAACAACATTCAGCCAGAGAGCAACCCTAGATTCACTTTAAAACAAATATTTTACATCCCTATATACTGTACCCTTTCAATATTTGTACCATTCGATGATGAGATTATCATTATCAATATTTTTGCAACAGATTGTTTGTGAACTGGCAGGTGTAAAGACAGCTCCACACATGGTCCTGTGATAATCAAACCATATTCAGTAGTTAACACGAGTAACCATCCTTTTTTTTGTCTAAATATTCCTGAGAAGTTTCATCAAACATTCTCTGGCACATCAGCACCAGAATCTGACAACACAGAACCACTGTGAAACTTGCTGCAGCTTAGTGACGTGGTTTCAGTTGGCACTGACGGGCAGCAGGAGCACAAGAGCTGCCATTTGGCTCTACCTCTCAGCTCCCAGCTCGTGTTGATCCCAAAGGTGGGCGCTGCTGTTCTATGCTGTTGTATGTATGGTGGAGATCCACTCCACCATGGAGCTCTTATTAACAACCCTGTCATTACCATATAACTAAACTATTTTTTAAAGGAAACATATTTTCTCTCAGATTATGGTCGCAGTTCAAAACCAGGCTAGAACGCTGGTTATGAAAAGTGAAGCCAATGCTGAACTTTCTTACACTTCTCCGGTTTGTATAGAAGTCTATGAGAAAATGACTCTACTTCTCTCTTGATTTATTACCTCAGTAAACATTGTAAACATGAGTTTATGGTCTCAATCTCTAGTTTCAAGTCTTCTTCAATACAGCATGATGTTCATTTAGTAAATGATGGTCCATTTAGAGTCAAATAGACCATAAAGCAGGGGATGCTTTAGGGCGGAATTACTGTGATTGACAGGTCGCTAGCACAGCGTTAAAACTCTTAACCTTTCACACTGTTGTTTTGGTCTCCTAAAAATGTGTTAATCAACGTTCAGTTGAACTTAGCTTTCCACCCTCTGGTATCACTTCTGGTTGCAAAAAAAAAGGCTTCAAAACTATAGTGTTGTCACAGTGACGTAACATCACAATCAACGTCTTAAACGCGGTTGACATTTGTGATAGAAAATTTCCACTATGACTTATCTATCTGTTTTTATTGTCTGACCACTCATTGGTTTTGGCACTTTTTGTTTTAGTAAGGTTAATGAATGTCAGCCATGGTCAGTGAGGGTCCTCTCAGGCTGAGTAATACTGTGTGTGTGTGTGTGTGTGTCTTAATCAGGGGCATGATGTTGTCAGCTTAGATAAGGGGCTGAATGGGAATGCAATCAGTGGACCATTCAGTGGTTAACCATTCAATGGTTGACCAATGAGTGGTCACTGTTATCCAGATGTCCTAGTGGTGACTCCTCCTACCCCACCATGTGCTCAAGGCATTTATAAGTCGTACACAACCAACACTCTGGGTTCTTCCTCCTTAAGACCGCATTGCATTCTGTATGACGATTGAACCTTCTCTGCGCAGAGAATAAATACTTTAAAGACAAACTTCTTTTCTCAACGTTTCTTAATTTCAGTAACATAGGACTCACTCTGTTCTATTAAATAGTTTTTTCCACCACACATTGTAAATTGAAAATAAATCAACGTTGACTTTTCGTTACACACAGGACACAAACAGTGTTCTCCTGTTTGTTATACTTGTCCATCCACCTGGACCTCCTTCCTATGTGGACTTTTTGACATTTAGTTACAGGTAATATGCATTTACTCTGTAAAGGTGCTCTCCCTCTGACCTCTTTTCATTTTCTTATCTGGTCTGGAAATGTGCAACGATTTGTGCAGCTACAATTTTGGATAAGTGCCACAGTCACTATATTAGTATACAGATGATGCTGCAAGCTAAGATTCAAAAAGAATGGTAAAGAATGGTTAGTAAAACAAGAAAAAAAAGTCAAACATTTTGAGACTTTAATGATTACGCTTTTAGGAATAAACAACTGTCTCTGCGATACAAAGTTGTAACAACCTGTTACTTTCACTTTATAACAAACTTTGTTTGTTTTTCCCTGTTTGTTTTTCAATGATTGTAGAAATGAGTGTCACGACTGTTGCTGGCAGCTCCTACTTCACAACAGAACAATGGAGCTGAAAAGTAAAGGAAAATGTCTTTGTGAGTCTTAAAGTGCTACTTCATCTAATTATTACTTTGGACATGACAGATATTTATTTTAATGTCAAAATCCAAAGTCAGTTTCTCTCAGTTGGCAGATAAAGGCTTCAATCTGCGTCATTCACTCTAATCCCAGTGTAAGCAAACTTGAAGAGCACTGTTTTCCATTTGACATTGTATTATTAAAATGACCAAATCACAACAAACCAAATAATAGGGTATTAATTAGCAGAATTACAAATGAGGAAGCCAGTTTGTTTCTTATTTCATTGTTCAGTTTTGGCGCACTTGAGGCCTGAACGATGCTTACTCCATATTAGCATTGCGATTGCCTGGATGCAAGCTTGTTTAGCTAAACCGTCGCCAACAGCACCAGGGGTCCACATTTAATTAAGCTTGGTAATGAATTATCAAAGAATTATGCGCAGAATGTGTCCACCTCTGGGCATGGGAGGTTTGTATTCAGCCATGCCTATACGTTATCTGCAGATACTTCACAAGCGGTTCTGCACACCTGCACTATGGTGAAGAAATCTCTTTAAACATAATAAGGCAGATTTTGTTCACACTGAGCTTGCTAATGACCACTGTGAGATCACCTACGGCATCACAGAGACAGGAAAAATGATACTGACTATTTGAATGTAGTCATCGAAATGTTTTCATGATGTCTGAATTTGATGTTTTAAAAAATAAAAAGGAAGGCAAGAAGAGGTGGAGACTGTGGATATTTTTAAAAACCTAATTGTTTGTTGCAAATGTAGCCACCATAGTTCTTCTTGGTTGGGCTCTTAATTAGGTAATGGTGGTGGTGGTGGAGAGGAGGGATAATTATTAATTTAAGTGAACTGGCCCGAACTCACAACTAATTTGTGAGGGAGAAATGATTTATGGGAGCCCTGAAAAAGCCCTCTGAGGGACGGGTGATGGGAGGCGAGTGGAGAGGCAGGGCTGCTGGACATGGTGGCAGCGGGACTGTGAGGTCAGCAGAAGGCTAGGATAGACACAGACAGGGCAAGTAAAAAAAATCTGGCCTTTTGGGTTTGATGGGAAATACTGCGGCCTTAACATGCACCGCAGGACTATATCCACCCTGAGCCTGCTGAGCCTTGAGTACCGTTCCTGTGCCAGCGATCAGAGATACTGGAATAACAAAAAAGACAAAGTGAAAGACAAGAAACATGCACAGGCGAGGGGTGGACAGAGGTGGGACAAAAAGAAGTAGAGAAGGAGACAGAGATGGACAGAAGTTGAAAATATGCAGACCTACAAGAAAAATAAAGATAAAGGTCAGAAAACAAGAAGAAAAGTGGACGTCTGTGTGACAGAGTGTGAGAGAGATTGTTTGATGGGAGAAAAAGTAGTAGGGAGGAGGGAATGATAAAACAGAAGAGAGCACAAAGGGAGAGATGAAAGTCTGTGAGGACCTTGAGCTGTTTGTTCCTCCCCCTGATGGCACTCTGGCACAGCTGGAGCTGCTCGGCTGCCTCTGGAATCTCGCAGCAGCTCCAAAATGTGCGCCAGCTCCACGAACGCTTTCTCCTGCTTGGAGTGGGAGGATTGCAGAGTGCAGAGAGAAAGATTGATAAAATGAGCGAGTGAGCCGACAGTACTGGACCTTCTCAAAAGTTGTCACAAATCCTGCTGGCTGCTTTATTATCAGCTACAGGCTCACGCATTTACCCTGCAGATCTGAGTAAAGGTCTTATGTGGAAACAGTCAATCAAATAAATACTGCTGAGATGACAACTGTCCTGGCAGATTTAAACAGGTGGAGCTTGCTAGTTATTGTAAGATATTGTTGGAAATGTTATGTTAAAAACATCAAGTCCAGATGGAATGAAAAATGCCATTTAAAGCCTGACATCATATCCCTCGTCATGTTTTGCACCTATTTAAGGTTGACGAAGGCTAGTACCAACCAATTTCAACCAATAATATCATGAATCAATCAATCTGCAACTTTTAGCTACAAGGGAGGTGTGTGTGAAGCCACAGTCCTCTATAGCAGCGGCACCATCGGGTCATTTTGTTTGACGGTCATCAGCTGAGTGACTCACAGTGGGAAGAGAAGAGGAGCAATGGCAGAGCGTTCAGGTCCAGGTGGGGAAAAAAACGAAACCAATTTTAAGTTTAAACAATAGAAGTGAGCCAATGTAGTATGATTTATTATGAGTAACCTACACATCTCTTCTCTTTATCATGACCTCATGTTGCATAACGTTACTTTACGTTACTGTGCGGCTCCAAAATGAAACGGCGAACAACGCACTCTACTATCGATAAAAACTCAACTTGTCAAAGTCACAGTGGAGAAAGAAAGACACAGACAGGCAGATGATGGAGAAAGAAAAAGAAAGAGAGGGACAGCAGCAGATGCTCTCCACTATTTGAACTGTATCTGAAAATTATGTGTGAGTGAAAGAAAACCCGTTTAATATTTCAATAAATTAATGTTAGCATACAGAGGTGTTAAAAGTGCTTCGATCTTTTGTAAAAGTATTCATTCTATAGTGTAAAATACTCTGTTACAAGTGTAAAATACTCCATTCAAAGTATCACCCTGGTTAAAGTACAAAATAATATTTATCTAAATATCTATTTAAAGAACCAAAGGTAAAAATGCTCATTATGCAGAATAATATATAGTATGTTATTGCATTATACTTAAAGATGCATAAATGTGTTTATCATTTTAATGTTGCAGCTGGTAAAGGTGGATCTCATTGTAACTACTTCAAATACTGCTGGGTAGTTTAATCTATAATAATACAACATCAAGTATCTGTTTTAAGCTGTCAGATAGTAGTAGAGATGTAGTGGAGTAGAAGTATAAAGTAACATTAAATGGAAGTAAGGGTTAGTAATTCAACTTTGTACTTAAGTGCAGTAATTGAAAAAATGTACTTAGTAACATTCAACTACTGTTCAATTACATACATTTAATAACTGTTCTTCCAACTCTAATCAATACATGTGATAGTAGCTGTGAAGTATTCTGTTTACGCACTACAATATTTTTAACACACAATGAAAACCACAATTCATAATTCATCTAGAAAGTATTCAACAGTTTTAGAGATACACTCTTCAATTTGATCAAGGATGAAGACATGTACTGTAAATGTGAATAAAGCACCAGAGTGCATAGTAAAGCATCAACATAGAGCTTGTTTATCAAAAAACTTTTTTCCGCCCCCCTACAGAGGTCTGGAAGAAGCCCATCTGTCCTCATTTACCGGAAACACCCCTGAAGGGGAGAGTGCCGCTTGAAATTCTCAGCCAATGGCAGGCTTGAGTCAGACTAGAGCCACATGAACCCGTTCAGTATGTGGAGAAATACAAAACCTGACAGGCCTTGCTGTGCCTTCAGGGTCGCGAAGCTACTGAATGGCCGGACAATCCCAGTTTGGGTAAGGGGTTTACCAGTCAATTAACCAGTGTCACCTGCACACTTAGTAAGGCAGACAGCCTCCTTTAAAGTATCACTAACATATAACACATGCTAGCATATCTTTGCACACCAAACGTTGAGAGGGCAGACCAGCAAATCGCAGCAACGATCTATTAAAAGTGTAATCAGGCACACTGTGGTGGGACTGCAGGCCTAGTTTGACCCCATCAAGTCTTAATGAGGTCCGCCGAGCCATTAACCCGCTCATTTAAATAACATGCATCAATATTAATAGGTTATTAATGACTTAAAGCAATTATGTGTACAGTGGATTGGACAGAGAGTGGGAGGCAGGAGACAGAGAAAGAGAGAAAACGGTGCTACTTTTAAAAATGTGTACATAATGTACACTTACACAGCACTTATTCCATTATTAGAGTCATGTCCTACTCACCAATCAAGGACGTCGTGGTTCTTCTCTGTTCCAATTACTGAGCTGCAATCAACCACAAGAGGCAGCAATGAGCCCATCCTGCACTTGAAACCAAACTTGTACAAAACACACAAAGGTGACATTCATGATTTACCTGTGGTATTTTTCAAACAGTGTGCTTTGCTTATTAAGAAAAAAACACTTCAAGGATGAGAACTAACAGGTTAGTTTGCCAAATGCATATATAGTTAACATCCACCTCCAATAAAAAGCGCCAAGCCGCCAGCCATTGTCTTTGCTTGGGACTGTTTGGGTTGACCGCATTTTAGCTCATGTTTGATTCTCTTCCTGTTAAATTCAACTCTGACTGTTGGTTGGTGCCTTTTGTTCTGATCTCTCTTTTTTTTTATCTCTGCTGGAAGGCTTTTAATGGGGACCGTCTCGTAGGGAGTGTTGAGTCTCATTGACATTATCTTAATACCAATGACAAAAGATGGCAAAATAGGACAAACTGCAAACTAGAAAAAAGTACTCAGCAGAGTGCAAATCTCGTCCAGGTGTGTCTTCCTTTAACCTCCCAAACAAAGCATTAGAAGTCAGTTGCCCCTCAAGATGGCAGTGAAGATAACAAAAACAGAGCTATATTCATCTCGTATGGAACCTAACTTTAGTGGATCAAATCCAATCGGGTATGGAGTTAATCTGCAAGTGCTCCACTTCAAAATGAGATGTCAGTTTTTGAGACAACAAAAGGTCAATCTATGTCCTGCAACAGACGAGAAAGGCTTATTTTTAGCCTGGCTGATTGCTACTGAAGCAGCTGTTGATCACTTCAGCCCCTACCAGGTTTAGAGGAGTGAGGAGTCAGCAGTCAATGATGGTAGAAAACAGTCAATCAAATGTTGTTGTTTTTTTATTGTGAATCACTAGAATCCACAAGAGGTCCTTGAGCATACAGTTATAAAGAGCACAATTAATTATCACGCTGATGGGTCCAGTAGTATGAGAGATTAGCTGTGGACAGACGGACACCTGATGAAACGCATGATCTCCCAAATGGCTTACACCTGGCGGAGATAATAAAGACGAATGAAAACGGTATTTCTATTACGTCCGAACTAGCAGTAAAACCTTCATTTAAAGGTCAGGTTCTCTATGCATTTGAGGTAAATGGACTCCAGTTACGATTCGAGAATTTCCTGTAAGTGTAGACTGCATTGGAGACAGGGTACCACTGGATAGATGGTGACCGCGATGTGAGGGATCTTCACTTTGTGAAAACTCATATACTCATGACTAGGGGGCAAACAGCGGTGAGCCCATTCATATGCAGCGCTTTCACAGAAATGTCTATGCTAGCGGCAGTGAAAATGGCCTGTCTCTGGCTGTGTGTGGGTGTTTGTGTCTTCACAACACAGAGGTGAATGCTAGCTTCAGATCAGCACAAGTCCAGAAGGTTCACAGGGGGTGAGGTGCTCACAGAGGGAGACTGCAGCACAAAAATCCCAAAAGCTGAAAAGCTGGTCGTAAGCAAAGCTTAATCCTTTCATTGGGGCCTCTTTTCATGTTGTCACATATGCGCATGTGAACACCTACTGTAAGCACATGCTTATTTACAGGCTGCAGCATCAAAGGTGAAAGATTTAAAAGCGGCAGCACATTGCTGAATCCAAGAGAATAAATCTAAGTGAGACTTTAGAGCGGAACCTTTAAGAGCAGTTTTCAAGTGATCACATCATTAATCACGTGGATGCTCAGAGCAGGAACGGCCAATCAGACACAGGATTGTTTTGTTTTTGGATCCTGAGGCAGAGAACGTATAACTTTTATGCCGCGTTCTCTCTCTGTTAACTTCAACCTTTTGCTGGTTATAAGGAAGCAGAATCCTCTTTATTTCTGAGGAAAACGCTCTGCCAACACAGAGGTTTTATCGCCGCAGCTGAAAGTTTCGGATCCCAAGTTTAACCAAGAAACTCGGAGGGACCACTAAGAAGGACCATTACGAAGTCATCTCACAAGTCATTTAGCTCGGTGTCTGGGCATAGTTAGGTCATTGTGTGTTACACCTTGTTTGTGTTTTGCTTAAGTTACTGTATTGTTATAGCATGTTGTTCAGTATGCTCGCGGACGGCCGAGTCCCGTTATACTTTGTATTTCATACTGCTACAACCGTGTTGAGATAGATCAGTCACCGCTAGTGGGGTCGGTAATTGTTATTTTATCGGTTCAAAGATCCCGTGTGATAAAATAGTAATCTCCGTATTTTACCGCAGTGGTAAGTATCTTTTTGTTTTGAGGATTCTTTTGTTTTGTTTGGTTTAGTTTCCTTTTCTTTAAATCAGTCGCCGCGAGTAAGGTGGGGAACAGTAACTATCAGTTTAAAAGCAACCAGAACCGTGGCTGGACGCATCTGAGATCGCCAGCCGAGTTTCTGTGAGATAGAAAAACAGTTCCTATATTTTACGACGGCGCTGAGTGCGGTGTCTTGAAGATTTTACCTTTTTCCTTTTTTCCCTCTTCTTTTACTAACCCACACACACACGTTCATAGTTACATGCATATTCCGGTTGAGCTAACTACCTCTGGCACGTGTAGATAACGCGATTTCTATTGTCTCGCGCCATTTTGGAGTCTCGCGCCATTTAGTGGTTTCTTGAGGCGTGGTCATGTGCAGAACTACCCCTCCATTTTGATAATCCGATCTATCTTCCACGTGTAGTCCCACGTGACGTAGCCACGTTTTAGATTACATCCATATGTGGTCTGCACTCGAACTCAACCCTTCACTGTTCACTCTGAATGTGGAATAGTACTTTGACTATTGACATTGTGAGTGAATACTAATTATGAGACTTAGTTTGTAGTTTGGTTATTGGTCCCTGTTCTCAGGGTGGTGCCCCATTATTATTAATAATTGTTAATAATCTTACTTACATTAATAATTCTATTGATGTCAATAACTTATTTTATCACATTTGCTGATAACTCAAACACGCTCCTTTTCGTTCGTTGCAACGGGGTGATTGCAAAACAAAAAACCTGAGGGAAAATCAAGCTATCTGCATAAATAGATTGAAGTCTATTTAGATTAATATACCAACACTCCAGCTGATGTACATTTAAGGTGAAGATCTGAGTTCATCTTCCACCTCTGTCTGAACCCTGTGTTCAGTAAACTGATAATGGGATACATTTCCAACAGCAGTTTCACATGATCAGCTTACCAGAGTCTGCTGAGGTGGAGTTGTCATCATCCTGGATGAGGTCCAGTCGGCTCCTTTTCTCCTCCTGCTGTGGTCCCTTTCCATCTTCTTTGACTTTCCTCTTCATTTGTCTCACAACGACATCCTCAGAGGTGGTTTGGTTTTCCCTTTTAACAAGCCTTGCCAAGTTGATGAGGGTCTGCCTTTTAAGAGTGGCCTTCAGTTCAGAGTCAGATCACAGTAAGAAAAATCAGGTCTATCTCGAGGTACTAACTCTAAATAAGTGCCTTCTCCACCTGATAAGTCCTATGGATCATTAACACCAGTGAAGGCAGATTTCTGCCTGGGTTTCTCACTTACCTCGATCTCTTTTAAGGGGCGGAGAACCGCAATTCATTGTCTTCTTTGCAGAGTCTTTGTCCATTAAGATATTGAAGAAGTTTCGAACAGGAAAACTGTGAAGTAAGTACCGATCCAATGCTTGAAACTATCTGAGTGAATTTGCCACTGAGTGTGTTCTTAAAAGAGCTTCACTACACTGAAGTTTCCCACCAGAAAAATGCAGCGAGCTAAGATACAGCAACATAGCGAAAGAAGTTTATTACATCAAAACTATTTGATTTATTACATTGAACCAACTTCATTCCAAGTCAATGCTGTTAATATCAAAATATCAAAATAATAAGATAACTTTGTGATATCATCAGATATCACAACGGATTCTTTGGGATTGAAAGTAGGCCGATATAGTCTGCTGTACCGTACCACAAAAATATTAAGTACAGCAGCTGTCTGCCAAAACCTACAGACAACAACCCGTCACAATGGCATCTAGAAAACACACCTGCTGACGTTAGGTCAACATGCAGTACGTTACCCATGCAGTTCATTACCTGCGCCATGTAGGTTACATTTTCAGCTTGGTTTGTTTGTACACGCATTACAGTACGTTTCTCTGTCATCAACTTTGTGAGATGGACATTTGTGCTGCATTCATGTAGTTTCATAATAATTGGAAAAATTAGCTCTGGGAAAATTCACTTGAACGCCCCCTCAAGTCGAAACAACAACTGCAAAACAGCTAACGTGTTGTTAGAGCATTAAAATACAACACATCTTCTTGTTGTTTCCACATTACGGTGTAAAGCTCATGAACACACCAAAGTTGGAAGACTTCCCAACTCTGGAAATGGGACCAGTCTAAGAGCACCTAAATGCACCATTGTTTGCTGCCTTTAGTTGACCTTCTGCTGGCATCCGTCTACTTCTGCTATAGCTGAATGTCTGATATTGACTGCTGTATACTTTTTGGCAACCGGTCGTTTCTTGCAAAAATGTTGATGTTTCATGATGTTCAGTTTAATTCCACCAACACAGTCAGCAGGCCAAACAAGCTGCGACTTCTGTATCTCTGCTGGCATAACGCTGAGCTCATCTTTACATCCTGAACACACACTGTGTCTGTAAACTGTTCAGCTACTTATTTTGAAGTATAGGAAATAAAGAGGAATGTATTTTTAAAGTAATAAGCAAAACATGGCCGGAACATGTTAGATAGCAGCTCGTTGTTGAGGATAAGAGGACTGAGGCAGTCTTTGAATATGCCATGAAAGCATAAATCTCTGCCTCCACTGTGTTTTTCCTCTGCTGTGTCCAGATGTTAATTGTCACAGGGAGCAACAATTACAACAATCAAATTCCTTGTGCCGCAGCAGCCTTTTACCGGACACATGAAAACGGTCGCATTTTCCACTTCAAAAGGAACTTTGTGGATCGTCAGCACATGAAAAGGAACATATGGTCCTTGCAGATTTACTGTCAGTTTTCCGTATGTATGTTTCCTGCTGAAGGAGGGAACAGAGAGAGAAAGAGAAAGCAGAGACCGACTGCTCTCCTTATTTCTTCCTGCTCCCCCTCTTGATAGAGTCCACATAGTGCATCGAAACAAATGACCCTGACTCCCCGGCTGCGTCCAGAGCAACTGCCAGAAAATGTTTTCAAAATCCAGTCATTTATCTCAGCTCACATGCCCGCTGGACATGAATGCAGATAGCTTCATGAGTGTAAATCCAAAAAATGGACAAAGACGTGGCACCTGAAATACCTCTGATATGTTTTTAAAGGACTGCTCACAGAAAGTGACACAGCATTAATGTGACCATAACGACCGAAAAGCAATGCAGCGTGATTGGCTGTGTGGGAGTGCTGAGGCAATTGCTGCATCAGTGACTATGATCGATATGCATGTTATCAAGTCAAGTGTCAGTAGTATTAGGGGCATTGTTATCTGCCTGGGAAGAACAATATTCTCAGAGCAGTTATTCCGGGCACAATGACTTGCTCTTTATTGGAGGCTCATAAAAATTGAAGCTGTCGTACTGTCAAAGGGAGGCCAGCTTTTACTAATATATTTCAAATCTGACTGACTGCAGTACTGCTGCTGCTGCAAGAGAGAGAGAGAGAGAGAGAGAGAGAGAGAGAGAGAGGAAAGAAAAAAAGAGGAACTGAGAAAATTAAACCGCTGATATTGACTGCCAGTTAGAATCAAGAGAGCAAATGAAAAAAAGGAGAACATTTTTATTGCTGCATTGTAAATTTGTGGGACACTAACAAATGCAATCTCAAGATGAGAGAGGCAAATACCTTGGACAAAGCGTGGGACCCTGAGGGACCAAAGGGCCAACCGAAGCAATCACAATTATGGCTATTTATAATCAGCATAATGCATCTGAATGCTTCTGCACACCCAGCAGGGGCTAGCGACATCTACAGGTTGCCAATTTGATTGATAGTAACAAAGATGGGCTCCCAGTAACCCAGGCAACAGTTGCATATCATGCATGATGCCCCGGTCCGCCTTTGTTCTTTAATAGCGGGCTAATGAGCGGCCCCGACATCGAGTAAGAGACGACAGAGACCGGAGGAGCCGGCGAGTGAAACGTCGAATCACTGGCGGACAGAGTGCAGACCATTACTGCGGACTGAAATAACCTCAGTTCCACAACATGCATTCAGCCTCAGAGTGTCTTGGTAACAGTAGCTGTCACTCGCACTTCCTCCCACAGTGCCATTATCATGCTAGCAATATAAACTACACAACCAGTCTAAAACACCAGAACACAGATCTGGCCAGGCATCAGCATGAGTGGGAGAGGGGCAGAGGAGCAAGGCTGCTAGAAATAATATTATAGGAGGGACAGCAGATAAAGGAGCACATTATTTGCATGCTTCCATCAGAGACACTATAGATTTGACTCTAAATGAAAGACCATGAGCTGACTAATATCCTCTTTGTAATTATCCGGTCCTATCCTGCAGTAGTTGTGGTAATGATATTATACAGTGTACCGAAAGTAGTACAATTTGTAATACAAAGCACGAATGCTTCTTTGTACCACGAACCCAATAGTAACAAAATCAACAAATAACATTTAATGTCTTATAGTGGACATGAGAGCAGGAGTTGTTTCCAAGCCAAAAAGGAATCAAGAGGGCTGCGCACACTCTCAAGAAAATAATTTCTATTCAACATTACTTCTATTAAATCAAAATATAAGAGCTGTTAGGACTGCTGATTAAAAGCCAGCAGACACGTGTAAGATGTTCGAGGGCCGCTATGTGATCAGTTGTCATGAGGAGAAAAAAGAAACAGAAAAAGTGATTTTATTCTCACATTCGTCACAGGCCTTGATACATTACTTGCAGGCCTAACAGATCCTGTAGACCAGTCAGCAAGTGACTCTGGTTCACTGGTTGATTTGCCTAAAACAAATCAAAACCTGGAGCCATATTCACAACAATTCTTATCTCACTGTACCTCTTCAGAGTTCTACTAAATGCTGCACGATATGTTTTTTTTTAAAAGGGCATCACAATATTGTTTTTTCCTGCAATATATATTGCACTATTATACAGAAATAGTCAGCCTAAATTTGTTAGGCTATACATATTAAGGTTAAATGCATCAATCTGCATCAATCTGGTGAACTTTGAGAGCAAAAAAAGAGGCTCGATAAACTTTTTTATGTTTCATTGGTTGTATGGATATGAAAAGTCACATCCACAAAAAAAGGAAAACGAGACTGGGTCCGTGTTTCAGGCATGTCTGGTGCTGCAGACTGCTCACACCGAGGACAGGGTGTGTGTGTGAAGTATTTATCCATAGTCAGTATATCACCTACAGGCGATGGCTGTCAGCACGCCCCCCCAGTTTGAAGAAGCAGACGGGAGTACCAGCATGGAAGCTGAGCAATGTAGGCCTACTGCTGGGCAGCAGCAAAACATATTTGAGTCACCTAAAGGGAAGGCTCACCTAAAATATCGATATCACTTTAATAAAGGCATTGTTCTTTAAAACCACTGTTGATATTCTTGTTGAAGTCTCATTACATCCTGACAGCAATCAATGAATCAAATGCTCTGACAAAGAAAAAGGACATCTTAGGCTGTTGCAGGACTGTAACAAGCCCGTCCAATCATTCCATTCGGTCCGATTTATTTCAGGTGTCTAAGACATGTCCACAGCAGAACATTGCTTTACTGAGTTGTTTTTTGTTATTGCAAAAGCATAAGTGGGTAAATTACCGCAGTACATATCCAGTTCACTGACATATTAGTCCAGTAGCTATAACACTTGATCAGTTTTTATTTGATGTTTGACAGGCAACGATATTATGGCTTGGTTGATCAGTTGATCAGCTGATGGATTAAAAAGGGAGTGAGAGAGAGATTTGTGGATGAGTGAGAGCGTAAAGAGAGTCTACCCGACCGAACCTATGCTGAGCTTCATGGAGTTCTACAGGAATGTGTTATTGGTTAGATGTCTGAAATAACGTCTGTGTTTAACACAAACCCCTCTGGTGAGTTTAAAATATTTTACGTGTCTTAAAAAGTGTCTAAATGAGACGATTAAACGTCCTCACCCCCAGATGTCAAAGTAATGGGGCATGGGATTAGTCCCTGTGATGTAATTACTGAATCTGAAATTATAGTCTCTTACACTTAAGTATTTATATTTGTACAAAAACTAAGAAGCAAAGCACATGAAAGCACATAAAACTAAGGTGAGAGGCTGACCCTGTGGATTCGGAGAATTCTCAATTTGTATTGCTTTCCTTTTCAATCTTTAACTTTTACCCGACAGCCAAACTGAAGAGTGCTAGGATGATGTGAAAGGAGGTGTTACTGTCAAGGCAGCACACATCCTCCTACGGCACTGAAAGATGGGATAATATCCACTGATTTATGTTCACCATGTAGATCTACTGACTCTCCATCTAGTGAATTAATGATGAACCTCAAAGCCTCAAAATGCAAGTCATCAACAAGTGATCAAAAGAGGACACGGACCATTTAGGCCTAAAACACTCCTGTGAAGTCAAAGTGTGTGTAATGGCCTGCATTTGAGAGTAAAAGTTCATACAGAATGGGAAATGAAAATGTTTTTCTATATTTCTCTCATGTGAAATACAGAGACTGTTTTCTGTGATGTTGGAATCATCAGGTAATAAATGCATAGATGTTAAGATAATACCATTATATTTAGTTTAATGTGGCTCCAAAGCACATCAGGTACATTAAGCCCTCTTCTGGCATTTGTTTTTCCAAGAGCCACTAAAAACACACAAACATAAAAACTGACTGTATGGTGAAATGAATGACGATCGCCTCACAATGCATGCTGGTTAGATTTGTGTCCGACTTGATCCCGGCGTGCTCTGACGTCATGAACACGTGGTCAACGATAACCTCAAGAAAGCGAGGCAGCCAAAGTTTGAATAGCAGTTGCTCTTAGTCTCATCTTGTGCATTAATTAAAGGTTTAATCTTAAATCATATCTTGTGTGATTGATAATAATAACGCTTATTCATACAACACATATCAAAACGGAAAGCAAAGTGTTTCACAGGCAGACATAAAAAGAACAAAGGATAGAATACAATGCAGATACATGCACATTTCCACTTTAATTTATATTTACAAACACATATACATGAATCAGAACGAGGTCTGCAAACTACAAGTAGACTTCAGGTCGGATCTAGCAGGATGTAACTCTCTTTGACTTCCTGTATATTCTTTAAACTGTCTGACTGGACCACAATGTTTTTTCCACGCCCCCTGCTGAAGCCGCCTAATTTCGTCCACTTCCCCCCCCCGAGGAGCAGCTCATCTCAAACGAGCCTATTGTCTGTTGTCTGCCCCGCCCACATGACCTTCACCTGTTCCTCATCAGCCCTGCTTATTAACTGCCTGCTTTCTCGGGGCTGGTATTTCAAAATGATCTCACAGGATTTTAGTTGTTGGATTGGATTGAATTCTGATTTGATTTAAATTGATTGAAATGTGGCCGTTCAAAGCAGATCCAAAGATTTATTTACATTTGTACCACCTGCAGTCAACAGCAGTGCACAGTATTGCGTTAGAACAGTGTGAACAATAGCTGAGGCTGTTTCACTTAACAGGATGTGGTGGCAATATGGATGTCAGCTCAGCAGCTCTGACCGCTGGACTGAAAATAAGTGACTACTGAAAATCAGGCCCATAACTGCAATCTAGTGCAAGACTGAACCAGTCAGATAACCTAAACTACAGTTTATCGTGTTCACTTACTTCCTACGGGCATTGTATCCATCCCATACTACTCATTCTAACCAGAGTACAATCCACTTTGTACAAAGAGGATCAAGTGAAATTGAGATTGTGTCCGTTGCATCCTTTCTGTGGTACGGTCTCAGTAACAGCAAACATGCTGAAGGGTGTGTGTGTGTGTGTGTGCTTACATGTGGCGGGAGAGGAGGATGATACGGCTTCATGCTCTGGTTCTGCTATCTTTTCCCTTTTCATTATTTTTCCAAGAGGTGTCATAATAAGAGTCCACAACCCATTTTCTACAGCACAAAACAACCTGTCCATGTTGCAACCACAGAGATCTCATACAGGACTACCCCCCCCCCCCCCCCCCCCCCCCCACATAAACACACACTATCAGTCTGTCTTAAGTCTCTTTGCCTTTCTCAAATGCTCTTGTTTTCCATCCCTATAGACTGTGTCGCCTCAGCAATTGTCTCTACGTAGTCTAAAGTACTGCGGTATCTAATCAAGGCCTAATCTCACCTGGATTTATGACAGGGATGTTGCTGCTCGTGTTTTCCAATCTCAGCACTGAACATTCACATGATTAAATTCCATCAATAAATCAGATATGGTCTCATGCTCTCATTTCAACTTCCTTGTAGGTAGGGGAGGTGTGGAAGTGCACCCAACTCTGCAGAACAAAATCGATGGAGATTATTAGGCCTCATGCAAGAACCACTCCTACAAACAGGTTTGTTCGTATATGTGACTCGTTCGAGTGACTCAGGCGAAGTTGCTGCATTTATACATTTTCTCGTATCTTGAATTTTCTCTCACGGGTATAACTCAGTGTACGAGTGGTCCAGACCTGTAGCAGTCATGTGCAGTTAGTCTGCTGTTATACAAGTTTTTCACTTATGGATGGTATATTTCATTCACTTTGAAGCAATTTTGAGTTAGAATCTTCTATGAAATAGACTTCATAATTATGTTGACATTATCCTGTTTGACTCTGACATCTGAATTATAGACTGATGTAATTCTAAAGTTATTTCTATAACTTGTCTATTGATGTAAATGTAAACACTACAGTATAGTTATGAACATCTTGTGTTGTCTGACCTCCCGTTGCAGTCATCGATGGCCTCGCTGTGGAGAGACGTTTTCCACATGGAACCATTTCTTCTTTATTTCAGTGACAGTACGACGCTCAGGTGACGCGTCTTCAACAATAACATCATTATTTGTCCTCATTCCTCGTCTTCATCAGGTCCCTTAATTCTGTTAAAGAGAGACTTTCCTCTCTGGATCTCTGAAAGCAGGACTTCATCATAGGACACAAGGGGCAGGACGTGTAGCCTTATATGGTGTTATTGGGCTGTTAGCGATGCTAATTCACTGTCCTTATGGCCGCGCTCATTTACACACAGGTGTCACTCACCATGTTAACTCTGAACTTCAGATAGCTGAATGACCAGAGAGTTTGCTGAATGTGACGTGGCTCACTCGTACGAGCTCACCAAACGGAAATAAGGAGGAGAAAGTGAAGATAACAACACCAAAATGTTCTCAAAATTACAACTGACAAACCGAACAATGATTTCAGCAAAAGTGGCTGTGGTGGCATTGATGCAATGTGCAGCAAGTCTGACAACAGGGCGAGCAAAAGCCATGAGCAAAGCTGCATTGGATACATCAAGCTATGTATGTGAAATGACAGTGGAGAGGGGCTACGATCTGCAGCGGCCTCAAACATGACATTATGGGGATAAACTTGCTTTGTTAGATGAATAACTATTCTTATGATAGAAGTCATTTTATGTTACCAAGCTCAGAGAGGACAAAAAAAGCAGACATAACGTCTAGTTAATGAACATCACTTTTCAGTTACAGCTTTTAGCCAGACTACTCCGCTATCTCTGCAAAGTAAAGCCAAAAGTTCACTTTTAGTTTATCTATCCCAGTGAGGAACTTCACTGACCCAGCGGGCACTCTAAAGAAGAACTCAGGACACAACTCCTGTTTGAGGCCAGTGCCTTGGTCAAGGGCAGTGATAGAAGTATTACACCTGTTTTCACCAAATCTTTTCATTATTGATTAATATCTCAAACTTGGATCAAATCATTGTGTCATGCTAAAGGGGTCGTTTGTTGTGACAAAATATCACCCAACTCTCAGTTCAACAGAACGTTTTAGTTTCTTTCAGCTCATTGTTTGGGTTTTGCATATTGCGACCTCACTGTTTGGTTCAGTGTCCCTCAGTCAAATGTGAAGGAAACTTGTAATCCTGGTGGCCGATGTTGTTTATTTCTCCTGAATTTCGGATCAGATACCACTGGGATGTGTGCTGTGTTGTTGGTTTGGTTTAGCGTTTATTTTGGTAAAAGTCCACTTTTGGATTTCTGACACGATAAAGTGCAGCTATATTTTGTTACAATGGTTTTCCAGCTGCAATGATGTTGCAATGACGCCAAGCGCAGTTACGGAAGACCAATTGGAGCGGACTGGAGGTGAGGGGAGGGGCCCTTATAGGCACAGGCTCTAAAAAAGAGTGTTTCAGAGAAAGGGCCAATATAGTTGTATGCAGGCAGACAGAACAAGAATAATGTTTTTTGGAAAATAAAGCATGTAAACATGTTCTAGTAGAAACCCCAAATACAAGGATGAACCCGGAAATCTGCAGCATATGTCTCATTCTAATGAAATAGGAATTACATCAGAAATTACTTACATTAGCTAAAGTTAAACCTAAATATAGGTTAGTGATTCACTTTCTGCTGATCAACTATTTGATTAATTCACCAATGATTTGAGAACTACATACAGTACAAGACTTTTTTGGGTTGGAGGAAAATGGAGCAACAGGGGGAAACTCGCAAAGCAAGGTGGGAGAGCATATGAACAACTCCACACACGAAGGAGGATTCAGACAATGGACCAGACAAGACCAAAGGGCCCTCACTCCAGAAAACAGAGATCTCAATGGAATATTTTTCGAATGTCTGTGAAGAGACAGCACAAGTAAGAAGAGCGGTGTGGAACAGCGACCTGAACCTACGACAGTTGCTTCACAGGGATAATAGTATGAGTCAGATCTTAAAGGCTGTCTATACATGCTGTATAGTGCATATGCGCTTGTCAGGGAGTGTGTGTGTGTGTGTGTGTGTGTGTGTGTGTGTGTGTGTGTGTGTGAGGGGGGCACTTACCTTCAGTAAAGGCCCTTTCTATACCAGTTCTTTGGTCTTAGAAACCAAGCATTGCTATAATTTTCAAAAGTAGATAATCCTGGATCTGCAGGGTTTGTGAAAGATGTTAAAAGCTGCGTCTGACACCACACATGACCTTTTCTTTTCACATGGCTCCTATTTATTGTGACTCCTTTTAGTAGCTTTGAACTTAGTTGACCAAATGTTACAAATGCTGGGCTAAACAGATTTGTTTAGGACATTGCAGTACTGTTAAAAAATGTTGTCCATGTTTTAACTCTGACATAAATATACAAATATACATTATTTAGAGTATCCACTTCAGTTAAAACTTTTGTATAACCTGGCACCACAATTCGTGCTTCTTTTCCTCTGTATTCGTAATCATTTCTGTACTGTTCTTTGATCTCCGAAAAAGAAATCGGGCCCAACATTGAAGGCATTGGTCACCCTTGTTCAAAGCTAGTGTAGAAAAATAATGATGAAGTCCTGGGGTGGGCAGGGTAGTGACGCCGCACAGCATGCTCTGGGGCAACGGACTTATGGATAACAGAGACTCAACAGCTAACCTTTAGTGGCTAAACTTCATACCTTGCTGCAGTTAAGGGTACTCCAGTGTGTTTGCGCACACTGTGACAACCTTTTGTGAGTGTGGTTACAGGTTCAGAACATTTAGTGAGGTCCAGTCACCATTTTAGACAAGGTCAGAGCTACAACACACTTGAACATTTCATACAGGCTGTGAAACGGTGCTTTTCAGCCTGGTGTTAAGCTGACTTTTCCTCTCTTTGGAAGGAACTGCAGCTCAGATCAGACAGGTTGTGATCTAGGAGCAATCATCAATAATCCCTTATTTCACAAAAAAAAACTGCACCCAAACAACTAGAGCAATGTTGCTAAAAAGATCTCTGTGACTACCATTGATAGTGAAGCCCTGAGAGGAAAGTGTGAAAAAAAAAATGGTGATCCATTTTCTAAGTCTAATCCAAATAACTTTTCTCTTCTGTGTTGTTGTGTTTGACTTCCAAACAGGTGAAAAATTACCAGGATAATATTTCTGGGGAAAAGTGTTTGTTGTTGCAATACTCATTTTGGCCACAGGAGGCTAAAGTCCACCACTGGCTCATGTTCTAAATAGGACGGTTTAGTTTTCTTCCAGGAGAGTTTCCAGTCCTGACAATGACAACAACAAACGTTTCCCCTGCCAAAACCTTTTTTTTCACCTGTTTCACTAATGAAAAAAACATTGAAGGACCTTAAAGGATTACCATGGAAAAAACCTTTTCCCCATTTTCTTAAATCGTTAACACAAGAGAAAACGCAATCTAGATCAAACTTGGAAAATGGATCAACAGATTTTTATTTGCCTCGTTCGGCTTCCAGAGTTATTACTACCAATGTGAATATTGAGAAAAAACTAAGAACCAATATGTTATGAATCAGAATGAATTTATAACAAACTCTTTAGGGAATTTTTAACAAAGCAAATTTGAAAGAGAATAAATGTAAAGTGAGTTAGTAAAGGATGTAAATGGAGCAGTTTAAAATAAGAGAGGTTTGGCAGGTAATGCGTTTGAGACCTCACCACTCTGTAACTGTTCCCTTTCTTCATCATCGTGTCCCGGGCCTGAAGCCGAGGCAAATAAATGAAATTGCCATTCAGGCAGCAGTGGTGGCCCAATCAATTGCTTTTCAGTTATTGCATTACCGTGCAGGCATTTTAAACACTTGTCTGTTTTCCCAATGCAAGATGCTTCTGCCGAACTTCCTCCTTCTTTCAAATGATGCATTGTTGCTGTCAAGCCAGCCATATGCCCACCGATTGAGAGGCACACAGCAGACGTATACAAGCACTTAAATTCAAATACACCAGAGACTTTACAGTTTTATGAAGAGGAGTTAATGTTGATAATGAACACCTCATTAGGTAAATACAGACAATCAAGATGTTGCCCTTAGGCATCTACTTCACACAGAAATATCAAATCATATATGTCCTTGAATGAGGCCCCAACTTTGACTTTGTTCTTATGCAGCCAATCTTCATCAATGTCACAGACCTCATGCAAGCAGGTCACTAAAGAGAAGACCAATTAATAATGGGGTTGATTTGCAAAGATGTATGGAAAAGGACGTCAACATATCTGTCTACAAAGCTTTCAACTTTGTTTAGTCCTGCCAATTGTAAATGAGCTGCACAAATAGATTTTGGTGTGTCCGTGTGCGTGTTCACTGAGTGCGCACTGTGTCTACAGTATGTGTGTGATTGAGTCATTGAGGTAAGCGAGACGGCTGTAATGCTAGTAGCCTCCCGGCTAAAAGTGCAATCACTACCTTCGACTGGAAGCCAGAGATTTAGTTCAGCTTCCAACATTTTCATTCATCTATATCAATTGTACTTGTGCAAGCTCATGTAAAACGGTGTGGTCACGGCCTGCTGTACACGTGACAGCATGGACAGAGATGTCTGTTGGGAAATTGTCTATCCCTGATCCGATCCTTTCATCAGACCAGGAGGAAACCAGAAGGAAAAAGAAAACAATTTTGGGCAATCTGTTTTGTTATTGAAATCTATTTCAATGAGGGATATAGAATTGACCCAGCCAGTGGTTACAGTTACTCTGAGAGAAAATGTTTAAATCTATCATCATTCATATTTCTTATGAGCAACACAAAGATAGGAAGCTCTAAGGAAGTACTGAGCCATTATTAACTCAGCACAGGGTACGAGGGGTAATACAAGGCGGTCAAAGTATTACAATTAGAACTGGGCTTTACATACTTTCAACTTTTGAGGGATGCCGATGTTTGCATTAAAGAGATAGTTTAGCATATTGTGAATGTTACTGACGCTGTAACCAGTTCTCCTTATACATCCATGAGTCCAATGAGTTTTGCTCTCAGTAACTCATTACGCTTTACCACAACGTTTAATGTCAGTAACTGCAATGTAACAAGTTACTTTTAAATGTAACGTGACCCAACAATGTTTGGTAGGTCTTTAGAATTTGCAGAGGGCCAGACTGGCTGTTTCGCCATACTTCCAGTCTCCCTAAGTCATTCTGAGAAAGGCTAGCCGCGTCCAGCGACTCCAGCTTGGTCCTTGAAGCTGATAATCATTATTTTTATTATGACATCAGATTTACTGACTACATGTAAAGTGAAAGCTGTCGCTGCTCGTAGAACCATCTTTTTTTCTGCTGTCCCCAAGTGGCCAAAAAAAAAAAACCCTGATGAATACAGGTTTAACACGGTGATGAGATTAATTTAGATCTTCACATCTCACGAGCAGAAAGCAAGCAATAGTGATGAGGGTATTTTCAAAGATGTTGAAGTATTCCTTTAATGTTCTCTCCAAGAACAAGTACAAGTTGTACAAGTACAAGTCCTTTGAGCATTTACCATCCTCTCATTCTCTCACATATGCAGACAACCAAAGAGCCCTCACAACAGATCACTCCAGAGTCCTTTGAGAAATCTGACATATGTATAATGGAAACAATGGAACAAAACAATGTAGAGGAGGTTCGGGTCTAACATAAAGTTGCACATGACTCTGGGGGGGATGAAGTGGTGTGAATCAGAGAATGACAAGGTAATGTGGTAATTATGGACCATGAGACCATGATGCTTAATGCATGCAATAGTGTACTGCAAGTATGTGCAAGTGCATACAGTGTGTGTCCAGCAGATTTTGTTTCTACGTTTGTGATTGTGTTTATGTATGCATGTGTGTGTATGTTTGTTTGTATGTGTCTGGTACACAGGATGCATCTGGCTGTCTATGATGTTTTGCATTTCCATTCAGGCAGAGACTAAGTAGGCTGGCACCTAATGAGCCGATTACTGGGAGCAGCATATGGCGTGTTCTGTATGGTTCTCTTGGCTCCACCATTAGCACTGATGAGAGCTGGGAGAGATGCAGAGGGTGGGTGGGTCAGCTTGGGGAGAAAAAGCACAGACGTACATCTACTAAGACACACAAAGATGCTTCGTGATTACACAATCTCTTTTGGGTGGAATGTACACAGACGGTGGATGCAGAAAGGGCTGAAAAGCCTGGGAACTTCCACCATTCATCTCATGTCATGAAATTCCTAGAAGTCCACTTCAGATGACAGCCAATTTGGCCACAGGGTTTAAAGATGAAGACGTTTTTTAATAATGAGGAAATACTTCTGGCCGCTGAGATAGATTTGTTTTCAGGATAGAAATAAAATAATGAAAAGATGACATTCACTTCCGTTTGTTTTTTAAACCATTTCAGACCTTGCTTATCAAAAACTGTCGAGCACAACTTTTCAACAGAAATAGATTGCCTCTGCCAAAGCCTGTAAAACAGAACTACAACACTTTACACACAGTGATAATAAATACATATAAATAGTATGCATTATGTGCCAACAAGGTATAAAAGCAAAGCAGCCTTCAGTTATGCACACATTGTTGTACCTGGGCCCTGGACCCTGGAGCAGTTGTCTGCTTTGCTTGGCCCATTCTTTAAACAGAAAAAGTGATTAGAATCTCGAGCTAACCTTTATACCTATTTTTTTTATTGTAAGTCCTCATCATAATTAGAAATAGTCAAATGAATTAAAACCATATACTAAATACCACAAACTCAGTGCGCCTCAATGTGTCAATCTGCCTGTGCCAGTAATGGCCGTGTCATCGTCACTAACCATGTGGTTGATGAAGGATATGTCGCAAACTGTTGTGTTGCAAGTAAGATAGTGTGTGACCGTTGTTTTGCAACTTTTGATCTACTTGTATTATTACTTGAAATAGAAGTGATCTTCTGGTTTGGTAATAACATCTCCCCCCCCCCGAGTGCCCAAGAAAACTTTGAAATATCTAAACTTTAATAATAAAATAATCCAAAATGAGAAGCCTTTTTATTAGTGCATAATTCAGGCTCATTATTTATTGAAGCAGCTGGGGGCTGACTGCAGTCTGAAAAGGTTATACAGCAATATCCCTGCTACAGAAATAACCCAGAAGTAGGTTTTGATTGAAATGAATCCACCATGGGTTTGGGTCTGACACCTTTCTCTCTGTCTCATTTCTGTGTCTTATATGAAGACAAACCTGGTTTTGTCTTTAGCCTGTCTCTACCTCGGTATCTTTGTCTTCCTCTAAATCCTTTTTACTGCCCTCCCATTTCCGTGATCCCACTTTGTCTTTGTCATTCCTATGAGACGTGGAACTCATAGAAATAATGGATGTATGTAGTTTATTGGATTTGTTAATTTAACGATAAGAACTAGTAAAACTAATAAAATAGGAAATCTTGTCTCTTAATTTTACATTTGTTTATTTTCTAAGAATCCTGGAAATGACTATGTAATGACACTAGACTGGTACTAGTTACAGATCATAGAAAAAGTCCTAAGTTATATTAATTAGTTGTCTTGAGTTTAAAAGCTGGTGATTTCAAGAGGAATTGATGCAATGAAAGAACTTCCCCCTTAAATATGATAATGTATTTATCCATCATTTATTTAATTATTTGGAAACTTGATTCATTATATATGTTAAATTCAGGCTGGTCTCATCCAGCATTCATTGCTTTACCTTACGAAAAATAATGTGCCTTAATTTGCAGATATCCCACAAAATTATTTTGGATGTTATCCACTTATCCATGAAAGTGGAAGAATAAAGACCGCTAAAGCACACACAGGGCGGGCGGAAACATGAGGATGATGGGGCTAACAACCAGCGGGCTTTCAGCCAGGAGACCTCTGTTCATTCCCATGTGAAATAAGTCAATGTTGATTTATTTGTCACATAACTTGTGTAATGTGGTTACAGCACTCCTGTGGTTATTTTAGCTCAAACGACGATCTGTTCTCAAACCTGAGTAAGTAGCTTCATTGTCTAAACCTAACTAAGCAGTTTTGTTGTCTAAACCTAACTACGTAGTTTTGTTGCATAAACCTAACTGAGTAGCGTTGTTTCCCGTGAAGGCGGTAGTTTATTTTGAAAAGACTATATGCATGTTACGAGCAGAAATTGTTACTGGCTTTTGTAGGATAACGCACAAAAAATGAGAAGTAACTTCTTTTAAGATATCATACAAACTGTTGTATGAGGATACGTTGGGCAAATTGTATGCCTACCTGTTGACAAAATGCCCATATTTGCATGTTCAACAGACATGGTGCTCACTGACGAAAAAAAAGCTCTCTGTCATACTTGATTACTATTTAATTTGAATGAATCTATTGAATAAGTATTACCTGTACAGAACAGTGTCACTATTTACCAATAAAAAGCACCAAATTAAAATGTTTTTTTCAGGAAAATGACGAGGAAATTATCACAAATTTACGGACCAAAAAACATGTCACATAGATTTCCCTTTACAATGGAAATATGAGTGGACTCAATTATGTAGCATTACTATAATCACCTATATGGCGAAGTGTGTTGAGACACTGCAAATGTTACACTGATTGATGTTGAGAACAATTTAAAAACTGAGAGCTGACTGATTCACTGCTTCTGGAAACCAAATGTTGGGCTGAGAGACTTCCTGCCCACTCCCATGTGACAGTATTGAGAGCAGGTGTTAGCAGCCACACACCTGGAGCTGATAAGCTCTCAGTCTCTCCTCTTAAGAGAGAAGCTGTTCTGTTCAGTTTGTAAGACTTTGACTGAGGGTCAATGAAAACCCTGTTGCTGTACTACCACTTTTGACCCTGTCCTCTGCCCAATCCAGTTACAATGTATAACATCAAGTAGAAGCTTCACTGAAAGTCACTTCTAACCATTTACCTAAAATTAACTATACCACGAGTGAAAACAATGTCTGGCAAGCTCAACCATCTGTAATGTCGGCTCTGTAGCCTTGCTATACAAAACTAGATGCCATCTCCAGTACAGGGTTTCAAGTTGGGGATCACTTGTAGTACATTGAGATAACATGCTGCAGAATCCAATAAAGAGACATTTTTCGAATGCAAAAAAAAGCCTTCAGTCACCATCGTCCCCAAACATAAAAAAATAGCCTCCAGTTACCTTTGTCCCCATATGATTTTCATCATATTTGTCCCTGGAGTGCCTCTCTTTAGTAAACAAAATGTTGGAAGCAGATTTAGATATCAAATCTAATACTTTTTCTCCTATTGTGGAAAAACTGCATTATTTTGTTTAATTAAAGTAGCTGCTGGTTTTAAAATAAGAATTTACATTAATGTCTTAATACCTAAATTAACTTTTTGTACACATGTATGTCTATTCATCCATGTTTAGCATCGATTCACCTATTTTTAATGCAGGTCAGTAGATGTGTATTTTCTATTGATACTTTAGAAGCACAACCTTTTGATTCAAAATAAAAACTTTTGGATCCACATGAATACATTTTGAATCACAAATGTATTTTACTTGTTAGTAATTCACATAATTTACAGGCCAAGAAGATGGGTCAGTAGTACTATATATTTTCTCGGACAGTTTCATAAAATAAAAATATTTTATATAATTGGCCCTATTCTTTTTTTTTTTTTTGCTTATACTTTACATTTTGGCAAATATTGCCAAATTTGCCAAGTATTTTTGTTGCCTAATCCTAACGAATCATTACACGATGGTGATTGTGCGTTTTTGCCATCGTGATATGAGGCTGATATGGAACGTATTTATGAAGGAAAGGCCGCTTAAAACAAACCCACCACCACCCAAACAGTCCTTTCTTTATTCCTCAGTCTCTGAACCTCTCACGGTCTGTTTCTTTACCTGGTCCAGTTGAGTCTTCTGTCGCAACCGCTCAGCGTCAGTGTTGGCTATGATTGTGCACAGTTTTGCTCCTCTGCCTTGTGGCTGTCAATGCACTGCCTTGGTACTTCCTGCTGCTGCTTCATTAGCTGCAGTTCCCTCAATCGAGACACACGAAAGGAATAGATAATCACGCAAACAGGGTTTACAACAGAGCTATGTCTCTAAAATGTCATATATGGAACAGAAGTCGCCTTGAGCACAGAAAAGCAGGGCAGTGCGTCTGAAGTTGTCTCAGGTTAGAATCACTAGACCGGGTGATGTGTTTGTGGGACAGTAATTCGTCTTTCCTCCCGGAGCATTGACAAGCCTTTGACCAAGACACTTAATTGTCGTTAGCTGCACAGATGCCAGCGGCTGTAGTAGGATACTGGACATCTCCCTGATTATTATGTGTAACTCTTTAACAGTACAGCCAGTCTGTGCCAAAATATTAACTCAAATATGATAATTTCTGCAGTTTCATTTTCAGAGATGTGTATTTAACTTTATGTATTTAACACCTGTAAGAAATGAAGATGAACAAAAAGACTGAGAGAAAAACTTTGCTGGATCAAAGAGTAGCAGAGAATAGTGAGGTAATTTCTTCTGTCTAATAAGCCCCACCCGCTGTCCTTTCATTCTTTAAGCAAGCGGCGAGGGCAGACTGGTGGTGAGAGTCTGCCATACTCGTGTATTTGAAAGGGATAAAGATCTTCATTAGTGCCCAGATCAGGTGTCTCTTGGACTGGCTGTGCTCCAAGACCAGGCTGTGGTTTGGACCCAGGTCCCACATACTGTGGGTGGTGAAGTAGTGGTGATATGTTCAACAAAATAAGGTCCACTACTTTGGCAAAAAACAGAGATGTGGGGGAGTTACTTTCCAAACAGTGAAATATTGGTTAGGGTGATTTTTTGGACATTTCCTTGACGTGTACGTCCCTGACTCATATATTTAAACAGATTCTGCATTCATATGCAGAATCTGTAGGCAGCAGGAAAAGGTTTTACATCACTTTGTGTTGTGTCTATTTGCCTTTTTCTGTTCAAAAACTATGTGTTTTGAGGCACTGCTGGCCTTTCAATGTCATTTATAAATGCTTTGTAAGGCATAGATAGTCCTCACTTTAGATGAGGTCACATAAAACACTTTACTAACGAGTAGTAACTACCTGAATAAATCATGATTTGCAGTATTAATACGCATTCATAAAGCATCTATTAACATAGTCCTTAACCATTATATATATAAATGCATGAATAATGTACATCTAAATAAGTTATTCATCATTTACTAACACTGTATAAATTATCTTATTAATCATCTACAACACCTTAATAATTGGTTTGTAAAATATATAATACTTAATTTACAAATGGTGAATCCATCATTTATAAAGTATGAAAACACAATAATGAAACACATAATAGACCGGCTTATTAATCAAGAATAAAACATTTATAACTGTTATGAACTGCATACTAATGAATTATTAATGTAGGAACAATGCTTTATAAATTATGAATTAAGTGTTTACTCATACTTAAGTAATGCTTCATAGTGTGTAGTTATTATAAAGTGTTACCAAAGCTCCTTCTCTTGTAACTGAAAGGTTTGGCAAAGAGCAGGCTCACACTTCAAAGGGCGAGGGTTGAATCCCTCATTGAGGTAGACTAGCCGAAACACCTTTGGAGCTGAGCATCCATGTTTGTGTTCATTGCATAAACAGCTCAAAGCTGAACAAGAGAAGCGAGAGAACTCTTTCATACAGGTTACCTAGTGAACAAAGAAAATCAAAGTAACTAGTCTGAAGTCTCAAAAAGGATGCTGATGAGAGCAGGCATGAAGTCAAACATTTAAGATCTTCTCACCTGCAGTCTAACATGAATGTCCCTGCAATGACCAAGAGGCAACCTCCATCTCTGAAAAGTGAAGTGTCTTAAACCTGCATTGTCTCTAATGTCCATCAGGGGGCGACTCCTCTGATTGTATAGAAGTCTATGAGAAAATGACTCTACTTCTCACTTGATTTATTACCTCAGTAAACATTGTAAACATGAGTTTATGGTCTCAATCTCTAGTTTCATGTCTTCTTCAAACAGCATGAAGATCATTTAGTAAATGATGGTCCATTTAGAGTCAAATAGGGCAGAAGTACATTGTGTTCGACAGGTCTCTACCACGGCGTTGTCCGGTCTGGGAGTTGCTTTCGTCTCAGAACTTTAACCCTTTCACCTTATGTGTTTCTTCTGGTTGCAAAAAAACAAGATGGCAACGCTCAATAACCAAGCCTCCAGTTTGTCATTTTGGCCTCCAAATGAGGCTTCAAAATGAACAACCAATGAGTGACGTCACAGTGACAACGCCCTCTCCTTATATAGAGTCGATGGCAATGACACAAAATGTTTTTTAGGACTGCATGATAGTAACATTTAGAGGCAGGTTTGTTTTGGTCGGGAGAACAGCCAAAGCAATGAAAGTGACAGGGAAGGTTTAGACACGCGGGAAACTTGTATGGTGCAACACTCACTGGGGAATAGCAGTATTGTGTGCTACTGTGTTTAAGAAATGACTCGAGCTTTCACGCAATTTTGGGGGAAAACCTGCTGATGGTGACACTTTTTGACAAGCCTGAGATTTCAACAGCGGTGGTTACAAAAACTGGGACTAAAGAGGGGTAGAGAGGATTATGACAGGATATTTTTTCTGTTTCTGTTGGATGTGTAAGGCTGGAGCAGAATTTGTTACTCTCTTCAGAAAGACCTATTGACATCCTGTCATAGGACTGCTAAGGCAAATTGTTAAGTGACGTGTGCAATATGACAGGGGTTGACAAGAGCAGGGGCTGACACCTGACAAATAGGTAGGGAGGACTTGAGAAAACAGAAATCTTCTTTCTTTTATAGTGAGCCAGGATGTCAGTGGCCTTTTTAAAGGGTTATATATTGAAATTGTATTCTGTCGAGCAATTTAAATAGTAACACATCTGTACTTCTTACATTTCTTTGCCATCTCACATGCAGACAGATGTAAAATCAAAGTGGCATGACAAGAGAAAATGCTGTTTTTGCTCTTTAGAAAAAAAAAATCAGAAAAGGGGGGAAAAGCGAGTCAGTAGAGCGCGAAACTTCTTCTAGCTGATCAACTTTTGAGATAAGTCTCTTCTTTCATTCAGAATCCGCTCCCTTTCCTGTTTCTTCTTTTCCTTGCTGTTTCAAGAGAAAGTCAGCCAACCACATCTGCCCCAATCTCAGCTGGAGACACAGAAAAGACAGAGGGATGGTTTTAAATTGAGCAGATAAACAAAGCGAAAGATTGTTTATCCCACAGATCTGTCAGGAAGCAATAGCAACTGGTATGACTGTGGGATTTGTGCAATTCACATAATATCACTTATTTTGCACTGCAGTTGGATTCTCACAGGATTACGCAATAATCGCTGGATGACAAGATCACATGAAAATCTATCTGGTCAGGCTTGAAGTAATTCGTTTGTGTGGACGAATCGGCATCATGTGAGGAACTACTGACAGCTATGAGCATGGTTTAGTTGCCGTTTCACAGAAACACTGAGTGTTTCTCAAAGTCATGAAGAATCCTTTTCAATAGCTGAATTTTAAGTATACTATGTCATCAAATCCCGACTGTTCCAATCACTAGATTGCTTTAACTCTTCAACTTCACTCAACACATCGATTTCCCCACCCACAACCACGGTCACATCCTGGACCCGGTCTGTTCCACTGGAATCACCATCCACCACCTCTCCGGCTCTGACCTCACCATCTCCGACCACCTAGCCGTCATCATGAAGATCGACATCCCCATCCTAGAACCCAAACTCACGCGCACCATCACTCTCCGTAATATGAAGTCAGTCTGCCCCTCATCCCTGTCAGCCTCTCTCACTGACAAATTCTCCACACTAACCCCCTCCTTTAGCCCCTCCCACACAGACCTGGTCAACCTCTACAATAACACACTATCCTCCTGCCTTGATCAGCTTGCCCCTCTCAAAAACAGAACTATCTCTTTCACCCACACTGCTCCCTGGTTCACCCCTGAACTCTGCCTCGTGAAGTCACGGAAATGCAGACTAGAGCAACTCTCCAACAAAATAGGCCTCACAGTACACACCCTGGCCTACAAGGAATACAGGAGTACAGCAGTACAAACTGGCTCTCAATACTGCTCGCTCCACATACTACTCTGGCATCATCCACTCTGGTTCCGCCAACCCCAAGGTCCTCTTCTCCAACCCCAAGGTCCTCTTCTCCACAATAAATAAACTGCTCAAACCTATGGACAATCTCTCCCACTCCGCAGTAGAGAAATGTAACTCCTTCCTGTCATTCTACAAAGCAAAAACTGATACCATCTACAACCAACTGGCCACTTTCAGCCCCGCCCCGTCCAACCCTGTATCTGTAAATACTCCACTAACTGACTGGTCACTCTCCCTCCCAATTCTCCCCCTCAGATCTCAATAAATCACTTTCTGAGATGACGATCACCTCTCACTCAAAGCAACCACGCCCTGGATTATGCATAACTTTAAGCCTTAATATAATTTAAACGGGTGAGTTATATAAAAATTCACCCATTGTACAGTTGTCATTAACAGTGATATTAGCTATAGAGACCAAAACCGTTTTTTGTACTGTCTTTTGAAGCCAGCCTCAAGTTTCCATTTGAGGAACTGCAGTTTTTGGCACTTCTGCACTGGCTTAATTTCTCAGCACCAATCTCTAATGACAATAATGAAAACCCATCCCTTTTGAATATATTCTCAGAGCTGGTGACGTAGAATAATGAGCGACACTCAGAGCAAGTATAAAAAGTGAAGACTATTGTGGGTGGGTCAAACATTGGACTTTCACCCAGGAGACCGGTGTCCATGTCCCATGTGAAATCAAAAGTGTTGACTTATTATGAAGTGACATTTGTGTCGTGTTTTCTGTACTCTTGCTACATTGTTAAAGTACTTATCTTAAGCGCAACAATTATGTTTTTCCTAAACTTAAGTGGTTTTGTTGCGTAAACATAACCGCAACCATTTCACGTTAACGTGCGGCATTTAATGACACTTGAAAAGCTCAAAATGTGTACCATGACACGTGGAACGTCCTAAAATGTGGTCTTCTATTTATATGCAATAGCATTGGTTATATCAGAACTTGAGACTATTTAATTAACGTAACATATGTTCAATAAATTGAAACAAAGCTAAAATAAACGCCACAAACTCTTCAGTTAGGTTGAGGAAATCATTCCGGTTTGGCTTAAAATAAGTATGGTTATTGCATTATTGAAGTTACAGACGTAAATTAAAACCTTTGAATTGGTTTCACACAGAACACAAACAGCAGTCTCCTGGGTGAAAGTCTTTGTTGGCCATCCATTCACCCCAGCCTCCATGAACTGTGATTAGAAATGTATTTGTGATACCTCAAGAACAGACTTAATCAGGGAGGAAATACATTTCCCCCAAAATATAATTGACAATGCAGTTTAGTTATATGGGGAAAAGCCTCAAACAAATAAAGGCTGAAAAAAACCTGTTCTTTCAGGCCAAACACAAATTACTTTGTTGCAGAAATGTGCAGTAAAGGATTCCTCCATTATAAATGCCTTCTGTCAAAACACTTACAGATAACCTTGTCTAAAAGTTGGGTATGACACCTGGCTATATATACAGGAATAAGAATTACTTTTTCATGAGTAGACCTTGCTAAAGACATCTGTCTTGTCAAACAAAGGTGTAACTGATAACATGTTGATGGCTCCATTCCATTTAGGTGTGCTATTACACCATGCAGAGAGGTCCCTGAATCAAATTCAGCCATTATTATTAATGTTGTTATTTACACCAAGTTTTATTTGACAAGTCAAAAGGTCTGCTGTGAGAAAGAGCTCTATCATGTGTTGCACTCTCAGTTATCTCACTTATAAACGTATCTACTACTTCGACTTCGACTGAAACATGTTCATTCCAAATCAAAAATAAGTGAAAACTTTGGAAAAATATGTTCAATTATTCTTTAAATTGTTGTCACTACACAACAAGTAACTGCAGTTGTAGCTTCCTTGTGCAGGCGTCGGTTTCTTCTAAAAAATTATCGGAATCTCAAAGGTCTTCTGAAACATTGGTGTAATCTTTCTGAATTCACAGCTAACAAAGTCAGTGGATCACCTCCCTCCTCTCATACTTATTGAACATGTCATGTAATGTCAAGTTGTTATGAGAAAGAGGAAGCCCATCTTTCTGCAGGGCCAGCAGCAAGTGTTCTACTCTTCATACAGTTTGCTGCACACTTATTGATTCAGAATTTTTAGAGCGGGGCCGGTTTGGGAGTGGGCTCCTCAGGGGCCGCTGGTTGGTGAGGGAAGGGATTGAGGTCAGCCTCCCTGCTGTTTTTATGACCGCTTCCTGAGAAGCTGGACAGATAAGAGCGTAGCGGGCAGCCGCCATGCTAATCAGTTGCTGAGGCCACAAGCAGTAGTCCCTAGGGGTGAACAATCGCTGGTGGCTTCCAATTGATCATGATTTGGCAGATGAGAGTAAGCACAACTGGATCCTGAAACATGCTGCGTCAAAGTTGAAGGATGGACATGCATGCAGTAGGATAGTTAAGATCACACGGGAGAGAGTGAAAAAGTTTGGGAGAGATTGAATGGCCGTAGCCAAGAAACCAGCTGACTTTCATTCCACCATCAAACTCAAAACTTTTTGCTTATTACTGGGCCGCCTGCAGGGCGTTTTGGTGTCACTTGCTGTACAGCAGCTGTAGCTGACTTTACAAAGATTGTCAGTCCACATATCGGTTGAAATTCCTACATGTATGTCAACTGTAAATGCTGAAATCTCACAGACTGATGCTGCACTCACACCAAGTGAGGCAAGCCAGTCCTCCCATTCATTTAAATGTAGGTAGTGCATTTGGGCTGCAGTACTGGGGAGCACAAGGAAAACCAGAAACAAATGCAGCAACCTGCAGCAAAACGTTCCAGAATTAACTTTTAGAGAATAGTGTGCATTATAACGTGTTATCCACACTATACTGAGACCAAAACCCACAAGTACTGTGAAAGTTTGCCCAGTTCAAACAAAAAGTAGATCTGAAAATTAGCTGAAAGCACTTTTAGCTATGCCAGCAGTCAGGCTTCAGGGATGGAAATGGTGGTCGGTCGATCCAACCATCACTGTAGTTTCTATTGAAATATCTTGATATATTGGCTGGATTGACATGCCATTTTGTACTGACATTCATGGTCACCAGAGGAACCCTAATGACTTCGCAGGTTGTTTGACTTTTCATTTAGAGCTATTTAGCAGGTAAAAGATGTTAATTAGTGTACCATCTCTACAACTACTAGATGGATTGGCATACATATTGTTACAAATGTTTGTTGTTCTAAGAGGATGAACCAACATCATTTTAGTGGCAACTATTTACTCCCACCCTATCTAGTCCCACCAGCAAACATTATATGATTCAGGTTGAAATAACTCTACCTATTGAACGGATTGCCATGAATGGTACAGATATCTATTTTTAAGTGCTAATTAGCAAATGTTAGCATGCTAACTATGATAAACCCTACGGTGTAGCCCACAACTATAGACTTGTCAAGACCATTAATTTCTTTAGACCACTCTGTAGAATACTTTTGTGGTGCAGACATTTCAAACGCATCCACATGGGAGGTGGACACAGTTTGAAGCTGTAAATTCATAACCAACCTAATTAGTTTCTCCTGTTATGCTCATGACGTTATTTTTAATCAGTTTTTTTAGATTAGTTTTATGTTACTATTGAAACAACACTTGCTAGTGAGTTGAACTCAGTGACATAATGCCTTCTCTCCATATGGTGAATCACAGGCAAAATAACCTGGTATTATTGTCACTGCCCACCCTTCTATTAACCTTTTGATGGAAGTTATGTTTATTCCTTCCACATTTTAAGTCAGTGGTGGCAGTTTTTTTGCGGTGCCCCAGTATGGCTGAATGAGTGATGTATGTGAACAATGAATTTGTGGGGGATTCACACATCACCTTTTATTATTATGACTAGTGCTGTGTCACTCCCTCCATTTGGGCTGGAACTCATTTTGTTTGCTGAAGGCACTTTCAGAGATGTGCTCAGTCAGATGGATTCTAATTGCTTTTTTGCAAAATCGTGGCCTGCTGTTCAACAGCTAAAACATTAAAAACATGAAATAACACAAAATGTGACAATTTTTCTCTTCACTTCGCCAATGCACAGACAAAAGCAAATATTTTATTTTCCTCTGATCTTTGTCTGTGGCAAGCCCCCCCAGTGGTTGAACATCAGGGCTACTCTCCTCCGGTGCACCCTACCAAATCCATCTGTTCAGACCTCTGGTGTTGGGCAGCCCCACAATGTCTCCACGCAGCTGGGGAACTGTTGGACCAACACACCTTCCTGTTTGGCTGGCTGGCTGATTGCTGTCTCTGACTCTCTCTCACATACACACTCTTTTCTCCCTCAATTCCTTTAGTGGAACTATGAATATGCATGGCACTGTATTGTACACAGAGCGTTGTAAGATTGGCATGTGTGAATGCATACATATGGTGATGAATATCTCATTTAGATGCTATTTAATATGTTTGTGAAATCATAGTACTGAGATACCACAGCGGTATATTATATAAATATTAGAATGATCTAAGCTTCATTCACAGCAACTGAACATTGAAACATACATATTTTCAAATCTATAATACAGAGCCCACAGTGGCCTTTTCAAATTGAAAGCCCATTTAAATACATATAATAATCAAACATACAGATTCATACATAATATGTATGAACTTAAATGCTTTGCTCACCACCCAAGAGTCACATACATTTGAACAAAAGTTATCTTAAGCCAGCCAAGCAGCTCTTTAAGCTAAATGCTAACATTTTGATGCTAAGCATGTGTAATGTTTACCATGTTCACAATATGTAGTTTGGAGTGTTAAAATGTGCTTACTAGCACTGTAAACAAAGAACAACTGAGGCTGATGGAAATGTCTTTCGCTTTGCAGGTAATTTTTCAAATTGAACTGTTGATCAGGGAAGTACCAAAGTTATTACAAAGCATCCTGGGGGGGGGGGGGGGGACATGAATGAAAATTTCACGGCAGAGATATTTCACTCAAAACCATGAATGGTGTCACTACAGGATAAGGTCAGGGGATCATCAAAGTCGTGAAGATTCATCCTCTGGGAACCATGAATTTCTGAACAAAATCGCAATCCAACTTTTGGTTGTTCAGATTTTTCAGTCTGGACCAAAGTGACGGACCAACCGACCGACCATGAAGCCATGAGCCAGCTTTGAGCCGCTGCTAGCATGTATACGTGTTCCTGAATTGACAACATGACTTATCATACAGCTGCATTGGGGATTGTTGTTTATTATTACGCACAGTAAACCAGTCTATGAATGGCCTCCTTGTTTTACAAAACATGTCTTAATGTCTTTAAATTTGAGATCAAGCATCTCAAATAGAGTCTTAAAATATTGTTGCAGACCTTGATTTCACTTGAAGAATCAAGGCCAGATCTCATTAATTAATTAACGAGGCAACTCTTTAGCTGAAGCTCCCTTGTCGGATTTTGAATGAATGCTGGCAGGCAGGGCAGGCTTCATCCTGTCGGCGGTGTATGTGGCTCAGCAGTGCTGTCGCTCACTCTGCACACAGCAGAGAAGTCAGAGAGGAGCAGGTGGAACAAGTCGGGGATCTAACCGCCGATCCTCTGATTGAAGGACGGACCTGCTATCCACTTAGCCACAGTCGTCACAGAAACGTCCCAAACACTGCAAAATAAAAAGGAACGAGAAAATTTGAGCAGAGGGCAGAGTCTCGGTAGATACAGACACCACCTCACACTTCCAGTGGGTCAGAGGTGATGATTGGGGGATTTTTTATTTATTTTTTTTGTCTATATATTGTTTTTTAGAAAATTCCTGCATATTATACTTTTAATATGTTGAAACAGTTTAGTATATCTGAGTTGTTTCTTTCTTTCTCTAAATGCTGATATCAATATTGGATTAGTTGCCCATTACAGCATCTCAATAACACCAGGATCAGAGTGCCATCATTGCATAACTAGTATTCTCCGGATTTGTTTTATATATTATATAAGACCCTCTAAGATCAAAATATATTCACTGTTGGAGTAAAATCTGTGAATTGAGAGAAAAAAGTAATGTCTCAAATAGACAAATCATAGATATTTATTAGACTCAGCTCTTCCTATATAGTACCAATAGCTGTCAATGTCTTCTATGTGCTTTGCGTATTCTCCAATTTGTTTAACTGGATATGGTTCAAATTATTGGAAAAAAAGCAATCCATTACACTATACTCTATAGACAAACTTCGTAGAAAAAGTTGATATCAAGTCTAAAATCTACACATTTTATATACAGTATATTACAATGGGCATGCCTATTCCTTCCCTTTTCTATTTTTGCTGATCCCTCCTCAGTCAAATGACTCTCATTGTCCATTTTTACATGAGTTAGTTTTAGATATTTACGTGTCTTTTCTACACAAGGACCTCCCATACATTTATCAGATAGCATGTTTATCTGGATCTGAAAATGGACGTTAAAAAAATGTCCAGACATTCAGAGTCATTACTCAAGTTTTTTTTTTTTTCTTTGGCTGGTGACTCACGTAATGGTATCTGCTGTTTGTGGACAACACAACAAAAAGCATAATATATGAAGCAAGATTGTGTCATTAGGAGTGGGATGAATCCATTATGTTTGACATGTCGGGCGGATTATCCAACACTAAACTAATTATTTCATCTTGTGTTGGCCCCTCTCAGAACAACATCCTGATAACAGTATGAAAGACAAAACAAGTGGTCACAGATTTACTGGTAGCAGGCATGGAGCCAAGAGTGCAGTGTGCTGTAAGCAGCAGGAGTTCTATGAACCTCCAAACCGATTTCTGCTCCCAGAACTTCAGGTCCTCTCTTTTAGTTACATGAACAGGACCTGTGTGATAGCACTTCAAAACTTTTTGTTTTTAGTACGTTCATGAGGAAAAGCAAGAGACGCTATTAGAGACATTATCTGCAGGCAGAGCACAATGATCATTAAATGGCACAGCAGTTGAGTCTTTCTTGCTAGTACATTCCCATAATGGACAATGTGACAGAAGAGCTTTTTTCATGTGAGAAAGAGAACTGGTTACAGTGCCACCACTTAGCCAGAGGCGGTACTGCAACTAAAACATCCCCTATGACCCGAAAAGGATGTGCACATGCACATTTCATGAGAAAATCCAGAAGCTTAAACTTTTTTTGGCTAATGCACTCTGCAAGTAATTTTCCCTCATGTGAATAGGCGCCAATTTTGGAGTCCGATATCCAGTTCTTGAAATACATTTACGGGTATCCCTAACTAAGTATTTACATATTCAAATCTGATTGATCATGTCTTGCCCAATGTCGACTGATTGTTGAATGCCAATCGATATGATTTTTTTTTTTTTGCTCATTGATCACCATCTGTTGAAGTTTTCTGTGTGTGTGTGTGTGTGTGTGTGTGTGTGTGTGTCTGTGTGTGTGTGTGTGTGTGTGTGTGTGTGCGTGCGTGCGTGTGTGTGTGTGCAGCTTATCAAGTCAAGTTTATTTTATTACCACACAGCTAGCCTAGTGGAATTAGTTTCAGTACAGACGGAATGGCTGTGATAGTAGTTCATGAATTCACAATACATCTAGCACTCTGATAGTGTTTGTTCTCATGTGACTGCTATGATTAATAAATTAATTATTTGATTTTGCAACAGCAGCCTTCTGGTTTTGTTAGTTAGCCTTTCTGAGGCAACAGCCAAGATGCTGCTCCGGTGGTCCTGCTCATTTGTGAATACATAGTGATTTATTCATGCACACTAAGGACATTAATTGAAAGCACATGAGTCATTTTCAAATGTCTATTAACAGTGTCATTAATAGGTTGATATGTAAACCAAAACAGGCATTATATCATGATTCATTGGGAGAGAATGGAATGATCCTTTGTTTCATAAACACATTTATCTGTCACTGCGATGATACGAGATTAGCAGTCAAATCAAATCAGGTTCCTTAGATGGAATTGTCGATTGGTCAACTTTTCTGGGACACCCCTAAGTATATCCATGGTTTCATGTTATCACCCATCTCCCCTGAATTCCTGTCAACCCCCCTTCTTTCCACTCTTCCTACAAAAAAAGCTATTAAAAACCTAGTTGAAATAGAGAAAGCTGTCGGGATACCTCTCTGTCCTTATCCTACACCCAAGCTCAACCTAAAAAACAAAAAAGAAATAAACCTTGCCCTTGTCTCCCTGCAACAACATTTACTACAGTATAGTATTTACTGATGCACCTTGGCGGTAATGAATGAAATGCAGAGGTTAAAAATGAAACAAGTCTCCACAGTTAATCATCTGTTAAGTGATGGTTATTTATTTGTGCTTTAGAGTCCGCCGTGAAAGTGTTGTTCTTTTCTCATTCATAGCACTGCTGCGCTGTCTCGCTTTTCAACCGCTTGTCCTCTCAATCTTTGTTTTTCACGCTGCCTTTTTTTAAATGAGCGTCAAAGCCGACAGCGTAGTAGCCTAACTTCAATTTGAATGTTCCTATAGTTTAACATGGTTCCTGTAGTCAAAACACAATGAGTTCCTCAAAAGGTGCCTGGGCCCTTGGGAAAGTTCCTGTGATAAAAAAGGGGATTAGGACAATCAACAATGCTAAACATTATACCTGCTGAACATTAAAATGAACATATTGTCATTGTAAGCATGTTAGAATGCTGACAGTAGCATTGAGCCCAAAACACTGCTGTGCCAAAGTCTCAAAGGGCTGCTGTAGACTCCTGTTTCTTGACAAATATTAATAAATACAAGTCCTCAGATGATACAGCGAAGCAATAATGAAAACATCCTTTTGTTATTTAAGTAATTTCATAATTTGCCTCTGGCCCCGATCTATTTATTACATTAGTTTTGTTGCATAGCAAAACCCCATCACAGCCTCAATACTGGCAATGACAAACTGACATGGACCAAAAGGTGGACACGATTTTTGGCTTGTTATTGCTACTATTTCTCCTTGACAGGAAAGAGGGCAGAATGTATGTCTGTCTGTCTGTCTCTGTGAATAGACCAAAATAACAAGTAAAGATCTAAGTAGAGATATTGAAGCACATGGAGGGAGGGAAAGGCGTGAGATGAGGTCAGGCCAGGGTACACTGGGACTCATTAAATAATTACAGCCCCTGGTCAAAAACTGTGAAAAAATGCGACAAGGTCGCTGTGCTTGTCAGTTGAGGACGCTCTCAGAGAGAAGTCAAGCCTTCTTTTCAAACTATCAAAGACATGTTATAAAAAGATGATGAAACCAGAAAGGAAATCAAAAATGACTTTGAAATATACCGTATCAGAACGCTTCCTGTGATACGGCATTTTGTGACATGAAAGCCTCTTGCAGTCATACTTCTGTTTTCCCTAATAGTTGGTGCAGTGCATTAATATTGGCAGCCCCCATTGGCAGCTCGGAAAGGTCCAATTGGATTGGAACAGCGTTTTAATGGGGATCAAATGGAACAAGCTCAAACAAACAAACATACATTAGGCTCTGAGTTAATGAGCTTGGCTGCACAATATAAATGACCTACACAAGGCTGCCGTGTCCTTCCCTCTGTATAGTTGGTGAGAGTGTGAATGAGTGGACTGACTATGTCTCCCATGGGTCTCTGACTTTGTTGACGCTTTCCCTGCTTTTCACTACTGGATCTCGGATGAGTTATTACACATAATGAAAACATGTTCTGCCTTATTTATGCAGTCTGACATGGTCCAAGCACAGTTCATAGTGTAATCAGATGGCATGGACGAAAGCTGACAAAATTGTCTGATTGTTATAGTGGTTTTATCAAGAGATTTAAGTCTTTTCTTTTTTTTTGAGCAAACAGGGGGAGAAAGAATCTGAGAACACATAATGTGTGTGTGGTGTTCATGCAGAAACATAAACACAACCCTTTTGCTGTAACGACATGACGTTAAATAACACGCAAAAAGCCTAAAATGCATAATAATGACAAACAAATGCAATGCCTTTTTTATTGATAATATTTTTTTGGGGCCATTTTGCCTTAATTGGACACAGACAAATTGGAAAGGAGAGTGAAAGATTGGAGGACATGCTGCAAAGGGCCACAGGCTGGATTTGAACCTGGGTTATATGCCTTCCCATGAGATCTCTAGTTATGTGTTGTAACTATAGATCTATAGATTCTATGAGTATAGGAGTAGCCCTCTAAGAGCTGTTGCTATTAGGTTTATCCTATGTGCATGCGCAATCTGGACGATATTTTTTGTGCCCTTGTGCCCTGCACAGGCCTCCCTTGCATACGCATTTTGCGATATATAACCGCTGTGCGACCATAGTGTGACACATAGTTTCTTCAGCTGCCCTAGGTGGAGCCAGAGGGAACCACGTCTATGCTCATAGAATCTGGAAATACAATACGTAACTAAAGTTCTGTTTCCTATAGGCTTCGCCCTCCAAGAGCTGCCGCCATTGTGTTAAAGGCAAAGCTGATGTAGTCTAAGCCCCACTGTGACATCAAGGTCTACAAGCAGACAACATACACCAGTTCACAAACACTAAATGCCACACGTAAAAAGGGAGGCACCGACTGGGCCACGGTTAACACCGTGAACAAAAAAAAGTTACTTTCTCTTCACACAGCACTGCCGCTGCAGAAGATTTGGACGTCGATAATGTACCATAATGGTCACCATGCAGTTCGCTAATCCGTGATGATCAGATTAGAGGTGCACCATTTGAAACCTGCGAAAAAGTGCCAGATCTGTCAGACCTGCACATTTATTACTGAATAATACAGGAATGCTTCGAGACATCTCGAGGAAACGGATGAAAGGGCATGGACGAGTCCAGGATACCGCTTCGCAGCTGTCTGCCACTCTGAGGAGGCTAAAGCTCTTGGAGTGCACCCGGGCACTCCTACTGCACTGTAAGCTTGTGTGATGGCACCACACAGTCAGTGAGACAAACGCTGTTTGAAAGATTCTCACCTTGCTAGTACCCTCTGTAATGAATGGAAAACACATGGCACACTTATTTTGACCCATTCTGATGAGGCGGAAGGGAGAACTCTTTAAGAGAAGACTTTTAAAGGAGCAGTATATGAGATTTGGTACTCATCTTCGCTCCTTCTCCCCCGCTGATCTTTCCTCTTCTGTTACCTCTGCTCTCCCTGACCCTGAATCCTTCTCTCTCCTATCCCCTGATACTGCTACTGATCTTCTCCTCGGCACCCTTTCCTCTTCCTTGGACAACCTCTGTCCCTTCACCTCCAGGGCTGCACGGCCAACCCCACCTGCCCCATGGCTGTCGGACTCAGTGCGTACTGACAGACGGAGCCTAAGAGAGGATGAGCGTAAATGGAGAAAAGGCAAACTCCCGGAGGACCTTCTTAACTTCCAAGCTCTTCTTTCCACTTTTTCCTCCTCTCTATTTACTGCTAAAGCTGCGTTCTTCCGCTCTAAAATCCTAACCTCTGCTTCCAATCCTAAAAAACTCTTCGAAACTTTCTCTTCACTCCTCCAACCCCCACCCCCTCCTCCTACTTCCTCCCTTCTCCCTGACGATTTCGCCAACTTCTTTGACAAGAAGGTAAACGATATCAGATCATCCTTCTCTCAGCCCCCCTGTCCCTGTCCACCCTCTCCCTCACTACCCTGTCCAGCTCTTCCCCCACAGCTATCCCTCCCTCCTCCATGCCCCATCTTACCCTATCTGGCTCCCCTCTCCCCTAACAAGGTCCTCAACCTTGTTACATCTAACCGCCCCACCACGTGCTCCCTTGACCCGATCCCCTCCCCTCTTCTTCAGTCTATTGCGACTGAACTCCTTCCTTTCCTCACCCACCTCATCAACACATCTCTTGTTTCAGGATGCTTTCCCACGGCTTTCAAGACTGCCAGAGTCACACCCCTTCTTAAGAAACCATCACTTGACACCTCTGATGTCAAGAACTTCAGACCGGTTTCTCTTCTACCCTTTCTATGCAAAACACTTGAACGTGCTGTCTTTAATCAACTGTCTTTCTATCTCCACCAGAACAGCCTCTTGGACCCCCACCAGTCCGGGTTCAAAGTGGGTCACTTGACTGAGACAGCCCTCCTTGCGGTGACAGAGTCGCTTCATGCTGCGAGAGCTAACTCTCTCTCCTCTGTCCTGATTCTCCTGGACCTGTCTGCAGCGTTTGACATGGTGAACCACCAGATCCTCCTCTCCAACCTCGAGGGGATGGGCGTCTCAGGCTCTGCACTCTCCGTGTTTGCATCCTACCTGACAGGTTGATCCTACCAGGTGACATGGAGGGGGGCCGTGTCGGAACCACGCATGCTGACTACGGGGGTTCCACAAGGTTCAGTTCTGCGCCCCCTTCTCTTCTCGCTCTACACAACATCTCTGGGTTCTGTTATTCGCTCGCATGACTTCTCTTACCATTGTTATGCTGATGACACCCAGCTGGTCTTGTCATTTCCCCCCGGTGACATTCAAGTGGAGGCACGTATCGCTGCGTGCTTGGCTCCACCTCAAGCTCAAGCTGGACAAAACCGAGCTACTGTTCCTCCCGGGGAAGGGTTGCTCGCACCAAGACCTGTCCATCACCATTGACGATACCGTGGTGACGCCAACTCGGACTGCGAGGAACCTGGGTGTGACCCTGGATGACCAACTGTCATTCTCAGCAAACATTGCATCGGTTACACACTCCTGCAGATTCCTGCTCTACAACATCAGGAGGATTCGCCCCTTCCTCACTGACGAGACGGTGCAGGTGCTCATCCAGGCTCTTGCAATCTCCCGCCTACTACTGCAACTCTCTACTTACCGGAGCCCCGGCGTCGGCCATCAGACCGCTGGAGCTTGTCCAGAAAGCTGTAGCTTGCCTGGTGTTCAATCGCCCCAAGTTCTCCCACACAACTTCCCTTCTCTGTTCTCTACACTGGCTACCTGTAAGAGCTCGCATCCAGTTTTTAAGACTCTGGTGCTAGCCTACAGGGCAGTGAAAGGAACAGCTCCTTCCTATCTCCAGGCCATGGTCAAGCCCTACACCCCTCGGGGCGATTGGTTGCCCCGTCGCTCAGTGGTCCCTGTGGCCGATCGACCCGGTCACAGCTTTGTTCTGTCCTGGCCCCACAGTGGTGGAATGAACTCCCCACTGACGTCAGGATAGCAGTCGCTGCCCATCTTTCGGCGCAGGCTGAAAACTCACCTCTTCAATAAGTACTACCCTGAGCCTTCCACTTAGCACTTATTGTATTCATATTAGTTTGTTGCACTTATTGTATTCATTTGTTTCTGCACTGTACTTTGGCTCTGGTTTATGCTCTTAGATGCTTGTTTAAAAAAGGAGATGCACTTACGACTTCTGGTTACTAGTAGGTGACTAGTAGTTCTCTTGAATACCTATGTTGAACACTTATTGTAAGTCGCTTTGGATAAAAGCGTCTGCTAAATGACTGTAATGTAATTTAGTGCCATCTAGTGCTGAGGTTGCAGATAACAAGTAACAACATGACCATCCGCTATTCTCTCCCTTTCAAAGCGTGTCGGAGAACTATAGTGGCCTTTAGGTAGAGATAGATTGCTCCCTAGGGCTGTGCCTGCAGTGTATAAATGGTAATGGATGACCATGTAGCCCCTGCTATCATATAAAACCATATGGAGTTATTTTTTTGTTTACATTTTTCAAGATAAATTGGGCATTTTCACATTAATCTTAGAGTTTGGGGAGTAGGGTGCTATGCAAAAAAAAAATCCAGCAACATTGTGGTTACATGGCATGCACTGTAACCACTCCGCTATCAAGGCACTTCAACCAGTGAGTTAGATTATAGTATGTGTGTCTTTTCATTTTAGTTGGCAAAAACATTTCATGGTTACATGGTTACATGGTTGCATGGTTACATGGTTGCGGTCCAATCGATTAAATTGTCCCTCATCCTTTGCCTTCTGAACTAACAAATATTGTGGGTTTAGATTGACAGTCCTGTCCAAGCCAGTGATTCTCGAGAATCATGCTTGCTCTCTTACAACCACTTTAGACCCTTAAGTCTTCAGTAATACGTTTTAATTTTTCGAAGTTATACCCTTCCTACATATTTCAGTGAGGATATTTCAGATTATTACAGAAGCTAAAAGCTAAAAAAAACTGGGATTACGCTGAGATTTTAAGAAGGCAGGACAACATGGGCATCTAATACCTTGAGACAAACATATAAAGTTGCCAGCACAATTATATTTATTTTGTATGAAAGGGACTAATGAAATTATGACTAATTTGTCACATCACTAACTGGCTGATTGGCGCAAAAACAAGTATGTGACAGAATGAGTGACTGACTGACAAGCAACACCTCAGTAGCCAATGGCACAACACATCATCCTTATCTGAAAAGGTGTTTTGTTGTACCTGTTGTACAGGTTCCTGATGGGCATGACAGACCCGAACAGACTCAGCATTTCAGATTCATATTTATTTTTCATCGCCAGTCAAAAACTGTGTCACACCAATTTAAACGTATTGCTTATTCCTATTGCGGTTGGATAGCTGGGGATGTGATTTAAAGGCTTTCTTTTTAACAGCTGAGGCCAATGCCATTTTGTATGAGATCAATACTACTATCACATAGGCTATCTTGTTATCACCTCTCTTCTGTCCGGAGCTAAGCAAGATAAGAAACATCACATTACATTCATCAATCCCTCCCAAATCAAATTAGATTTCTGGGCTGTATCACACAGCTCCCTGTGCATGGATCTGCTAATCCAATCATGGAGTGCCGAGGCTCAGCTCACTCCAGTCCAAGATACCATGCACAGAATCAAATGATTTCATTCAAGAGGAATTTATGAACGAAGCAATCGTAGAATGGCTTCCTATTCTTCTTAGTGACAGACACTGAAGTAGCCGTAGCCCGGCTGTTCTCATTCCCTGTTTGTACTTCAACCTACGAAATTGAATGCCCAGTAATTAACATATATCTGTGAGGTCGGGGGGAGAGATGGACGAGTCAAACAAAGTGTAGGTTTTCTTTTGAAAGCGTAGTTGTTTTTTTAAAGCAAAGGTTTTTGATTTGCAGCCAAAAATTCTAGTTTCATAAGCAAAACTAACAAATAACTTGATTTTTGATTGCAGTGCGAGAAAGACACAAATATACCTTCATATGATCCTATAATATATAACACTGACCGACATCAGTAGCAAGACCATCAGAGAAAAGATTGTCTATATCTATATAGTTATTATGTAGAACATTACATTACATTACAGTTATTTAGCAGACGCTTTTATCCAAAGCGACTTACAATAAGTGTATTCAACATAGGTATTCAAGAGAACTACTAGTCACCAGAAGTCATAAGTGCATCTCCTTTTTTAAACAAGCATCTAAGAGCATAAACCAGTTTGCCTACTGAGCCAACAGGTCTGTAGACGATGCAGTCAACTTGGCCCTTCATTTCATCCTCCAGCATCTGGACTCCTCAGTAACCTACGCCAGGATCCTGTTTGTGGACTTCAGCTCTGCCTTTAACACCATCATCCCGTCTCTGCTGCATGACAAGCTCTCCCAGCTGCACGTGCCCGACTCCACCTGCAAGTGGATCACAGACTTCCTGTCTGACAGGAAGCAGCACGTCAAGCTGGGAAAACACGTCTCAGCCTCCTGGACCATCATCACCGGTTCCCCCCAAGGCTGCGTTCTTTCCCCTCTGCTCTTCTACCTGTACACGAACAGCTGCACCTCCAGTCACCAGTCTGTCAAGCTCCTGAAGTTCGCGGATGACACCACCCTCATTGGACTCATCTCTGGTGGGGATGAGTCCGTCTACAGGTGGGAGACTGACCATCTGGTGACCTGGTGCGGTCTGAACAACTTAGAGCTCAACGCTCTAAAGACATTGGAGATGGTTGTGGATTTCCCGAAGAACGCAGCCCCACCTGCCCCTATCACCCTGTGTGACTCCCCCGTCGACGCTGTGGAGTCCTTCCGCTTCCAGGGCTCCATCATAACCCAGGACCTCAAGTGGGAGGTTAACATCAGCTCCATCACCAAGAAGGCTCAGCAGAGGATGTACTTCCTGAGGTAGCTGAATAAATTCAACCTGCCAAAGACAATGATGGTGCACTTCTACACTGCCATCATTGAGTCCATCCTCTGCTCCTTCATCACGGTCTGGTACGCTGCAGCCACTGCCAAGGACAAGGGCAGGCTGCAGCGCATCATTCGCTCTGCGGAGAGGGTGATTGGCTACAATCTGCCGTCCCTCCAAGACTTGTTCGCTTCAAGGACCCTGAAGCGAGCAAGAAAGGTTGTAGCCGACCCCTCTCACCCTGGACAAAACTGTTCATGCCCCTTCCATCTGGCAGGAGGCTGAGGTCCATCAGGACCAAGACCTCACACCACATGAACAGCTTCTTCCCATCCGCAGTCGGGCTCATTAACAGAGCCCGGGTCCCCCACTGACTCTGTCATCCCCAGGACAATTTCCTACCGGTCACTCCCCTGTACATCCCTTCTAGGTTCTTATTTAAATACACTCGACACTTTTACATTACACTTACTTCTCACTTGTTTATAGTCCTGTTATCTGTTCGTTTGTGCACTTTTCATATTTCACTTTATTTTATATTTCACTTTATTTTATATTTTTCTGTAAATTTTAACATGTTTCTACTTTGCGCTGTGTTGATTGTTGTTGATTGTTAAATGTTATGCACCTCCCGTCATGTCAAATTCCTTGTATGTTCAACATACCATGGCAATAACCGGTTCTGATTCTGATTCTGATGTACACACTCTTTTTAGAAGATGTGAATAGTATGGATATTAATAAAATGAGGTACTTTATTTTAATAGTCACATTTTTCAAAAACTTTGTTATGTATTTTATTTTTTAATCCAGCTCATATTTTACTTGAAATGAGAGATAATTTATTGATTATTAGATTATTTATTATTCATAATTCATTCAGTTCAATATGAAATCTGACAATAAATATTGTTTAGATATTATTCAGTTTAAGATTCTTTATTTGATTTTACTTTCAGTTGTTGACTACATACAGATGTTAATACAACTGTTAGGCTGCTTCAAATATATTTATGAAACTAAATTATAGTGCAAGTTAATTAAACATTACTGTGATGTTCTGGACCTTTGCGTGAGGAAATTCTCTCTTCATGGAACTTGCTGAATTCTAATTAAATACCCCTGTGCTATTGGATAGAGGAGACTAGCTGATCTAAATAATGGATATTATGATTGACAGCCCCGACAATGACAGCAAGGAAATAATGAGTGAGCATGCGTGAGGAGTGATTGGCAGATGTATGAGAAATAAACTACGGGTTTCGGCATGCAAGAGTATAGTCTTCCTGACTGAACTTACACTAGCGCTTTATATGAACAGCCATTTCCTTTCACCTCACAGGTGGCCGCCCCAGGCCACAAAGAAACAGGAATTAATGCTGCTGAAAGATGATTAATTAATGGAGGAACACCGGAGTAAAATCAATAACTGCACTGCCATGCTCAAGTAGAATTGTATTGTTTTAACACTTTAAACTGCCTCAGCTACAGTCTCAGATTGATTTATCGAGCAGCGTTTTGTGCTCCGGTGGCCGATTTTTAAGCTAGAAAGGAAATATTCACAAATGTTTAAGTGTTTCGGTGATTAGTCACTGGTAAAGGCACATTCAGAAAACCATTACTGGTAGGCTGGTTCTAAAATCCTGCATTTCGCCCTATGACAGCATTCGTTGTGGCAGCATGGGGTTGTAGGAGATGTTATTCACCACGCATAGCAAGACATTGCTTTAATGGCCAACATGGGAATATTGTCAGTCGGTTTAAAAGTTCAAATTGAAATGTAAAATTATGATTCACAAAAGGGAAGTTTGTACTGTCTGCCTATATCACTGTGCAGGAGGCTGAATATGAAGAAAGTGAGCGAAATCAAAGTGAAAGCTTGGCGGGAAGCCGAGGAGAATGTTGACTTTTGATACTACATCTGGAGAAAGGAGCAGAAAAAATTACAGGACGGAAATGAAATTCCTTACAAAGGAAAAGGACGTGATAAACCCCCGACTCTGAGTTACACTGGGTTAATAATAGAAAGAAAGAATGGAAGCTACAGAGACGAGCACCAACTCAGCTTCAGAAAAGAGCAACGGTGGTGTTTTTCTTCTGCTATTGTGTTACAGTAACACGATGACACAGGAGGAATAAAACTAGATAATAAGGTGTAGTAACACTAGTTCTTTTATAATAATTAATCAGTGTACTTCCACTGCCCATTAGAGAACAGCACTGCATCAGGAGAGATTAATGTGCTTAGGATAGTAAAGCTGCCTGCTACTATAGTGCATGTACTACAAAGCCTTTCTGCAGGCTGTTGGTTTGAAGAGGGCCTTTTTCGAAATTGTTTTCCACTCTTTTAGATATGCTGAGACGCATAACCATGATGTCTTCCGGTGGAGGGGGACAGGGAAAATGACTGTAAATGGATGCAGGAGCTCTGCTGTACTGTCATTACTACCTGGATAGCTGGTTCTTCTCCATAACATCAGTGTCTGTTTGCAGAAGCCACGTATGTTGAATTTTGCAAGACGGAGGTGGCGAGCTGAGGATGACTGTCCAGATTATTGGTTGCAACACGGACAAATTGCCAGCATATATAGCCAGGAGTCTTAGATAATAAATTCCCACATTGCCAAGTTGCTTCGTGTCTCGTTTTTTTTGCCTCATCAATAAGCAAGTGTAAATGTTTTATGTTCAACGCCCGCATGTCACAATTATGGAGCACGTCATTAGACCATATGTTGGGGAGGGGCTTGAATGTCATTGGTGTGTGTGTGTGTGTGTGTGTGTGTGTGTGTGTGTGTCTGCATTGAATAATAATAATAAACTAAATTCATAAATCCCCGAAACTATTCCAAATTACTGCGCGAAGAAAACGTCAAGTCTGGTATAAAGTCTTACTCCTAGGACTCCTAGGAATCCTAGGATAACATGAGTGTAAACAACAAGCCGACGTTTAGAGTCACATTTGGAACAATTATTTTGTATTCCATGATTTTAGCACTTCTGTTCCAGTCATTCCAAAGCTTATGGGGCACGTGGTCTGGAGTCTAGACCTTTTCTTAACTTACACAACCCGTTCTTACTCCCAACTCATAACTCACCAACCTTTGGTCAGTGCCCCTCGGCATCGGAAATGGACGCATGGAGGCCCCCTTTAGGGACTGCATGCAACATGCTGAGCTTTCCAATGTAAACCCTCCAAGGGGCACTAGTTGAGGGTTAGAGCACGAGAAATGGTATGAAGTCCATGAGAGTCTGTGTTGGACGGGTGGGAGGCATGGTGGATGAGTCACAAGACTTTTTCCCAGGAGACTCGTGTTTGTGTCCTCTGCAAAAATAAAAGTAAACTCTTTTGTCACTTTCTCGTGACATGAGTTGCTAGTAAGTAAAGTTAACGTCAACCACGCTCTTCTCCCAACTAAGTGGTTTTGTTGTCTAAACCTTACTTCCTGTAAGACAGAAAGTTATTTTGAAAGGACACTATGCATGTAACAAGCGTGTATTGAAACCCTGTCCCAACAACGCCAAAGGGATGCCTAGTGTCTGTGAGAATGAGATCTGTTGACTTATATTGCTCTAGATGTGCTAGGACATGTGTTAACAAACGGGTTAATATTCAGTGCGTGACTAGCGATTGACTATGAGTAGTTGTATGATATTTAATGTGTGTTCCATTGAACATCTTTACCAACTGAGCCACCAAGACACCCTCATGTTACAGCATCTCAAATTCAAAGACATTTATAAATATCCACATTTCTAAATAATCTGACAGAAATCAAAACATTTAATTTCACAGATGTACATAGAAATTCTGAATGCATAATTAAAATTCAGAGCATGAATTTCAAATTCATTTGGACATCAATACTTGAGTGCACAGATGTGTGTGTGTGTGTGTGTGTGTGTGTGTGTGTGTGTGTGTGTGTGTGTGTGTGTGTGTGTCCACAACTATGCATGCACCTGTACACTTACACAGTTACTGATGTAGGCTGTGAATGTGTGTGTGCATGTGCACATCACTGAGCACATTAAAAGCCGTCGTCTATAATGCATGAGGCAGTGCGTTTGGAGGCCATACCTTTGAGCATATTTCCATCACTTGTTGATGTTTTTATTACGTGGACATAAACAAACAGAGGTAACATAAAACTTAATACAGCCCAGTGTCAAGGCAGTTCATGAAATAGTCTAGAGATTGAAATCTTGTGATTCGTGTTTATGGACAACAATTTAGCTTTTTTTGTGTCACTCAGCATGAAAACAATCATAATGGGAAGTCAATTAGGATTATTTATCGTGGTGGGCACACAAATTAAACGCATCCATGAGACTGTGCAACGGTCAGAGCTAGTGATGTAGTATTAAATACAGAGAAAGACCACTTTTGATGGGTGGGTGGTGAGGTGGATGGATCAAACAAACCCTTTCAAGCACGAGACTAGTGTTTGTGACCGTGTGTCCCAACGTGTTGTTGGGAAGTGATGCATTCGTGACAGTTTTCCTAAACCTAACTAAGTGGTTTTATTGCGTAGGGTTGTCTTAACTGACTAAAGAAAACGAGATGCAAGCAAGAAAGATACTAATAGAAATACATTAGTTTGAAAGTTGGGATTCGAAAGAAATGGAAAATGTGTGTCCATGTTCTAACTGCAAGAACTGCTGTGAGAATGTGTTGAGATGAATATGAATGTATATATATATATATATATATATCGTTATATATATATATAGATATAGATATTTATAGATATAGATATAGATACATTATAGACCATAAAGCATGGTATGCTTTAGGGTGGAGCTACCTTGTGATTGACAGGTCTCTACCATGGCGTTGTCCGGTCTGGGAGTTGTCCGTGTGTTTTCACTTCATCAATGTTAATTGTAACATTTAGTTTGCCTAAAAGTGTCTTACTCAGCATTCAGTTGTACTTTGCTCCACCTTCTTGGGTTACTTTTGGCGAAAATGCTGAACCAGAGGCTTCAAAACTGTGGTCTGCATACCAATGGGTGAGGTCACGGTGACTACCTCCACTTTTAATACAGACTATGATTTGAGATCATAGAGTTACTACATTTAGCGTCACTACTACCCGACCTTGCAAAAATGCCAAATATATAATAGAGGTCATTCAGAAATAGTGTCTCTGTTACATTGTTTGTCCACAAGAGAGCACTGGCAACTTGATTTTGTAATGCCCCACTCATGCTGTATCCTAGTCACAATTCTTTAATAACCAAAGTAGATGGATCCCTATCAATTACATTTGTTATATAACAGCCAATACATTGGTATGTGATTTGCTTAGTGCGTTGGCTTGTATCAGTTTGGGATGTACTCTCTTCACAAGTAGTTTGATGAGTCAGATTCTCATTCCATCAGTATTTCTGAAGAGGACAGCACGACACACTCAAGGCTGCTCACACAAACCTGCGTCGCTTACCAAGCCAGAGTGAGGCGCAATGCTGCCCAAAGCAATTAAATATAAATGGGCACTCATCTCCTTATACACAACAACGATACAATATTTAGAACATGATGATCTGTTTCAGGAGTACTCTTCCTTCCCTTGCATCTCATATTGAGAGCCTTGAAGAGCAGTTAGGGCCCTTTTTTCAAGAAGAGGAGAGACGGCTGGGACTGTGTTTAGAAGCAGCAGTACTCCAGATCAAAGCCTGCCTGTCAGACCCTCTTACAAACCATTTCTGTGGCTTGTGTCGTGTCAAGTAGGCCATTGGTCCGTAATTCTACAGCATATTCCTGCATATGGTTCTATATCAGGGGAACTCAAGGAGCCTCATTGGCTTATTAAGGCATAGGCACCATGTGATTTTTACACATAAAAGAAATATGGAAATAAATAATAAAATGCTGTGCTTTGAGATGCTGAAACTTTCAAGAGTTGGTTAACCCAAATTACAAGAATACATAACTCTGATATTTCTACATCAACCTCAATACAATGGAGGTCAATTAAATGCACTGCATTGACTAATTATATATTTTTTAAAAATCCAACAAAGAATCTTTCCTGAAACAATGTCCTCATTACTCTTGGTCATCTACAGAACATACCGTCAGCAGTTTATTTATTTTTTGGTGCAAAGACGTTCTCGTAAGCTAGGCCAGTGGATTAACCATAGCCTCATAATTAGAGTGGAATGCCATTCCGTTTTCACTTTAATATTCAGTCTGGCCTTGTGTTCATGTTAAACGTGTTCTGTGGTGGTTCTGTATTGGAGTAGTTGTCATTTTGTCCTAACCAATCCTATTGTACTATATTGTCTTCTGCTGCAATTCTTTTTGACATCTGAAAGGAGAGTTGTCGGAACACCACAAGTTTATCTCGATGCACCAACTACTACTATTCACACAATAAGGATGAATGGAAATTCAGATTAATTCACCTTTTCTTTTGCAGATTTTGAAGAAGTTTGTTTATAATTTGTGGTACGGTTAGACGGATACTCTATTTCCAGTCAAGACAAAATAAATTAGTGGTTTCTAGGGGATCTTAGCTTAAAGAAATACTCAGTAACTTGAGAAAGTTTGAGAACCAGCCGCCATGTTGAAAACAATTTTCAAAAATAGTTTTCTGAAAACATTTGAGGCCAGAAATGGCCAATGCGTTCTCAATTTATATTTGATCAGCGCTGCATAGTTTGACAGTGTGATCCGAGTTCACAAGTAGTTGTTGACTCAAGGCTCTGATTGGCTGTTTTCCTTCAGGTTCTGTGGAATCTTGCAGATGCCATTAGGAGTACTAAAAGGAGGTGCAGGAATCTGACTTTTTTTCACAGATTATCTCTCTCCTGTTTTGTCAATATATAGCGATAGTTTGAGCCAATATGACAAAAAGTTAATTTTATTAAAATTACCAACTGTAGCTTTAACGCGTATCATGCCTATTGAAAAAATAGTTTGATTTAGGAGTTGTTATTTCTGTTAACCTATTTACAACAACCTTTGAAGCTGCATCAATCTAATCATTTTCTTTTTTTGTGCATTTTTCTGTTGCCTGTTTCTGGCTTAGAAAGATGACGTTGCCATTCGTAATCCTGCCTCCAAATCTCTGATCAGCTTGGTTGCATTTCCAACCTAGGAAACGGTCATCAATGACCAACACTGCTAGATTTGAATCAGTGGAGATTTAGAGTAAGACCAACATTGGAAAAAGATGCTGTCCTGTTACTTATTTATTTATTGTTATAATATTTTTTACTGTTGTGAGCACCACAAACAAATGTCCCTTCACCTCTATCCAAATCTCTCAAAATATATAGGCAAATAAAAGCAACACTGTCTGCATGGCAAGAGCCACTAAAAGTAAAATAACATGTTTTTCCTTTTTTTTTGTCCTTTTTTGTAATTTTGCATGAACTGGCCCTATAATTAAGAATAAGCGCTAATGCTGCATAGATACAGAATACAGAAGTATAGAATGTATTTACATGCAGTAAAGCCTTTGTAAATACGTCCAAGTAAAAAACACATGTTTCCTGAAATTTGACACATATGGTTTTGCATGAAATAACCCGCCAGTTAAGTGTAATTGTAATTGTGACCTTAACAGTGAAACACGAATGGTCTTCATATGGGCTCAAACAGGAGGTAGATAAGTGACAGCCTCATATACCTCGCACCACTAACCTGCGGCTTATTCAACACGTCTCTTGGGCCTGCTTCTCTCTCAGCCTCGGTTTTACTTTCGTGGGTTCTTGAGTTCTACCAGGGGAGGTTGACAGGGACTATGTATTGCAGTCAAAACAATTTGCTTGTGACATTTTGATAACTGCTATTTTTCTACATGACAAGGAGTGTGTCAGTGTGCCATTTAATTTTGTAGCAATGTGGGGGCTATGAAGTCTGAAAGAAAGCTCACAATGGTGAGAACGAGCCTATTATTTTTATGTCCAACAGAAAATGATGAGTATTCATAACAAACAATACGAAGTGGAAGTGAGGGTGAAAGGAGGGACGCAGTTGAAAAGCACAAATCTTTTTAAAAATTAAAAAGGTGAGAGGTATGAAAAACAGTCTGGAGCAAAAGTCAACCTTGATGAAAACAAAGAGATCTCAAGTATGACAGGTAGATCGATCAACATGAAGGCATAGAGGGGAGGAGGGACGTAAGAAACAGGAAAAAAACAAGCAAGTGATCATGTCTTTGAAAGCAACGGGAGAGACCAGTGAACATTGCTAAGTGCATACGGTGTCAGAAAGCATGAGCAAGTGGGTTGTCATAAGAAATGGCCATTTCGTGTTCTCCCTTCAGTCACTGTGCAGTGGATCATGGCTGTTGACCTCCCTGTCAGATCCTGGGCTCCCATCCATCACCTCAGGGAGACGGATGATTGTGGCAGCACGTTTTAGCTCATCCATCACAACATCAGATGGCACACACAGTACTCAGGTAAGGAGCACAGACTAGACAGTCAGACGATTGATTAATCAGACCTTGTCTGACTCTCTTAAAAGGAAATACTGTGTGGTATCTAAAGGGTTATTGGGTCTCCAAGTAGCCAAATTAGATGAACTGTGTTTCTTGGTTCTTTCTTGGTTCTTTGTCAGTAGCTGCACCACAAGGTCGATTTGAATAAATGAAGTAAATAAATGGGCAACCAAAACATCCAGACACATTGTGTAAAGACACTATGTATGGGCTCTTTTTGTAGGTATTGAGTATGAGTGTTTGTTAATGGTGGTCCTGCTGCATTATAGCCTCTTGCTCTGGAAGGCTCCAAGCACCATACTGTAGGGGACTGACTTCCGTGGTGTCCAAATGGACACATTTTGTAAGCATGAGGTTTGCCTGCAGGTGGATGAACTTTAGTCTAGTCTTTAGCATCAAGGTTTTGACTTGACCCTTGTTCATCAGGAGCCCAAATCGGCAAAGGAACATTGGCATCGTCAACTGAGACACACACTCAAGTCCACAGGGGAGGCAGTTCAGCATCCCACCGTGCTTTGGTTAGTGCCATGTGGCTTTGTTTTTTGTCCTTTAAATCCAAGAAACCAAGTGTCACCCACCTATGATCACTCCCAACGCGTCAATAATGCAGATTGGTCAGTGCCCCTCAGCGTCTGTGGAGGGCTAGTGTGTGTGTTGGTGGATGAGAGTCTTAAGTCAGTCAAGTTAACGTCAACGATGCTCTTTTCATAAACCTTACTAAGTGGTTTTGTTACCTAAACCTACAACTTGCTCTGAATACGGAACACTGCATGTAAGGGCATATGCACATGCTATCCCTGATGACAAAATAGGATTCACAAATCGCCACCTTCCTAAAATAATGGCCCAAGTCATTTTTTCAGGTCTTTTGACTTAGGCAAAATAAAACGGCCTAAGTCACACTCTTGACATAGGACATTGTACGACAGGGGTAGAACCACTGTTCAACTGAGGATGTAGGCGATTTTACCAAAGGTTGTTCAGCATCATGAGGAGATGATTTAGGCAACAAACCCATTTTTGTCAAAAAAAATGACTTAGGCCATTCTTTTAGGAAGGTGACGAAATATTTTTGAGGCACACACAAATATTTCGTGAAAGAAATCTCTAAATATATGTTTTTTAAACCAATTGGAAAATATCAATCAAAAACATATTGGGATGTTGTTACATTTATATAGAAACTGTTGAACCTGCATTTACAAACTGCTTGTCATGTGTGAACTTCAATGCGTTTCTGGATCCTACCTCATGACATCACTGGCTGAATAACCTATTTGATTTTTTTTGATTTTTCCTCGACTCAGTTGAAGAGGATGTGGGAGGAGGCTTTTGTTGCTGAGACACTTGAGAGGGGGATCGACAAAATACAATGTGTTAGCCAAGGTGTGTGTGTGTGTGTCTTCTTTTCCTCTCTCCAGTCTGCTGACCAGGGTTTCAGTGCCCCCCTCAGTGTCCCTTATGTGTGTCTCTTAGCTCTGTCTTATTTTTTTCCTGCCGTCTGGGTTACTCTTTTTCGTTTTCAGCTTGGCAATCCCGTGGCACATCTGACCACCTCTTCTTCTGTTAACGGACACCTGTATGGGAGGGGCATGGAAGTCCCCAAAGACGGGGAGAGAGGAGACGGAGAAAGACTAGTATATAGATTTTAGTTTATCACAGGGCTTAGCGTTATCGGCCTGTTTTCTTGTTCTCTCTGGTTGACCCCTCCATGTTCAAGAGATCTTCCTCGAGGACTATCACAGAGGTTTGGGAAAACGTTAACACTTGTTTTTCCTTCCTGTTTTTCACCACCGTCTTCCCTTGCTTCCCCTTTCTCTACCTCTGTGTCTATCTGTGCCTCTTATCTTTCTCTTTCTCCCTTTCATAAACTGCTACTTCCACCTCACAGGAAATGACAACAATCCAGCACCAGCATGAGGAGATCTTCTCATGTGAAATCAGAACGCACGTTATGTACCAGCACATCAAAAGCATCATGTGTTGGCATGCTCCTCCGCCTCGCAAGACACATTGATGGTACTGGTTTGAAAAGATTTCCGGTTGATGCATCCAAATACAATGTAAAGTTAAATAGAAAATGTTCCAGGCTCAAGATTAGAAATGATCTCCCATCTCCTGGTTGTGGCATACAAGTGTTAGTGGGTGCTGTGGTGGGTCTGTTACATAATGAACTGTGTCCAAGCAGTGCCCCCTTGTGGTTGCATGTGACAGAGTCCTCCTCTGACAAACAATGAAGCCCTCAGACATATTTCCATTCAAAGGGGGAAACCTTGTACACACTTAATCTAAGAAACCACTGCACCTTTATTCTTTTTGAAATAAAATAAAATATTTATGCCTTTTGAAGGTTTAAAATGAGGAATCCAGAGCTCTGCTTCTTGTCATAATTTTAATATGAGTGCCATAAAGTAGAGATGGCAGAAATATTGGAGAAATGTAGCTTGGTATAAATGTGAAATCAATGGAGGTGGGGGAGTTTGGGTGTGGGGTGTGTGTGTGTGGGGGGGGGGTTGCGGACCGTTAAGCTCCAGCTAAGCATGAATCATACCCTCCGGAGCAGTTATTTTAGAGCTCTACGTGATACAAGCACACAGTGCGGCAGTTGGATGCATTCAAGGCTCCAAATGCCAAACCAAAAGCTTTTCTGTTCTCCACCCTGATGCCTCAGGCTCGAGGAGGCTTTTATCGATGGAGGTGAGTTGAGATTATCCCAAAGAGGAATAACATCAGATACCTCTCCATCTTTCCAAAAAGGTCAAATATCATTCTGTTCCTGCCTAGCTGAGGGCTAAAGGAGAGGCAGCACCTATAAAAGCAATCCTGGACTCCAAGGATGACTTAGTTCTTCCTGCTGGCAGCACCACTGTCCACACACTTTGAGATGAGAGCACTGTGTGTGTGTCTTTCATCTGCACAGTGTGGACCCACTGTCAGATCTCTTACTCCTGCTCCTCTTCTTCTCTCAGGCTCTCGCATGCATAAACATATATGTGCATGCTCATAAACAAACACTGAGAACATCAGAGCTGAGGGGTCCCTCCGCTGCTCAGGTGTGTTAGCGTGTTGGCGGTGGAGAGTTTACCTTCAGGTCATTTGCTGACATTCGAGTGGGAGCTGCTCATTGGCCGATGGGAACCGCTTGCCCCGGCGTTCTTCATTTGGTTGATTCGAGATCTGTCAGATGCGGGGGAGGGTTGCAGTGCTGGGGAGAAACAACACAGGGCAAGATGAGATGTCTGCACGGCAGCTTTGTGCAGCTTGTATAGTTGCAGGGAAAAGAAAAGATTAGATTTGTTTGTTTACCAGTTTTCAGCAGCGAGCTCAGCAGTGGCCATTTGCAAAATGTCACTGAACACTTCAAGTTATGGCAAACCACAAATGTCGACGAGAAAATCAACTATGGCACGCTGACTCAGAGTGAGTGCACCAAAGCTCAGCTGTTATTGGTGATAACAGCTGAGCAGTTATCACCAAGCCAGCAACACATCCGATTGGCTGGGTGGGTTGGCTCCTCTACATCTCATCACAGCCTCCGGAAAAAGAAGAGGACAAGTCGAAGAGATTGAGAGACTGACAGGGATACGAGAATGTGTGTGGGTCATTTCCTGTGATTACAAAGTTGATGCGATAAGTCACACACACGATGTTCTGTACTTCCCAACACCTTTCTTAGTACCTGTTGCCAATAGGGACAGTTTTGAGAGAATTCTGGTATTTTTGTCAACCTGGGTCTCTCTTGCTCATGTTTTTTCCAGCCGGCAAGAGGCAAAAGTAAACTCTGGATGTAGCTCCGTGACAATCTCTGTAGCTGTGGTAGCAGACTGAATAAAAAAGCATATCCACTTCCAGGTCAACTTGCCAGCTGATGTACCTGCTTTATTTGTGCACACACACCACAGCTCTGGTACCTGACCCACCAGGCTTTTCTTCTGTGTTAAGCTTCAAGCTTGGACCAGGTTAGGGTTTGGTCACTTCAACATCCACTCCATTTTACAGTTGAACATATCATAATAACATTGTTATTTACCGTCAGTCAATACTCATTTTCACTGAATCGAGCATAAATGCATTATAATGTAACTCAATGAGAATATAACTCCGTACGTTAGCTGTTAGCTCTGTTTTGTAGCCAAGCAGGACTGTTCTGCCCACCAGCTACCAGCTCACGTTAACTCTCCTCCTGCTGACTTCTATTGGCGTTTGTTGTTCACAATGTAGCATGATTAGGGCCATTTTCTATCATCAGGGCATTAGTCTCGACCCCTACCTGTAGAAAAATAAGTGCCGTCAAGTTTTCAGAATTCCACCAATTCCTAAAGGAACGATCTGTCTTTAGCTAAATGCTGTGTTCATCATCTTGTTGCTAGCCAACTTCTACTACTGCTTGGTGCTGGTTGGTTAATCAGACCTTTTTTTACTGAAGACGGTTTGCTGCAGCTGTACATGACACTTATAATGGCAGAGAGACTGAACCAAAACAGATACGCTTCGGGCCGCAAAAAACAAAACAATGAAAAAAGCAGAAAGGTTTTGTTTAGCTGGGGGGAACTAAAGCTAAGTCTGTTTCGTCACGACTCCTTTCACATTATAAACTAAAAGGGCAGTCGGACAGGACAGAACTCCACCAAGGCAAATCCGCTGCAGCAGCCATATTGAAACGTCATCGCGGGATAAACACAGGCGCAATTGATAACGGAAATTATGGTCCCATTCTATTTAGTGTGTCACAGTCATTCCAGTGAGCCAGCATGCACAATACCAGGGCCATGCTCCACCTAAATGGAACAAGGCCGTAATTAATGTTACTTTTTACCCTTGTGTTTACCCTGCAATGACATATCAACATGGCTGCTGTGAGAAGGGCGAACTGCGCGAGTTGGCATTAGCTGCCACCAGCACAACACACCTGACTGAAATGTCGGTAGTGGAGTTGCATTATGGGTAAAGTAGACGCCAGCTTTTGACAAAAAAGACGCATACATTATCTGCAGTTGTGCATCATTCTTGTCGGAGTCTATGTTTCCCAAATCTCATTGAAGTTGAAGGTCTTAGGATAAAGGGAGCCCTTTGTGGGTAACTGTAAAGTCCTTTGGGGGAAATGTGCAATTGTGATCTGTATAAATAAAAGTGACTCGACCAAAAATCATATTGGACAAAAATATGATAATAAAACCCAGTTTGTCCAAATGTCCTTTTATTAAAGAGGGCCCAGGGTGGACCCCTGACTTTCTTGAGTTTGGCAAAGATCAGCCACCATGCTTTCCTTCTGAGTGCTGCCATGTTAGTGTGTACTTGGTGAAATTACCATCCCAGTGTGAGAATCAGTGTATGTATCAGTGTGTTTGTGTGTGTATGGCTGCTTGTAAGTGTCTGCCTTCTTGTCCTTCTCCTTTATTCACCTTTAGCTCCATCACTGGCTGCTCCAGTCTCGTGGACTCCTGTTTCGGCCCTATTGGCCTTGCACTGTCAGGCTTTTGATGGCCGCCTTTGTGGCCTCCACAAAGTGCCGCTGCTTCAGAACCTTCTCCAACTCCTACTTCTTCTTCATGTCTCTGAGGGCCTGGCAGACCTGGAGGAAACATCAAAGACCAAAGAGATGAGAAAGATGCCCAGAGCTGAAGTGCTTCACTTCTGGAGTTATATATGCCATCGATGGCCAGTATGACTATCCTGCTGGGGATTTCTACCTTTCAGACACTAGTTCAGCAGTACAAAGTAACATTTCCCTTATTGATTTCGGGCTTCTTTTTTTATCTACTACTTTCAAGAAGATTGTAAAAGCAAAATGTAAAAAGTGGTGTAGAGGCAGAATTATGAGCAGAAAATTATTTACTGCATCTAAAATACAGGGCTAAGGTCAGGCTAATGCCAACGTACTATGATGATTAAAAGCCTACAGCCTAGAACTTTGAACCGTCTTCCCAACATTCTCTGTGTATAAATGTATGTATGGTATAACCATTAACGTATTTATGCATAGATGACCAAATTAAATCAGCCAACGTGTGACTTGCAGGACACAGTGATAACAGCTCGGTTTTACGACATGATTTCCGCAACACGTACAGAGCAGGATTAACAGTTATTACGGCCATGCTTAATGAAATGTTGTTGGTGTCTACATGGAGATAAGCCCCTCCTCCTCTTCTGCATGTCTAGAGCAAATTAACACTTTGAGATCCCGGAGTTAAACTCAAAGGAGGCAAAACCTCCCTTTGAATTGGGTGCGAACACAGCACTAAAGCTTACCAGACCTGTGAAGCCCCCTCTCATCTCTGCTTGAGGCTACATTAGCTGCTACTAGGAAAAGTCGTGGCTTACTAAGATTTTCTCACCTCTTCAAATGCAGAGAGGAATATCGAGAATAATAATGATAGAATAATTATAATAAGCTATCTAGTGTCCCAACAGGATCCAAAGTGTCTTATCCAGATCTCTGCCTCCTGGGAATTTTGAAATGGAGTCACAAACTGTCACAGTTACAATGTTTAAAGGATAAATGTGTCGGAAGTTGGAAGTAAATCAAAGTCTTCCAGAGTCTGTTCCCATCCTTATTGAAAAAAACTTAATTTGCAATCCCACTCAGTCGATATCTTTCCAGGGAAAAGATGATTACAGTAGTGTACAGTATATCCAACCTCCCTTTTAGTGGGGTTTTGGTTTTCTTTTGAGGTTGTATAGTTAAGGGACGGTCAATAAAAAGTTAATATGAAAATCTTAGCCTTTAACGAATTAGGCCCCTATTTACTGTCATATATCACCCAAAGACTTAGAAATGTATAAAAATGAATGAACCTAAATCTATCAATTCGCTGAGCTGAATGGCGTTTCTACAGTGGTAGAAGCACTCACATCCTTTACTAAAAGGTACCAATGTCAAAAATGTCACATTTTAAAAAAAGACGGCAGCAAGCTGATGAGGCAGGCTAACGATGAGGCAGTGACACTGCGCTATTGGCTGGGAGCGCCCAGCTGGTAAACAGCTGTATGATGCTTCTGACAGTGATAGCCGGGATTGAGAATGTGCCACTAGAGTGCGGAAGTCGTATTAGAGAGAGAGGACTACAAGACGTGCAAGGAGAGTCTTTCTGACTGAACTCGTGCTAGAGCTTAATAAGTGTAAAATATCATGAAATGGAAACAGTGAAGTACATGTACCTTAAAATTCTACTTCATTACAGTACTTGAGTAAATGTAGGCTACTTACAGTAGTTACATTGTACCACTGCATTTCAAACATTAAAAACACATATTTAAACAACTTAACCTCACAATATATGTAATATATTTATACTCGCTCTTTGAGACATAAACAAGGCATATATGTTAAGGCTGAAGTTAGGAAGTTTTATTGAACTTTAAAAGTTAAAAAGGGCACAACAGAACAAAACTGAACAATTTTGAATTCCTGTAACATTGCATTGCATTTGAATAAATTAAAGACGGTCACTGGCTTCTTTTGTTTTCTTGTTTATTGTTGATTTACACTAGATGGCAGCTTTACACTGTTCATGAACCATGATATTTGCTCATTAGACATGTGTGTTTTACACCTCTGTGATCAGACTGCATGTTGAGTGGACTGCAGGTAATCCATGCTGAAGTGCAGTGACGCTTTATGGTGTTGGATGACAGCCAGGCCTACAGACCTCTAATGTTGCTTGTTACTACTCTTCTGGCCTGTCTTCTTTTGTAGCACAATAATGACCGGAACATTAAAATGAATTGTGGTCAAACTACAATTTTATTGTAAAAAAACAACAACTCATACATTGTTTTTAATGATGAAAAAGTACTACAGCTATCTCAGCTGTCGTCCGGGAACAGGCTGAGGAGGATTATTCAGTCGTCAAGTTCTGCTGATGAGAAGCCAAAACCTCCATCCAGGACTCATCATCCTCCCATCATCGCTGCTCTCAGACTCCATACCTGTGTGTCTGTTGCCTCTGCCGCAGAGGAGAGTGTTTATTTCTTTACTTCAGAGGGAAGTTTCTCAATGCCTACAGCGGCATTCATTATCATTTTTAAGCAGACTTCACTCAAAGCCGCGGTGAACCATTGTCAGCATCTTGTCATGGGCAGTTATGTCTCGGGTCTACAAAGAGGACACCAGCAGGGCTTTCATAGACTCCGGAACTCTCAGAAAGGTGAGTAAACGCCACAAACACACCAAACAACTAAACTACTGACACCTAAACGCAGAGTTTATTGCTAGTGAGTGAGGTTTGAAAGATATTCTCAGATTCGAACTTCCCGGATCCATAACTCGTAAGCGAAACTTTGTTACAATGCAAACGATGCCTCTGTGCAGCGATAATAAAATAGACAACTAGCTGCAACCTCATTCTCATCCAAAAGAGCCGTCCTCGTGTTTGTATATTCCTCGTAAATTCAACAAGAGTCAACAATAGATAATGCCTCATGTGTATATTTAACATTACATTTTCCGAAAGCCACGTACAAATAAAACTAATTCAATAATGAAGGAGTTAATGATACAGAGCTCCACTACACAATTAGGAAAAAATGCAGGATTCTTTGTAGTGTACACAATATAGAGCCATTTTGACATATCACAGGTGTGAATATATGTTAAGTAGTAAATGGACTGTACTTGTATAGCGCTTTTCTAGTCTTCCGACCTCTCAAAGCGCTTTAACATACATTCACCCATTCACACCCATTCATACACTGATGGCAGGAGCTACCATGCAAGGTCCCACCTGTCTCACACTCATACAACATTGACCCACCGTAGGCACAGCTACGGGAGCAATTGGGGGTTAAGTGTCTTGCCACACTAGTGGATCGAACCGCCGATCCTCTGATTGAAGGACGACCCTATTCTACCACTGATCTACAGTCGCCTCAGAGAAAAGAGAACGATGGCTGAATTCCATTTAGGTGCTTCAGTTCCAGGGTCCTGGTATTGTGCATGCTGGTTCACTGTCACACTTTCATGTTTTACTGGGACAATTGAATAGACAATCAAATAACCAAAGACCTCATAGGGAACCTGGGGCACCTTGGTCTGTGGCCCTGAGTAGTACCAGCCTTACCTATACTATCCAACCCCATCCCTTCCCACTGCTTTGCTCAGGAACAATGTTGAAATATTATAAATAGCATTCAAAGCAACACGTTCTCTCTCCCAACCCATCAAACACCAACGCTCGGTCAGTGACCCTTTAGGTACCCCTCTATTTCTGGATGTGTCAGGGATGACGTGGCAGTTTCTACTCTATACACACAAATTGTTTTTCAAAATAAACTTTTGTGGAAACAGTGTTTGCTCTTTACAAGCATACGATGCCTTTCAAAAGGCAGGTTGTAGGTTGGTCTGCTTAGTTTATAGGTTTTCTTTGTTAGGTTTAGGCAACAAAACGTGGAAAGATGGTGATAGGGGTTAAAATAAGGATGTTTGTTATGTAACTGCTGTGAATAAAGTACATACTTAGCAAAACTATGTGGAAATAAGTCAATGTTGACTTGGTTTCACACGGGACACAAACCTGGTCTCCTGGGTGAAAGTCCAGTTGCTGTCAAACCAAGCAAGATTGTACGTGTTAGAAATGGAATTATTATCAAGCAAATGTGTTTGTATTTGCAAGTTACATTACAGTCATTTAGCAGACGCTTTTATCCAAAGCGACTTACAGTAAGTGTATTCAACATAGGTATTCAAGAGAACTACTAGTCACAAGAAGTCATAAGTACATCTCCTTTTTCAAACAAGCATCTAAGAGCATAAACCAGAGCAACTGCACAGTGCAGAAACAAACTAATGTAATTCAATTCAATTTTTCAATTTTTCAATTTATTTTTGTATAGCCCAAAATCACAAATTACAAATTTGCCTCAGAGGGCTTTACAATATGTACACATTTGACATCCTCTTGTCCCAGGACCCTCACATCGGAACAGGAAAAACTCCCCCAAAAAAAACCTTTAACGGGGATAAAAGAGGAAGAAACCTGTGGGAGAGCAACAGAGGAGGGATCCCTCTCCCAGGATGGACAGAAGTGCAATAGATGTCATGTGTAGAACAGGATAGTGAATTACAACACATTCAATGTAATTACAGCACATTCAATGTATGACAGAACCACGGCAGGATGCAAGACCTGGTCCAGGTATAACCCGGATCCACAGGAACAGTTGGAGTCAGTAATAAGTGCAACAAACTAACACGAATACAATAAGTGCTGAGTGGAAGGCTCAGGGTAGTACTTCTTGAAAAGGTGAGTTTTCAGCCTGCGTCGAAAGATGGGCAGCGACTCTACTGTCCTGACGTCAGTGGGGAGTTCATTCCACCACTGTGGGGCCAGGACAGAAAACAGCCGTGACCGGGTTGAACGGCCGCAGGGACCTCTGAGCGACGGGGCAACCAATCTCCCCGAGGCAGCAGAGCGAAGTGGTCGGACGGGGGGTGTAGGGCTTGACCATGGCCTGGAGATAGGAAGGAGCTGTTCCTTTCACTGCCCTGTAGGCTAGCACCAGAGTCTTAAACTGGATGCAAGCTTTTACAGGGAGCCAGTGTAGAGAACGGAGAAGGGAAGTTGTGTGGGAGAACTTGGGGGCGATTGAACACCAGACGAGCTGCAGCTTTCTGGACAAGCTCCAGAGGTCTGATGGCCGACGCCGGGGCTCCGGCAAGTAGTGAGTTGCAGTAGTCCAGGCGGGAGATGACAAGAGCCTGGATGAGCACCTGCGCCGTCTCGTCAGTGAGGAAGGGGCGAATCCTCCTGATGTTGCAGAGCAGGAATCTGCAGGAGCGTGTAACCGATGCAATGTTTGCTGAGAATGACAGTTGGTCATCCAGGGTCACACCCAGGTTCCTCGCAGTCCGAGTTGCAAGATGATGCTGACCATCTTCATTGCCTTCGGCCACAATATGAGAATGTAACTTCCACAGCAGATGTTAGCTGGGATTCATTGGGATGCATGCTAAAAATGCATCTGTACACAGAGAAGAAATAATGAAGTTAGGCAGGTGTTTATAAGTACAAAGCCAAACTAAAGTAAAATCCATCTGAGTACTTTTCTCAAAAGTTAAAATGTGCTTTGTACAGTCAAACATTTTCTCGCATACCCACTCTAAAGCTCTTTCCAGGACCTTCTGGGCTTAGTCCCAAGTGTGATACAATCATGTGAAGTATGAAAAGGTTCACCTCCACATCCACCCGTGCTGTTGCCACTCTTACATCTGGATTACATAGGGGGAAATGAGCCTGGGGGAACAGTTTAAAAAGGAGCTGTCATTGGGATAATCACCGTAAGTACACAGTTTTCCCTTCCACATCCTCTTTCTCTATCTCGAGCACACTCTCTGAGCAGCGCAGAACAAGTGAGTCAGGCAAAGAGAGGCAAGGCGGTGCACGAGAGAAGAGGGACCATAATTCAGCCAGGCTTCCCTGACGACCACCCACAACATGTGCAACAGTTCCCATGGTGATGGTTTCCAGAGTGCGGTATCAGCAGGAGAGGATGGCTGATCGAGATGAGCACCAGACGACGTCACTGGCAGCCGTTCAGTAATGAAAGGACGGGGATGTGTTTGTGCTGCTCTGCATCCTGTTTACTAGGCTGGACAGTGTGCAGTGATTGGCTGGATATGGAACAGAGATCTGTTGAGCAATGCTCAGCCGAGGAGATGATGAATGCACTCAGTCACATATGCAGTTTATAAGCTGACCCAGGTCTTAAAGACACACTAAGTTCTTCAGTGCAGACATTCATTTGTTTACAGTTGGATAAATGGCCTTCTCTTTGCTGTGCTGACTCAGCTTTGTGGTGATGACTGCCCATCAGCAATCTTCATTTATTACACAAACCCCAAAAGTATATTGACATGCTGTGATATATTCAACACGTTCTCAATTCCAACCCGTGAAATACGGCAGCTGCCCAATGGCCCCCTATGCCTTCATTTCAGCTGGTAACATGTATACACGGTCTTTTCAAAATAAACTTCTGTGTTCACAGGAAAACTACTGGGTTAGGTTCAGATACTTTGAGGTAACCTAGCTACTTGGTTAGGTTCAGGACAGGATTGTGGTATGGGTCAAAATAGGTAGTTTTGTTACACAGTTGGCTTGTTACATACTGAGTGAGTCAAGTATTTTACTTAATGTAACGTAATGTTTGACTGTAACATCATTTTTTAGCACAACATAATGTTACACCGTAACTTATGTACGTAACTTAAAATCTGTCAACGTTGTATTGTTGATCTCACACTGGACACAAACTCCATGTCTCCTGTGTTTTGGAACCAACCATCCACCCCAACCTGGGCAGATGTTCTTGCTCTTCACACTACGTCACTTGACTTCTTCCTTTACTTCCGCCATAACCACGACCACGTAAAGTGTCACAGAGTGTGGTTACTCGGACATGAATAACACGCTCATGATTGGGTTTTTGCGGTATCCCGCTAACATGTTTGCACATGCAAACACCATATCCTGTTATCCTGTTGAGTTTCTTTCTGTAAAGGTTGAAGATGTGCAGCATGTCTGGCTCCCTTGTCCTATGTCGGGACAGTGACAGGCTGACACCGGTGTGGAGGACTGTGTTTGAGAGGAGTGTAGCTGAGGAACAGCTCAGCCGTAGTGTGTGTGGTTGAGTGAGAGACGGTCGATACCTGATTTCTCAAATATGATCATAACCATGATAATCCTGAAAAACGGGGTATTCGTTCTGCAGGACTTTTATTGTGAAGCATTTATAGGAAATTACATGTTGGTCCACTCCGCTCCTTTGACCATGAAATATATCCGATCACTATCCGATCAGGCAGGCTGCATTGGAGTGTTACGTGTGGACACACATGAGGACACAGCTGTGTAACCAGGCCCTATTATGCAGGTAATGGGACAGCATTTACACAAGAGCGTTCCTTTTGGGGCGCTGCAGCACCAAATGCACTTGAACATGGTGTTCAGTTGCAGACGCTTACACAAACATCATGTCTGACAGTACGAGTTGCCGGATGTTCACACTAGGTGCATGCAGACAGACAAGAGAAACTGAGACACAAACAGATGTAACTGAAGAAGACATAGGGAGGTAATGTGTGTGTGGGGGGGCAAACACGATGTAGAGTAATTCCTCATGGGTAAACAACGGCTTAGTTCCAGACCATTTCTCCATCTTTTTGGAGATGAACACCACCTCTCTCAGAAAGCCCTACCCGACTAAAGTAATACATGTTTAATACCTGCAAACTGTGTAAGCTAACTCAATTATCACTGTTGAATAGGTTTTATGAATAGAATATAGTTCATCTTTTGAACATTTATCCAACCAGGAAAATTAGTTAACTTGATGTCTTCTTCAAGGACACTTTAACCGTGAGAGAGAGAGAGACAGAGAGAGAGAGAGAGAGACATCCACTTTCAAGGCTTTAGAATGGCATCGTAACATCAGGAGGTCAAAGTTGTGCGGTTGCTTTTCATCCTGATCATATCACAGCACCTCTGACAGGACATGAAATGCGTTTGTGGAGAGTGCTTTATAGGTTGGCATGGTTTGCTTCATTGAGTTGGGACACAGTCCATTTAGACGGAGACAGGAGTGCAGCGTCAAACAGCCCGTCTGAGCTGTACATCAGCGCCTTTTCATTAGAGCAAACTGACCCTGCAGCGTGGTTCATTCTACTATATGATACTACTGCGAGGGCACCACAAGGGCATGCTGTTACCTCACACACACACACTTATACATATCCAGACAGATTTACTGACTAGTTCACGTACTGTCCAGTAACATAGTAGTGACCACTGGAAGTTATTATCTTTCAAACCAAAGATCAAGTCTAGTCTTATTATTTATATAGCCCAAAATCACAATCTTAAGACTTCCCGTCTGTAAAATGTGTATGACAAACGCTCACACATGTACTGTCTTCAACCCATTTTGCCTCATCACAACTCCCAGTTTCTACCTATTCCTCAATTTAATTGAGTCAATTACTATAGTGACTGATGTAGACTTTTTCATCTCATAAAATAAATGGGATGTAAGCATTGCATTCAGCTTAAAGCAGCACTAAACAATATTTACTGCTCGGAAACCCCCTTGTTGTCAAAACACCTAGGAAAGCCATACATCCTCTGAATGCCCTCGGTCTGTAGTTTGTAGTTGTAAAGTTCCATGAGGCTGTGATCATCCTAGAGGTCACAACAGGTCATTTATAATGAGGTCAATGGTCACACTATGTGAACAATCATCACACATTAATACAGTTCATCGGATCCACAAGTCTCAGCCCTCCAGTCACACACAATTAATGCAGTTAAAGACTGTTAGGGACCCAGTATGCAGAACTATTCAAATACACCGTTTCAGAAAAGGTGATAATAACACATCTATACTGCAAGCAAAAATCAGCATGGTATCACCATAATGTGGGTTTGTCTATAGAGGGGAGACTTGTTGCTACCCATACAACCCATTTTCATTCACCAAAATGTAGCCTAACTTTGGAACATTATTCGTGTCCCTTCCCGCTAAGCTATCATGACATGGTTATAATCAAAGATTCATCAGGTCGTTGAGTTTCATATTATAACAGCACCTCCTCTCTAGCTTCAAAACTAAGGCAGCTACAGCCACTGAAAGACTGCCGGGATCGCAGGTCTCCAACCGTTAATACCTCTACAAATTTGAACATAACTCATGTGCTTTCAATCAATCTACTTATTGTGCGTGAATAACTCACCATGTCTATGATGATCTAATCTAAATGCAGGACCAGAAAGGCTAAACAACAACATCATAGGGCTACTGTTTCAAAATCAAAGAACACATTATTAATCAGAGCACTCACATAACAACATAGCACCATCAGAGCTCTAGATATATTAATACTTTATGAATGATTCTCTGAAATCAGCTTTTAGAGGAGTTTTCATGTGGCATGCAGCCAATAGAGCCACACTCAGCAGGCCTTACTGCCGGATCAGGGCTTGAGCATCAGCTGGTTCCTTGCCTGGTATGTTTGCACGTGATTGATTTCTCATGTTGTTGCTGTGTTTGTCTCTCCTTGACTGTCCCTTCACTTCCCTGTTGTTTCCATTCTGTCTGTGGATTGCTACAGGTAAATGAAATTAGGGCCCAAAGTTCCATTTACTATAAAAAGTAAGCAGGCTAATCTTTCTGTCCATCGAACTCTGCTCTGTTTCAGTACTCTGTACAGCGCCGAACCTACACACACGCATACACACGCACACACACACACACACACACACACACACATACACACACACACACACACACACACACACACTGTGTATAATATTGTATGCTAATTTGCTGAAATCTGGTCTGCAATAATTATTTCAGCGTATCTTCATACAACGGTTAGTATGATATCTATTATTTTGTTATTTTCTTTTGTGTTTTGCGAATGTCCAGCACAGACTGTATATAGGAACTGGATGCAGTCACCGTGACATCATCCATTGGATTGTGGACCACTGTTTTGAAATCTCAAGTTCGGCAATTTGGTCATCTCCATCTTGTTTATTTGCAAAGAGAACAAACAGAAGTAGGGTCTTTTTCTCATCGGCCCAATCCCAATCTCCACACTCATGGACTCACGGACTTTGACGTCCGAGAGGGTTTAGGGCTGTCCTAAACCATCGAGTGTGTGAGGGCTCTCTGGCAGATATTTTGAGCCCTTTATGAATGTAAGTCAGCATTAGATGCAGACTTTGCCCAAGGGAATTACCCACAATTCATAGCATCGTGACATCAAACATGGGTTACAAGTGGAAGTATGGAGAAGTAAAAAAAGGTAAACAAAGACAACGACACATGTGTGTTCAGCCTGGAATATTACATTTACACACAAACATTAAGGGTTAAAGTTGGAACATTAAAACACAGAGAATATATTACACAGATTTATTCATCAAACATTTCCTTTTGTCATTGAAGCTGTTTTGACAAAAACAAGTAAATCAATTATTTATAATAATAATAATACTTTAATTTTTAATGGTTTTCTAAATACCCAAAGACGCTTTACACAGGGCAGAGACAAACAGAACAAACAAAAAAAAAGAAAGACAGAGGAGCAAACAAAACAAACAAACAGAACATTTTGGTAAAAAAAGAAAACTGGAGAAGCTGTGCGGAATGGGTCATGTAGTGAAGGGTAAAGTGCAGGGGTTAGCAGGTGAAGGCGAGTTTGAAGAGGTGGGTTTTGAGGGCTTGTTTGAATGATGATAGGGAGGGACCCTCACGGGTGTGGATGGGGAGGGCGTTCCAGAGGGGAGGTGCAGCAGCTGAGAAGGCCCTGTCACCCCAGGTCCGGCGCTTGGTCCTGATGGTCTTAAGAGTGTTTGCACCGGCGGACCTGAGGCAACGGGTTGGGGCGTGGAGGGGGAGGAGGTCTGAAAGGTAGGGAGGGGCCAGGTTGTTTAGGGCTTTGTAGGTGGTGAGTAGTATTTTAAAGTCTATTCTGTATTTGACCGGGAGCCAGTGGAGGTTGCGAAGGACCGGGGTGATGTGTTCATAGCGGCGGGTGGAAGTGAGCAGTCGAGCGGCAGAGTTCTGAACATATTGGAGTTTATTGAGGATTTTTTTGGGAGAACCATAGAGGATGCTGTTGCAGTAATCGAGTCTGGAGGTTATGAGGGCATGGATGAGAATTTCGGTGGTGGCAGAGGACAGGGAGGGTCGGAGGCGTGCAATGTTCCTGAGGTGAAAGAAGGCAGTCTTGGTGATGTGGTTGGTGTGGGGTAGGAAAGAGAGGGTGGGGTCGAGGATGATACCGAGGTTGCGGACCTGGGTGGAGGGGGTGACGATGGAGCCATCAATGTCGAGAGAGAAGAGCTGGGCTGAGCGGGTGAGGGAGTTAGGGCCGATTAATTTAAAATTACCTCTTATCTTGTGAGTAAAGAGTCTGGAAGAAGTTCAAATCAGGAAATAAAAAGTATTACAATGAATAAATACCTACAATTATACATCAAAGTGCTGTCCCATTCCTATTTACATCATTTCAAGCCCTTACAGTCTCTCACACTAAAGCATTTACCAGGTGACGTCAGTAAGTCCTTGAGGGTTCAGGTCTTAAGGCCTTAAGGGGGACACTGGGATTGGGCAATAGACTTCTCCCTCGCTCCCTGATGGCCATTGGAAAGAATTCAGATTCAAGGCACTTCTGCATTGTCTTCACTTTTCAGAAGCGGAAGTTCCCACCTGGTCGAGTAACACGAGTGATCAGTGTGTCTGTGCAAGCAGCTGCAGTTCTTAGGCCAGTGTTTTTCAACCTATTCTGAGCCGCAGCACATTTTTTACATTAAAAAGATCCAGCGGCACACCAACAACCAAAAAAGTTACAAAATGACACATTTTAGCATATAATATATGCTGACAATTTAATGACAAGTCTCTCAATTTGTTGATCCTTACTAGGCTTTTCATCTGGGTTATTTTGTCCAGTGCCAAGTTCAGAGTCTGCATTTTTCATTTTCAAATATTTCTCCATTGCTGTTCGTCCGCAACCCGCATCATTTAATTCTACTGTTTTAAATTAACAAGGTCATTAATGCGCTACCTACTGCCACCCACTGGCATGGAAGAGTATTTATTACTTAGCCAGCCACTATGTTGCAGGCTAAGTCGCTCAACAATGGCAAATTATTTGCAGCAACTAAATTATATTTTTTTGGAGAGATTAAGTGAAATTGGACATTTTCCCACGGCACACCTGACGATCTCACACTGGTGTTGAAAATCACTGCCTTAGGCAACAAAATCAACCTGGTTCGGTTTAGGAGAAGATCGTGGAGTACAGAAGTTACTTGAAAAATAAGTCAACGTTGACTTCTGGGTTTGACTCGGGACACAAACAGCTGCCTCTGGCGTGAAAATCTGGTGTTTTTAGACAAACCCACAATTTGTACTAAATTCATATGACTAAGTGTACTCTTAGTGGTCATTAAATTAAATAACACTGTATCTGTGTTGTTGGAGAACCATAGACCATATTTCAAGCACTGTACACCAGAGACTAGCAAGATGCCCCAAGAAATATTCAGAAAACATTTCAACCATTTTCTTCACTGCTTGACCTGCTTATGCAACGTGGCAGCTGCAGTACAGCTGCCTGTCCGGGGTTTTCTTGAACATTCTTAACACCTGTCTAAATAAGAAACACAAATACCGACACATTGTCAATCCTAGGAGGATTCAAGCTCCTCAGGCACTGTAATGCAGCGTTTACACTTTATAAACATTTTCCAACCCAGACAGTTGCCTGTGCTGGATGAGCTCATCAGGTTAGACACACTTATATAACACAATGCAAAGGCAAGGAGATAACACAAGATTGTTGTTAATGTATTTTGAGATTGCCTAAGAGTGCTTTGGTGACGATGTATTGTTTTGCTCTTGACAAATGCAACAACCTGGTATATCCTAGTTATGTTTTGTCTGATATTTCATCAAATTGATCAAATTGAGCATTTGTATTCTAGGAGTGTGAAACTGTGGCAAATGTATTCATGTCTTTATAGTCACTTTAGTTTCATGCTCTGATGACAAGAGTTGTCTTCCTGCTCTCTCACGCTATGGTAACCAGGACAGAATTATGACACTTGGTCAATCACAAGCCTTGTAACTGTTATCCAAGAGTACAAATCTATCGACTTCCCCCCTATAAAGATGGGAATATTGCCTTCTTGTATGCACAGCGACAGATGTGGTACTTTGCTCAGCTTGTGTACTCAGTCGCTCCACAGACTTTATGAGGGAAGATGAGGAACAATTTCACCTCGGCTTGAATCATGATCATGTGCTTTGAATACGGACAGTGAGTTCTGTAAAAACTGGGTGAATCATGGAACCGTCAGATGCAGGATGTTAAATTCAGGTCAGGTTCCATGAATGTTTTTAAAATAACACAATGAAGGTGAATTGCATAGTCACAGGGGTCGTGTTATAGATGCAGATGGTTCTATAGTGCCATGGTTTTCCAGGGACATATTTTTAGAATACTGGGCTTCAGGTGCAATGGTAATGTTGTGTGTATATGTGCGTGTATTTATGTATGTATGGATGGATGGATGTATGGATGGACCAAAAAGATAATCTTCATAAACTAAATATTCCATTTGTTGTGCAAACGACTTTAATGATTTGTGTTATAGAAATATTTGACACATGTTTTTGTTTTCAACAGTGTGTCTCTGATAAAAGCTTGGTTCAAATCAAACCGTGTTACTCATCTAGGATGAAATGAATAGAACATAAGGCTTCTTGCGGTGAGCGGCTCTGCAGAGTGGAGCCATTATGGTCAGACAATGAACTGACTTTAACGGCCTGCAGTACCTTGTCCTAATGTGACCTAATGCTTAAAAGTGTTGCTTCTCTTTTTCCGACCAGACCACCAGACAAATAGCTTTTCTATATGGAACCAGATCAAAAGAAGCACATCAACCACACAAACGGTTTTGATTGCACAGTTAAAAAAAGACGCTAGACGTTGGACTGGAAGTAAATGTTGGCAAAATGACGAGTCAGTCAGGATGTGAAGTGCTGCTCTGCGTTTTGTTACATGCTAGCATTGAGAACATTGTGAAGGCAAGGTCATTCTTTTTAGATTCAAAATTAATTTTAAATAAACTGTTAATGTTACTATAGTGTGATCATTTTGAAAAGGAAAATACTTCCACATCTCCACAGCACGGCTACTCAATTTAATTCACAGAGGTCCTGTTATTAAAATGTCCTCACAAGAAAGGTCCGAACATCATAATGTCTGTTTTCTAAAATCAAGTTGTTGTTGTTGTTGATGTGACCATATTGCTGTGTTCCAAGATCCCAGCAATTACTGGATTGATACAAATGTAAGAAAACATTTTGTCTGGAAATTGAGTATATAGTTATGTGTTCACAACAAAAGTAGTGTTCCGTCATGGGTTTGGCCGGATAGGCTACTGTAGCTTTAAAGGCACTTACGGCTGGGCCGGCAGGCAGCAGCTAATGATGCTACCAGTTCAAACTATGGCGAAAGTGCTGACAGAGCTAACCCTGTTTACCTGAGGGGGAAGCGGAGGGTGGGTGCTTCGCTTTCACAACCACAGGTATCAGCTTAACCACCGTATGAGAGCAGAGCGGCGGCCGTGAGCTAACCAGTGGGGTACGCTCACATCTCTTCATGTTGCCAGGATAGCAAGTTTCTTCAAAAGTGCTTATAGTGTGTCTTCCAGTTAGTATGTTCCAAATGTGTTTAGTTAGCTCAGTTTAACCTATTGGATTTTTCGAAAGCCCATGTTCCGTGCTTTGCTGCCACAGAGGAAATGTATTCCGAGCAAAGCCTCAAGGGTCTTTTTCAAGGGAAAATCGTGGCAACAAAACTAGTTTGAAAGTGTTTCTTATATTCAAAATCTCTGCCCAAAAACAATACAATGTCATCATATTGGGGATGACGGCCAAAAGCATGAATACAAAACTCAAGTTGTAATAAACTGGAAACTGCACTCAGCTAATGATTACAACATAATTGTGTGGGTGAGGCGACTGTTACTCCACTTCCATCTCCCCTTGTAAACCCTGTGGAGCGGCTGAGGACACACTGCTCATATCACAAAATGGTTCCAGTAAAACACATCTGTCACTGTGCAGGAAAGCAGGTGATGTTCCTATCTTTATAGGGGAAGTCAGCATGTTTGTGCTTGGACAACAGTTACAAGGCTTATGATCATAAAAAAAGAGCCATAATTGTGTCCGGGTCGCCATACAGATGGGAAAATACCAAATAGGCACCTAAACCAAGAAACTATAGCAACTATAAATCATTTGAAGGAATACAATTTGTAGTGTTGTTGGTGTGTAAATCTGTCCTTCATGCAGACAGAGAGGAGCTCTTTATTCCACTGTTGACTACATAATAAATATGTATATGATTTGCAAATGATTTGCCTCTCATCACCTCTGTCACTCAAAAAGCACAGGCATCCAGTGAAAGTCACACAGGCACTGCTTTCAAATCATTTCACACAGACACTGAAAGAGGGATCTCCCCTCCGGCCCGCTGCTCTGCAGAGCTCTGTAGCGTTTCTGATGGGATAATCTCTGCGTTGTCCTACGGCCCATGTGAGGAAGGGATTACATATTTATTTGGGGAGTTTTCAACCCGCCTTCACCATCTGCCATCACGTCATGACGAGTGGTCATGGGACATTTATGTATTATGGGAGTATTATGGTGAAGTGGTAGGATGAGAGGGACTGGGGTGCGAGTCAGAAAGTTAGGAGCGAGAGCTACTGATGGTTGTGACCTGATCCCACAGAAATAAGTGAATTGACCACGACCTCTTAACGTAACAATGGTGGTGCACATATCATGTTATCATGTTCACACACCGGGGACGTCAATATATTTTTTGTTGAACTGTTTGCGTTGCAAACTGAACTGACACAAATCCACCAATCACTAAGGATGAGAGGCAGAGACGCTCTCATTCTCTGCCTCCCAGTTGGATGTGTGAGTCACGTACGATCTCACACGGAAAAGGGACACAGACGAGAGGATTCTATAGAATGTCTGAACAATATCCCTGTGCTGTATCATCCCTAAGAAATCAATAGAAGCATTCAAAATTAAATGGTCCTCAACTGGATTAATGCTGAAATTAAATGTGTATCAGCTAAATATTAGCTTCTGTCTATGATGATTTCGTTTTTCTTAATAAATAAGTCCAGGCACCAATCCTGTCTGCTACATAATTAGGTTCCTATTTAACTAACTTGCAGTCGCAATTATGTTTTATTATATTAGGGAATTGCTCCCAGATTACAGTCACAGTTTAAAACATTTCTAAACTTGTGGTTAATGTTGTAAATTGAAACAAAACAACATTGGTGGAAGTCCTTTGTTTTTTGACCCATCCACCCTCCAACCTTCGACATATGTGGACATCCACAGACTTGGAAATGCACTTGTGATACTCAACACACGACAAAATACGTTTCCCTTGAAACATAATTCACAACGCAGTTTGGTTGTATCGGAATGTAAATTTCAGCAGACAGGAGTCTGTAGGCACACGTAACAAACTTAAACCAAACACTGATACTAACAGCACAGGAGAGGTCAGTTTGATTCCAGACACCAAATTAGAATGTGTTTCACATTGGGGCCACGGACATCCACTCTGACTAAAAGTCTTGGCCCAAAGCTCATCCATTGCTCAAAGATGCAACTTTGGTTTGTTTTGGATAAAGCTGCAGGAAAACAGTAGGAAAATAGAAAGAAGATCATTTCATGTGTCTCATGACTGTCCTCAAAAATAGTCTGATGAAATACCACGAGGCTGCTAGAACAGCACAAACAGCACCTGTTATTGTTGTTTGTATATATTTGCATTATGTTGAAATAACTTAATGAAATACGAATGTAAATGTCCAATCCTCCTCCTGATTGTCTTTGGCACACTGCTCTTCCCATCCTTGAAAGAGTGCCCCTTGCCTCAACTACTGATCTTTTCTGGATCAGAACAGTATGTGTGATCAATTAGTCTGAGTGGATGGCTTCATGTGTCATTCTTTGATTGAATTCAATGTGTTGTATGGTTGATTCTGTTAATCAGGCCACTCAGATAAAGAGGCTGTCATCCTGTTTATTACATGTGATCCCTCAGGATGTATCGTTCAGAAACACAATGTCTCCTTTCATTGCTACACTGATAATGGTTTAACACAATGACATTATTTCCCTGAAGCCAAAATGATACTACATGGCTGTACATTTTTAAGATGAAAAAGGTTCGTTCGACTTTCGAAGACAGAAGCCTCAAATTGCAATAGTCTTAAAAGTGAACGCCAAAAATGATAGTGTCATTTTTCAACTCCACCCTCCACTTTGTACAGGGTTGTTCACCGGTCCTTGACTCACCTGAAGTTGATTTTAAGGTGTTATAATTGTTCTTTAACTTGACATGGGTGGGCACCATTTAGATCTCTTCTGACCTAATGCCTGTGAATTCGCCCCTCTGTATTTAATACGAGTTGGTGTGTGTCCTTTTGAAATGTCTATCTGTGATTCAAAAGCAATTACTCTTCATATTATGTATTGCATTATAAGTGATGAACAGGTGTACCAATTGTAAAAAAGTTTTGGAAACAGGTAACTATAGTCCCTTTCCATGGAGAGTTCCTAGAAAACGTGTGTTTTCCGCGAGCATACTGTAGCACAATGTGTGCAACGTTGCTCCTCATGACTTCCTGGCTCTTGCACCCTGAAGCTACCAGATCTCAGCTGAATCCTGTGACTTCCGCGTCTTCCGTCTTTCTCTCAGGCTCAGAGCAAAGCATGAGACATCTTCATGTGTTTTTCATGCTGGAAGAGAAACTAATTCTCAAATCGGAGCCATGGGAACAAGAGGAAAAGATGCCCTTAAAACAATCTGCTTATCTCTGTAATGGTCCCGAATGAGACGAGCAACAGATTAGCCCACGGTAATATCTTTAGTGGCCTCTCCAGTGTATAATTAAAAAGGCCATTGTTTTAGTGAGTATATATGAAGCAGTGTTTGAGGTGATTTTCATTCTGAGGTGTGCCAGCTCTATGGGACAATCACAACAGTTTCCTTTCTTCTGATCTTGCTCAGCTCAGCAGCTCCTTAAGGATCTAAACGCAGCCTAAGAACCTAGAGAGACAACAAAACAGGTTGTAAATGGGATAAATCAGAGGAAAGATAAAGTGAGGGCCACATAAATGGATAAAAGAAAGCCCTGGTAATCTGTCTCAGCCTTTGGAAGTATCTTTTTTTGCCAAACATGACATGAGCCGGGGGGTGTCATGAAGGATACAGAGCGCTGATTCACAGAGGGCACGGTTTGGAAACCACTAAAGCAGCAGGGCCACTGATTGATGGCGGCAAAAATCCATGCAAACGCATTCATATGTTTCCGCTAGCAGCAGCTGTCCAATATTAATCTAATGTAATGAGCAATAAACACCCCATCATGATCGGAATTGCAATTTAAAAGTCTCAGTGATCTGTTCTGAGAGGAGTTACAACCAGATGTACTCCTGCCCCGTCAGAGAGAGAGAGAGAGCAGGAAACACTTTCTTTTGTTTTTGGACTCATTTGCTTTTAGCCCCGGTGGACCTCGATAGATGGCAAATGTCCCCCTATAACTCACAAATTAACACATTTCGTCGTAGGCAACCAGCTGAGACTTTTACATGTTGGTTTTAGTACACATTAAAGAAACGAGACACGGTTGATCAGTGTGCTGTAGAGGTACTAACAGGAGGATTTTGGACGGAGCCAGGCTAGCGTTTCCTTCCTCATTACAGCTTTATGCTAAGCTAAACTAATTGATCCCTGGCACCACAGCTTCACATTTACTGTACAGACATGAGAGTAATGACATGCTTCTAATCTTACTCTCAGCAAGAGAGTGAAAAGTGTGTTTTATTCCTTTTACTTTAAAGCTGGGGTAGGCTAGCTTCAAAATCTATAGTTTACTCTTACCGGTTTGAAGAAAATAGTGTCGTTTTTATGATGTGGTTAATATTGTTCCCTTTGATGTGAATAATATTTGAATGGTGCTCTTGAGTGGGTGGCAGAATGTGTGTTTTAGCGTCGCAGTTTTGCTTGAATGTGCAGAGGCCTGTTGAATCGTGTTATTTGGGTTTTATGTTATTCTACCTGCTTTGTTGTCATATAAATAAATGTGACTGGTTGTTGTGAGTTTCTTCTTGTCATTGTGTTATTACATTGATTTTGACTATATGCATTGTCCGTTAATGACGAAGCGTCCCGTTATGCTGGCGTCATAATGAGGTTATTAGGAGGTGGTTCAACTGTAGTAGGACAGCACTGAAGGCCCAGGTATAAAATACACAGCCCGCCACTGTTCTTGTTTAACTGATAATATGAATAATATAGTATTGTTTATACAGCAGGCAACATGTAGAGCATATCACTTTGATCATTAAAATCCTTCCATATCCACAGTGTTACCCCACTGAAGCCCATCACTCCTCACCAGCACATTTTGTATCAGGCATGGAAACTGTATTTTTAGTTCCTGAGCAGCAGAGACAATGAGGTATTTCTTTGCAACAACCAGCCCTGGGCCGAGCTGGTCTCAGATATTAAAGCAGAGTGACAGATCTAATTATCACCTCCCCACTTTGTCTGCTCCAACTCTGATGAAAAGTACTACATTGCATCAGACATCCTCTGCCCTCAAACTAACTTTCACCTTTGCTAATAACTAAGAGTGTAGTTATTTGGAATACCTGCTGAGGGCATGCCTCAGAATAGACAGAAAGGGATTTGCAATAAGGCTGGATTCATGAAAGGAGGAGACCATCATTATTCCAATGCTTGCAGCAGTATCTCTTACCTTGCCCCCCTCTCTTTTTCCATGTTTCTCATTTTCTCTTCTTTGGACAATGATCCAAACTCACTTTTGTAAAAACGTAAAGAGTTTCAGTTCCCTGCATTTTCTCTTCCTCTCCTCCCATTTGTTCTGTTTCTGGATAGTTTGAAGTTCTCATATACTGTTACTCATATATTGCAAATGGCCTTGTGATGGGAGAGAGGCTATGCTGGACGGGATGGTTCGTTTGCATACACGCGCTAAGTAGCACTCTCAGACAATACCAAATGCAGAAGACCTTCTCTGCTGACCTCCTCACCACTCGGCATCTGCTGCCAGATTCCCTTTCACTTCCATACAAATCATTTAGAAAAAGGGGGCAGGCCCCATTCTGCTGGCAGGATGTTATGTCGCTCCTGTGGATGGGTATAGGCCTAGCTCACACCGTCCTTTTTTTTTCATTGTATGGTTACTTCATGGATATCATGTTTCATTGGACGAATGGACTCTGTGTGTGTTTGTGTGTGCTTACATATGCTTCCCTGTTAGCCGTACTTAATGTCCTCTCAAACTGGTTGTCGTGGAAACCTTGGTCAGGTCTGGTCTGCAGCTGCTGTCAAACACTGAAGCATGCTGGGACATGCGGTGATGAGGGTTGGTTAATCACCAGCCACCATGTCAGATCTGTAGCCACATGATATGTAATGACGGCACTCAGTTTCTAAACCCTGAAACAGTTTAATTTGTATGCAGAGACAGAAAACATGTCAAAGATGTCACAGCTAAAATGGTGACAAACTCATCTCCTGCCCCATTTTTACTGTCTATCAACTGTGGGTGTGAGGACGTCACATGCCAGTAACTATTCACATAGATGGTGATTTGCATTATTCAAAGATTTAGCAATTCAAGTCAACGAGTAGAACTGAGTAAACGCAACGTTCCATCAGCTGTTTGGATTAGGGTTAACCCTAACCTTAACCCTATTTAAGTACAGCCACAAAGCATCTGTAACTATATTTGAGCTGATGAGCTGCAAACAACTCTAAACTATAACAGAAATGAAAAAAACAAGACGCCTAAGCTTCAGAAATGTTTCCTGTGTACCAGGGATGGATTACCATTCACGTGACGTGAACCTCTAATGGTTGAGGCTAGACATTAACCTCTAATGGTTGAGGCTAGACATTAACCTCTAATGGTTGAGGTAAGACGTGAACCTCTAATGGTTGAGGCTAGATATTAACCTCTAATGGTTGAGGCTAGACATTAACCTCTAATGGTTGAGGTAAGACATTAACCTCTAATGGTTGAGGTAAGACGTGAACCTCTAATGGTTGAGGTAAGACATTAACCTCTAATGGTTGAGGCTAGACATTAACCTCTAATGGTTGAGGCTAGACATTAACCTCTAATGGTTGAGGTAAGACGTGAACCTCTAATGGTTGAGGCTAGATATTAACCTCTAATGGTTGAGGCTAGACATTAACCTCTAATGGTTGAGGCAAGACATTAACCTCTAATGGTTGAGGTAAGACATTAACCTCTTATGGTTGAGGCTAGACATTAACCTCTAATGGTTGAGGCTAGACATTAACCTCTAATGGTTGAGGTAAGACGTGAACCTCTAATGGTTGAGGCTAGATATTAACCTCTAATGGTTGAGGCTAGACATTAACCTCTAATGGTTGAGGTAAGACATTAACCTCTAATGGTTGAGGTAAGACATGAACCATTAACCACCTGATAAAAGCTTACAAGCACATTTGAAACAAGACGAAGACTAAATTTAATAATTGGGGAAAGATGATGTTGGTGATGGTTTAAAGAGGTTTAGGGTAAGGGTCCATGTTGGCTTCCATTCACCCTGAACTCTCTAGGTTTGCAGGACTACAAGAATGTGACAGTATTTCCAATCATCACAGTTCAAAGACTTCTTAGGAAAACTGTTCATGTAATAAAAACATATGTGCTGTCATTTATACTGTATTCCACCAAATTTCCGCAACTTTTATCTTTAAAACTCATTATCTGAGTAAGTTATGTAGTGTCATTTTATGGTGAGAGTCTCAGACATGCACTTCAAGCATGTTGCAGAGAGGACTGCGGGCCAAAGGAGGCTTGGATGCATAAAGGTTAAGGTCGACAGAGTGGTGGCTGCATTATTGAAACAGGAAGTAAAAGGCTCTGTACAAAGGAAGGATGTAGCACCAACGTCAAACCAGGCAAGGAAGTGCACTTCACTTCAGGCCTTTCCTCTACTGTGTATCAGCAAGGTTACAAGACATGGCTACATTAAAAAACCCGGTCTGATGTTTCTTCCTGAAACGTGTCTGGCCAGCGTCCAGTCGCTGCTCTTCTTACAGCCGCATCCCTTGCGTGACAAAGAGCTGTTATACCTTGGTGAAATGATGTCATCCCTGGGGAGACCTTGAAGACTCAACTGACTTGTTGGTGTTACTTTTATCACAGCTTTTTTGTCAGAATAAGAGTCAGTCCAGACCAAGATATTATCTCTAGACTTTAAATCATTCTATGCTGTTAACTAATTATTCCATCTTATCAAAATGAAAAGGAAGGATTTTTATCTAACTTATAAATACTGATGAACGCAATCAGGAAGCTACTTTCAAGTTGTTTGTCATGTCTTGAAAGTAATCTTGCATTGGTTTTAAGGTGCAAGGAAGCTAACAGTGCTAACGAGTGTATACGAGTGCTGACAGCAGTGTTTACGCTGTCTGCCTGTACGGCATTATCAGCTGTAACCGCCGTATGAGAGCAGACCAGAGCGGCGGCTGTGAGCTAACCAGTGAGGCACGCTCACATGCACTAAGATGCACTAAAAGGCACACGGGCGGCCGGCTAGCTATGTGAACAAAGAGAGGAGAAGCTGTGATAGCAACACACACAGAGAGAGAGAGATTTCATTCTCTGCTCTGGTAGACATTACTCCTCTATATCTTTACATATACACTATATCCATAGTGTCTATGTTCAGAATATTCAATACTGCTCCTTTAAATCAGCTAGGCTTCTTGTATCCAGATTTTTACAATTGTCAGCAGAGGTGCTGCATGAAACCAATTGTGGTTAGCCCCTCATTTTGCTATAAGCACTTCCCATCAACTGTCTTCACCTCAAATGTGCGCGCCATGTGTGTGTCTAAAGTGTCTCATTTAGCAAACCGAACCTTGTGGTTGTGGTCCTGATTTCATTTTGATCAACATCCCAGGCAAGGCTAGTGTATTTATTATGGTTATATGGTCGTAATTATTAAAAGTGACGGGAAAATAAATATTATTACATTATTGCAAAATGCAGCCAGTTGTTTTTTTTACTCATTATCTTTTGAAATTCAAGTAATTTCATCATTTCCCTAAATGAGTCCTGATGAACAATTAGAATATTCTCCTTTTCCCAATAGATGTTTTTTTCATTTTTAATTTCCAGAACATGAATGATGCAAAAATTACTAATAATTTCAAGTATTTGAACATGATCCAAAATGTGACTGAAATCGTGTACAATTGATGATTAAGTACATAACTACAGTGTAGCTGAAATACAACAGCACCATGAATACCATTTACGTAAATATGGCAATAAAAACACAAAACCATTATATTCATCATATCATTCACTCATCTGAAATAGCATCTTAAGCAGTATGTTGCAGTGTGACACGTCAGAGTCATGTGCTACCTGTACTTTTATGTATGCTGTCGGTGATTAAGAAATAAAACTAAGCCTTCCTAAAGCTTTGCTTGATGTTTTTATATTTATGCTATTTTTTATTTGCTCCCAAGTCCTTTTCACACCGCTGGGGTTGCAGCTGAAAGAATGAAGATAAAATAATCAAACAAGCCACAATTTACCCAAGGGGATGAATAGAGTACCTTTTATTCTCGCCTATTACATTCTATGAGAATATATCGAGGCAAGAAATGAATTGAGTGAAATACACAAATGTAATTGAAGTCAGATCCACTCATGCTGTGGATGGGGCAGTGATATTAACAGTCTATTGATTTCCTATTCATTTATTTCATTTACAGTCGGTGATTTCTTGCCAGCTGTCCTTCCCGCATTTGGCGACTGCAGCTGTGTTACTTTTATCCTGGATTATGTGTTTAACTTCTTTGACTTTGACCAATAATACAGTTTGCTGAGTAGAATTGTCAATTTTTGTGATTGGTCACATGCTGCAAACACCGCCCCTTTTATGTGAACGCACTCACAGCCAGATTGAGAAACCCCGGGTTGATGTACTTGACGAGTGTGATTGTTGTTGTTAGGGTTAGTTAAGCCAGATAAGAAAAGAGACCCAGGCTATGTTGAACTCTCTTCTTAGCACAGGCCTTTTACATCAGGTGAATAACAATAGCACCAAACATGGATGAGTGGAAAAACATATCATAATTACTTTCAGCCAGTATTCTTTTGGTCATTAATTCATATATGTAATTTATCTCACTCGGCCTGTCCTTCAAAGTGCCAGTGTGCCCAAAGTAAACACAGAGGTGTCTGAGATTGAGGGCCGTGAGGTCACCGCGGATACGCGATGACAGCTCAAGTCAGAGGCCTGACTCCTGAGGGGTCACCCGCTCTGTCTGCCAGGGGCCTGAGGCACATAAGGAAGTGTGGAAGGTGAAAGAGAGAGTGCTGAGAGCAAAGAATGTGACCACTGAGGTTCTGGATCCATACTTAGCCTATACTATTTTTTAAACAACAAAGTCTTACATGGATATGTACACTGTCTCGTTTTTCTTCATGACTGAATTAATATAAAACATATAACACAGGTCAATATATATTTACACAGCCCCAATACTTTGTTTGTTGGGACTGGTCGCTACGCCCACCTCGCGCTCCACAGAGACCCCTCTAGTGTCCGCTCAGTGCAGCAGCGACAGCGTTAAAAGCGCTCAGCCAGTCTCCACCTTTTATGTAAATCGCAGAGAGAGCGTGAGTGGGACCGGAGGCGGAGAGAGCGCTCAGTGAATGGGGTGGGGGGAGGAGGGGGGGGGAGTTGCCTTCACGGATGTTGTCCCTGCGCTCACAAGAAAGAGGGAGTGGGTCCGCGTTTGCATCTATTCGGAAGGGATAGAAGCGATAGGCTGCCTTCGGACGCGAACGTGCAATCATGTCACGAGCGCCGGACTGTGCAAACGCGAGCATCTGAATAATCCATACAGGCGATAGGCGGACTCTACGGGAATAAAGCAATGGGTGGCCAGATAACGCGAAATGCCTTTTACGGTAAGAAACCCGTATGTGTGGCTGCATGTTTGGGGAATAAACGTTGTATTAAAACGGCATTTGTGTCGGCCCAGCTGTGGTCATGTGGTTCTCCTGTGTTTAATTGATAGAGTGTAGTATTAGCTTTATGCTCACAGCACTGGCTGTGTTATCACCATCAGGTACCATACTGCCACTACAGCCTATTCGTTGGTCCCAATTACGTCACTCACTCTGGTAATTAGAATAAAGGATCGACACGCGCAGCTGTGTTCACTTTTGATTAACGCCCCCTCCTCCTCGCGCTCCTATGAAGAAGACCCATCTCCCGTTGAAAACTGCTGTGAAGTGTTCAGAATGCGAGGGCTCAGGAGCGCCAACATGTCAGTAGGAAAGTTGCGGGGTTTCCCTCTGCTCGGTGCTGTGGTGTGGTTTCCCCTCGTTCATAAAGAGACTCAGTGTGCAGCTGCGCTTCAGGAAATCGATACATTGATTTCCTATTGCTTGATCCTGTAACAGGAACAGGTCGAAGCAGTGTGATCAGTTATGGCTATGAGCAAAACTGCTAACTGTATTTAAAAAAAAATAAAAAGTAACCTGTTTGGTATTTTGTCTTTAAAGTAGGGTGCTGTTTTTATATAGTGACACATGGACCTCGTGGTTCTATGTGTGGAAACGACCGTCTTTAGGTTTCCAGGTGTATTTAAGAGCCTCCGGGGACTTTGTGGCTTTACTGTCAATAAACAGTGGATGTCATCAGTGAAGCTGCTGTGTTGGTTCATGGGCTAAATGTAAGCCAGCTTTAGTCTCTGTGTGTCTTGTTTGATGCTCCCAGTGGTGACAAACGTTATACAAACAACATCATGATGTTTTTTTACAACAAAAGTAGTTCTGCTCCTCCTCTCTTTCTTCCTCTCTATTACTATACGGAAGATAAACAATACCAATGGCATACATCTGAAGCCACTCCATGTTTCTATGGAATATATATGTAATGTGTGCACATATGTGTGAACCTGTTGGAGTTAATCCTGTTCCTACAGCCTCTTTTAGTTTGGACCACCTGATGGTTCTAATTAAAGCCTCAGGATTGATCCAATTAGTTAAAGACTGAGAGACTAAGACAGCAGGTCAAGGAAGCTGCAACCCCTTATCTTTAGGATCAAGGCCAAACGCCTCATAAACATTCAAATACAATAATTCCAGTTAAATGCTGAGATGATTCACTATTGTGGTATCATTTAAGTGTAAGCAGTGTGTATTTTGCATAAAACCTCTGACCTCTCCCCATACAATCCAGTCAGCAGAAAAAAAGATTTTGGTTCTTGTCGAAAATAATAATGTAACAACGAAATGTGATAACGTTACTACTGTAAATGCATAACAACCGCCCTTAACGGACTTTCATACGTAACGTTACATGACACGCTACACAACTATGTAAAACAACGTTGCGTTACGAACATCAAGTCGATGTCTACTTTTGGTTTCATGCGGGACACGAGCAACGGTCTCCTGGATGACGCTGCGCTAAGTAGACTCTTGTTATATTCATTGCCCCGCGACTGTCAATAACAGTTGGTCCAAATACTAAGTCATTTCTTTCTTGTTGGCATGGTAGGTTTCTGTGTGCAGACTGTGTGTTTTTGCCAAGCATAAACTTTGTAAATGGTCCCGTTTATCAGTGTATGCTAATGCTAATAACACTGAAAAGAAAAACCTGAGCGGATGTGAATATAGAGCTAGGCTGCGATGCCCGGGGTTGGCAGGCCTAGATCCCTGCTCTTGACTGACTCCCAGCTCACATTGCACCCGACCCCAATGCCTATCCCACCACAGGGCGGCGGCTCCCTGAAGATTTTTTGGGCTGTGCCTGGCCGATCCACATGGCTCCCATTTTTTTAAAAGAGGGGCCTGGGAGTGTGCTCCAATTCTCACACTGCTCAGCCTCCCCGGGAAAGTTTATTCCACGGTGGTGGAAAGAAGGCTCCGACCGATTGTTGAACCTCAGATCCAGGAGGAGCAATGCAGATTTCGCCCTGGCCTTGGAACAGCGGACCAGCTCTTTACGCTTGTAAAGGGTCATGGGAGTTTGCCCATTTTGCAGGAATACTGGGTACCTGGGTCGTTGCTACGAGCCATCCGGTCCTTGTATGACCAAAGTGAGAGCTGTGTCCGGATACTCCAACAAAGTCAAGCACGTTTCCAATGCGTGTTGGCCTCCACCAGGGTTGTCCCTCGTCACCAATCCTGTTTGTGATTTTCATGGACAGGACTTCAAGGCGCAGCTGGGGGGAGGAGAGTGTCCGGTTTGGGGACCTCAACATTGCATCCCTGCTTTTTGCAGATGATGTGGTTCTATTGGCTCCTTCAGAACGTGACATTCAGCACGCACTGGGGCAGTTTGCAGCCAAGTGTGAAGCAGTCGGGATGTGAGTCAGATCCTCCAAGTCTGAGGCCATGGTTCTCTGCCGTAAAACGGTGGATTGCACCCTCCAGGTTGGGAATGAGTCACTGCCCCAAGCGAGGGAGTTCAAGTATCTCGGGGTCTTGTTCACCAGTGAGGATAAAATGGAGCGTGAGATGGACAAGCGGTTCGGTGGGGGTCAGCAGGGCTGCAGGCCTTGAACCGGACACGTCTGACTGGTAAGAGGCCCCGGGGTAGACCCAGAACACGCTGGAGAGATTACATATCTCGTCTCGCCTCGGGGTTCCCCAGGAAGAGCTGGAAAGCGTTGGTGGGGAGAGGGATGTCTGGAATTCCCTCCAAAGCCTGTAAGCAGAAGTAAATGGATGAATGGATGTAAATGTATCATAATTAAATCTGTGATATTAAAAAGAAAAAAGAAAGAAAGGTTGTTTCTTTGAATTTAAATAACAAATCTGAAGTTTATCTGCATTTGTTCCTTAACAAGATCTATCCAAGCCGATCTTCTTGGGAACACCCACTCCACAAACCGTGGTCTTTTTTTATTGAATCTGTTCCAATAGAATGGCGAAGTGGGAGGAGCCATGGGAAGTAAGCCACGAGTAACAACATGAGTGTTACTGGCTGTTTGAAAAGTTAACGAAGCTCTGATTGGTGGATCACATCAGGCTAACCTGTTCAACCACATTTTTCATGATAGTAAAGGTCAGACTTATAGAAAGTAAATACAAATTAAAATACATGTGTCAGTGCACAAGGTAGAAACCCATTACTGGCTTCTCTAAGAAAAAGATGCAAAAAACAGTATCAATTAATATGCATATATTTTACATGCCCAATCTATCATATTTGCAAGTAAGGTTGCTATAGATATCAACAAAAAAGTTAGAAAAAAATCAAGATAATTCAATACCAAATCATATTAATATCAAGCACTTTTGAGTCCCATGTTTCATGAATGTATATAGACAAAGACTGAGAATCAGTCAGTTGGCACAACTTCCTCTTCCATAATTCAGTTTTTTTTAACGAGATGTCCAATACATTGGGAGGTAAAGGTTAGAAGCTTATGTTCTTTTACAAACTGTTGCATCCATACCAGATATTTTTCAAACCCTTTTTATTGTTCATTGAAAATGATATTACTATGATATTACTTTGTCCTTTTGTCAGTTTGTGTACTGTCTTCTGTAGAATTCTGTCCCCGGTGTCCCTTTAGCAGTCCTGTTTAATCCGTTAAATTGTTCACACAAGTCATATGTATCGATCAGTCTTTATAAAAATACAGTGACCTGGTTATTGTGGCATATTGCAATTATTAACATTTTTTGCCATACTAACAAGCTGTACTTAGTATTACATCCCTTATTGTGAAATAAATCAGTATTTTGACACAATTTAGTGTTCAGAAATCGACTAATAGACAAGTGTATTTTATGTGATGATCACGGCTAATATAGGCCTTCATTTAGAAAAGTCCTGATCACAAGTGAATGGGACGAACAAGCATTGCTATGGTGATCCACAGCCGTTCATGGAAAGCATTTGATTGCTTCTGCTGCTTCTTTGACGAAACCATGAGAATCATATTTCCACTTTCCTCCATGCGTATGCTTTTGTAAATGCAGCTGCTAAAGAACCCCAGTTCTTGTTATGTACTGTTTTCATGTAGGTAAGAGAAAGGCGTGACTGACTGAGGAACAGATAACGCTCTCCAATGTTTGCTCCTCAGACTTCAGGCGGCTGTGAAGCATCAGAGCACATCAGAACAGTGTTTGCTGAGTTGGTTACACAATTGAGCCGAGTATGTGGGAGCTCCACTTCTTTGCTCGCGATTGACTGAAAGTGGGCCAGTGTCTGAGGCCGCACCGGCTGATTGGATGGAGCGTATGGCTCCACGTCAATTGGATTTCAGTATCCAAATACAAAGCAGAGACTGCAGAGCTGAAGAGATGCTATGTAACAAAGTAACGTTTCTTAACTTCTTGGAATCGGATCACAGTGATGTCAAGGGATGTGCCTCCGGTAATAAAGGCAATGGATATTTAATACAGCATGCAGACCAACAGTTACCACTGAAAATATCTCCTCTTTCTTCTCCCGCTATCTTTTTCTTTGTCGCTGTGTGTATGAGAGCAGGAGGTAGGAAGACAGAGCGTTGATCAGGCCTGACCGGTTGATATGGAGTGACAGAAACACATGTCTCAAGGTCAGGTGGTATTGTTTCGAGTGTGTCAGTGTCTCCCGTATGATTTTAACTTCCTCTGTCACAGGGCAGCACAATTAATCGACTATGAATCGCGATTGACATTGACGTTTAAAATTGTAAAATCATAAAAAAAACTGCTGCATATCAAACCAAGTGCTCCTTAAACTACCAGTCAGCCGACCGATCGGGATGATCTGGCTTCACTTTTGGGGAGCTGTCATGCTGCTGTGTATGCACCCTGCAGCCTGTGAGAAATGTTACACCAGCTGTCCAGAGTAGAATAGTGATGTACAGTATTACATTACAGTCATTTAGCAGACGCTTTCATCCAAAGCGAATTACAATTCAGATTCTATCACAGCCATACACGTAGGCACAGCTACGGGAGCAATTTTGGGTTAAGTGTCTTGCTCAAGGACATTTCGACATGCGACTAGCGGAGCCAGGGATCGAACCGCCGATCCTCTGATTGAAGGACAGCCCTGCTCTCCACTTAGCCACAGTCGCCCAGTATGTTACTCATTAAACTAAAATGCACTAAAGAACCTTATTTAAATCATTTATTTTGATGCAACTGTTTGTTAATGAGTCGGAATGAAGCATGAAAATGTTCTTTTCATTTTGAGTAAAAAGTTTTCACCCGAATATTTGACTATTAGGATATTTATTCGTTGGGTAGGTATTAAGTTTTAAATTCGTTATTCGGATACATATATATATATATATATATATATTTTAACAAACACACCAAACCTTTAAGATAATGCTTCTGATTCAACTACAAATAGAAATGCAAACAACAGTACTGTAGAATAACAGAATCATTTAAAATGAATGCCTTTACTTAAACCCAAAGACGCGTTGCATCGCTGTGCTGTCATTTCAGCCGAGAACAGGGAAACGTCTGGCTGAGTCATGTCATGAGATGTGAGCTTATAGCCAGAGCCCTCGCTGCCGTTACTTTTGTAGGAGCACAACCCGGTGGAAGGTTCCGCAGGCTGCATTACGCACAAGCTTTCAGCCGGAGAGGTGGTGCGTAATGCACAGAGACACCAGCCTCAAAAACGCCGCTGTCCAGAGGGAGAGGGCCCAGAAATGACTTTGAGGTACGCCCAGACAGCGATGATGGCGAGGAGACGCTGAGCGCAGACAGAGGCGTGTCTGCACGCTACGATTCGGACATAAGCAGGGATGTAGCACAGCATGGAAGTGAAAGCGGTGCTCTGTTTGTTGAAACGTGAAAGTACAATGAATGCATGTCGTCCCTAAAATCAATAAATAATCCTGATGAATAATGGGGATCAAAATAATAGTGATTATCCTTTTAGCCATAACGGTGCAGCCCCAGTCAACACACACAGGGTGGACCAACCCTGACCCTCCTTTGTCCAGCAAGCATGCTAAATCCTCATGACACGCCACCTTCAAGGCGGCGCCCACATGATGACTTCCAGCCAGCACTGAATAGCATCTTGCCTGTTTTCAGTCAATGCACACTGCATATCGTTACGCCTCTCCACCGGCCTGCTCTCTTCCACCACCAGAGAAGCATCATCGGATTACATTGTGCTCCACTGTATGTGGCCTTTGGATCTTATTACTTATTGATAACGTTGTGTAATCTTGCTCGTGAAGAGAATGCAGTAACAGCGGGAAGACTAGTGGGTGATGTCAGCCAGAAAATCATCATCTCTGCTGTCTCACCTTTCACTGCCAGGTCAACGCGGTGTGAAATATTGATAGAGTGCCTCTAAGCACAGGGTAGGAAACTAGAGATATTCCTTTAGTTAGTTCCTACTGCTCATAACCATATTCCATGATATGTTTTATGCATTTATTATGTTTTATGTTCGTTCTGCGTTCTTTGTTTTAGCCGGCTGCGAGACAAATTTCCCTGACAAACTTGTGGAAAATTAGGAGTCAGATAGCAGAGCCAACGTCAGAAAACAGTGAAAAACACACACTATCTAATGTAAGACCGGCAAAAGCAGCAGATTGTTGTTGTCACATTTGACAACAACAACATCAATAGCGTAAGAAAAGTCATTTTGAATGAGCTTTTTATGTAATATCGTTCTTGAAACGTACCATTTGAAGTATAGTACAACCAAGCATTGAACCTTCAGGCCTATTTGGGTCCCATCCAGTCTTGTATTTGCCGTTTTTTTGGACGCTTGTTCCACCTTTACCCTTTCCCGCTCCCCTCTCCTCTATCCTTGCCTCCTCTCTTCTTTCTCCTCATCTGTCCCTCTCTGAGGTCTCTTGTCCTCTTCCATCCATGTCCCCTCTCTATAATCGAATGTTATAGCTAGATTATGGTGGCGATCTGGATCAATGGTATCTGCAAATACTAGTCAGTAGAGCAAGTTCAGATGATAGAAAATGATTGATTGTACCCAGACGATTCACTATGTTTTACATGCATGTGAGTCAGAACGCCTCCACATGCTATTACAACGTATCCTCACCGGTGCAGTGAGTTTGCTTCGTTCCACAAGCTTACTTCTTTAGTCTAGTAAAGAAATATTTTGACACACATTGTTCTTATTAAACAGAAAAATACAACTGTACACGTTCTGAATTCAAGTTGCTGCTCTTCACTGAACTAAGACCAGCTTATTAGCCTTTTACCTCATAACTGGACATGGAAACTAAATAAAAATAACTAAACACGTTGTTTTTCTCAGCCATTGCTCGGCCGCTGAGCAGCGTCTCTCACTCGTTCTTTGGAGACAGATCATTACATTCGCAAAATACAATGACCAAAATCCCCCCAAAAAGCCAAAAGCCAATCTATTTTTTCAATCATCCAACCCAGTCTCGTATTCTCGTGGTCCCATAGAGCTATTCTCTCTGCCTACTGTAGAAACATAACATTTTGTCTGCGTCTCAGCAACAGACCTAATGTACGTATGTAAGAGCAAAGCTGATGTGTGGAAGTGTTGGACTTATCCTTCTGGGCAGAGCAGACATTTGTGAAATCATGAAAATATCTTTGAAAACCCAACCCGCTCCTTAACAACAGATCAAATTTGCATCATGAAGACAAAGTCAGGATGAATGAATAATGACAAAGCTAAATTGCACGTCAGCCTTATTTTTTACAATGTAAGCTATTCTAAGGCAAGAAAGCAGCCACCCAAGAGCAGCGAATCTAGGGTTAACAGTTTTAAATTACAGGGTCATCTGAGGCTCCTCTGACCGGTGTCATTATGGAAACCCCCCGTCAAGCCACATTACGTGGGCACAACTCCTCTATCAATGCATCATCAACACTGACGCAATGGATTTGTCATGATGTTGCCTAGCAGCACGTCAAGTCCTTTGGTTACCACCAACAAAATGAGTGATGAGCCCGTAATGAGTTCTTGGTACCTGTCCCCAGGTAGAATAGCAGCTACAGTTACTGTCTCCGCCGCAGTGGTCGTCTCCCTGTCATTGAGCCACACAGCCGATTGGGTTTCACACACTGGGCCTATGGCGTCCGTCACACGCGTATGAACGGAGATCAGGAAGAAGAGGAAATGTAATACCCTGTTAACTACAGTGTAAAAGGCACATATCTATAAGCTGCGTAAAGCCATCCTGAGCTGTATTTTTATGCATCTAAGCCTAAATGATAATGTGTGTGATTAATGGCCGCTATTATCGTGTGATTCATTTCACAGTTGCTTTTACATCAGGCTGGAATGCCGTTTTGTCACGAGTCAGTGGGATTGAATACATCATCCAGACACTTCTATGTAAACATCATTACGATGCTGTTTGTCATTGGCCTCCAGGCTCGTCGTGGCGTCGTAAATGCCACTGTCAATGGATCTACGGAGAGCAACGTCAAATAAAGACCTTAAGAGGAACATTTTACACTGGTAATCTTTTGTGAAAGACAAAATTCATGCGTTTACCTTCATGAGATGGTGATGATTGCAATTATTCCAGGAGAACTTCATGAGTCAACATGATATTCAAATAATGCAAATATGTCTTTTATTAACAGATTGTTTGGGTAATGAATCTAAAGCCCAGCAGTACATTAATAATTGTAATTATTTGTTATTTTATGTAACACCCAGCACTAGCCTGCTTATCCTGAAATAGCTTTAAAGGTTTGTGTGTGTGTGTGTGTGTGTGTGTGTGTGTGTGTGTGTGTGTGTGTGTGTGTGTGTGTGTGTGTGTGTGTGTGTGTGTGTGTGTGTGTGTGTGTGTGTGTGTGTGTGTGTGCGCGTGCGTGTGTTTTCTCCTAGTCTCCTATGAAGAGTGTTAACTGGACTGTACATAGCAACAAGAAGAGGGAGTGGGTTGCTATGTGGGCTACCTGTGCTTCGTAAGCGCTGCTGCTGTTGTGACTGAATGTTATAGACTCATCGTGTTTCCACGGCGCTAAAATCCTTAATCATTAATGATTATATATATGGTGGGGATCTGGATCGATGGTATCTGCAAATACTAGTCAATAGAGCAATTTCGGTTCACAAAAGAAAATAATTGTTTGTACATGTATGTGAATCAGAATGCCTTCTTATTACACCGTATCCTTATAGAGCGGTTCATATGATATCATTCAGAAAGTTATTTTTTATTCTTTTGTGCGTTCTCCTACGAATGTCCAGCCACATGAGCGATTGGTGCGCCTGCACAAGCCCCTGCAATGCAAAACATGTTGCTCAGGCAGCAAAACTACCTGCTTAGGTTTGGGAGACGGTCGTGGTTTAGGTTAAAATAAGTATGTTTGTTAGGTAACTTACTCTCGAGGCGTTAACAACCAAATGAAGGTAAATAAGTCAACGTTTACTTCCCGCCCTGTGTTTGTCTGACCCGCCCATCCACTTCTACCTCCTGCCCAGACCAACTTTGCCACTTTTTACACAACGCCACCTGACTTCCTTTAGGAAGCCATACTGGCTCACAATTCTGTGAGTTATTGACAAACTAGTACATTACTTCTTGTAGGTGTGAGTATGAACAGCCTGGCCATTTAGTACTCTTTTTCAACTCACCACACCCTGCAAATGTTAATCACACAGCACTTAGCACACGTTCGAAAAAATATCAAACCTTGATTATTTGCAAATAATATTCGACCTAATTCCATGATACAGCTTAACTGTTACCTTATGTGACCATTTCATTTGGAGAATAGCTGTTACAGTTGTTCCCCAGCACCAGGCAGTAAATATTTGAATAGTATTCTCCCTCCTTATAAAATCCTATTTGGTAAACCACTTTGGTGATGGTTGGTGAGTAATTACACAACTCTAGATAAATGAACACACACACAGCTCACCTCTGAAATGGTTTGAGATTAGTTTACTGCTCCACAGAGATGTCCGTTGGCGTATGACAGATATTAGCTGCACACAAGCCTGTGTAGTGTTGTCAGCAGTGGGATAGAGACCTCTTCTCTCTGGGGTAGAGGAATATAAGCTTTTTACCCTGTTCCTCCATAATAACACATTCTTGACCTTTAGCAAATGGCTCCTGCGAGGCTGTTTAAACTGCCTTTTCACAGATAACACATGCATCAATCTGTGTGCACAAACAGCATTTCTTTTAAGAGGCAGCTGTCCGATTGATGTTAACAGGAGCCATTTTCAAGCTGTTTACATCAAGGGGTCACATATCAGGCTCTGTGGACGTGAGCATATACTCTAGGATTTGTGTTGCTGAGGTAATTGGAGGACTGAGATCAGCCGCTAGGCTCGAGGCTGCTTTGGTCCGTCTAATAACTTTAAACTACAGCATGGGATTGAAGTGTACACACTGAATCTTTAACAGTTGAACTGCCATATGGAGTAAATAGTTTTCTTGTCAACAAAAACAATTTTGCGCAAATGTCTTTCTACCAGTAAGGTTGAGGTTAAGTGTAATTTAGTTCAAAAATAGAAACCGCACACGTCCTCCACTGTACATGTAAACTTAAATAGTAGGAAGGGTCAAAATGTCACAGAGCACTTGAAGACACATCCCATTTAATCTGGTGTACATTACATTACAGTCATTCCAATTCTATCACATTTCTACACCGTAGGCACAGCTACGGTAGCAATTTTTGAGGTTAAGTGTCTTGCTCAAGGACACATCAACATGCAACTCGCGGAGCCAGGGGATCAAACCGCCGATCCTCTGATTGAAGGACGGCCCTGCTCTCCACTTAGCCACAGTTGCCACTACGCGTCGGTGTAGCTGCTCAGCAGTCGAGTAGTATATCCTCTCATTGACCTGCAAATGCAAAGACCTGCAAAGATGTTGTGTCTTTAAGGATGTGTTGTTAGTGAAGATATTTGGGAAAAGGATGGAGAGATTTTTCAGAGTGGCAGAAATTAAGTAAGATGTTATCTTTTCTCTGTGAACTGATATTCGCTTTTTGTTTGAGTGGACTCCCAGAAACCACACTCAAGCTTAGTTGCAAAAAGCTACCATCTGAGACCATAAATATCTTGCTGTTGTATCAGAGCAAACAAAAGGCATCTGTTGTATCCTAGCTGATAGCCACAGAGTGAAAGAGTGCGCTGATCAAGACCTTTAGATACATGGGGTTGCTAAGGAACATGAATTTACACATAGCCTGTTCCCTCTACAGCAGCTGCGCCTCTTTAGAGCCCAGTAATGCATTCAGCTCAATCTGCCCAGGACCATGTGCACCACATTCAACAACTACTCTCCTGTGGCTCTGCCTAAGACAAAAGGCCTCAGCAGTGCTCGGAGTTTGGGGCCAGATTGAGCGGTAGATGCGTACAGGGGGAAAAAACTGGAATGGGCATTACCAGATGAACACAGATGAGAGGGAGACGACGGAGACAAAAGAAAGAGAGAAACATAAAGCTGCATGGTCTTATCAGGACTCCACGGGACATCTGCTGCTGTCATTGTGTCAGCTTTCATCCGTTTGTTAGTCAGACAGTCCTCGTTGATTATGACAGTGGCATATGTGTTGATGGTGTAGGTTTTCTTATAATGTCTTCTTGCCGGCGACAGACATGGCCGGAGACATTATGCGTTCAGGTTGTCTGTCCGGCCATTTTCGTGAACGTTGTATATCAGGAACGCCTGGAGGGAATTTCTTCAAATTTGGCCCAATCACCAACTGGACTCAAGGATGAACTGATCACTTTTGCAAAACACATTTGTGGCCATAACGCAATAATTCAAATGATATTTATGACACAAATGTCTGACTGGATGAAATGATGACGTGATGACATTTTTGGACAGGCATGGATGTAAACTACAACTTGACTGTCTGGAAGAGGCATAGAAGTGTGAGGCGGCGATTCCTGTTCCCATAGATAGGTATTCAAACATTTGGTGTTGAAATGTGTCCAGCATAGCTGACCAGAGTTTGATTGGAGAAAAACAAATCAAGTAACCGAAACATCAGCGTAAACACTGGGTTTTACTGATGTTTATGCTGATGCAGCAGTTCCTCTGATTTGAAGAGCTAGGGTTTGTTTCTAGCCAGTAAATCATACAGGGAGAAATCTATCAAAGAAGAGACAGACATTCCAATTCCTCCACTGACAGTAGCTTGAATGGTCCATAATGCAACACAGCTGGGAAACGTGTATATCTCAACCTGCATGAAATGCTGATCACTTACTGATGTAAAACCAGAGTAGACCAGACAAGTTAAGAGAAAGTGGGCACAACAAAAAGAATTTAATCAAACCACTTTACCACAAAATACTGGAATGTTCAAACACAAATACTGAAACTTCTGGAAATCATTTAACATCCTAGAATGATGGTATATAACATAGTCTTAAACTTGCTTTCAGAATACTAATTCATCAATTTTAATCTGGCGGTTTCCAGCTCTGGAGAATCTTTGCTCTTGCTCCAGTGCATGTTGATTCTAGTAGCTCCCCGAGTGCTCACACCCCTTCAGCCACTCTCACTCAGACTCAGACACATTTACTGCCATCTGGATGCTTCAATTATCAAGTCAGTCGAGCCTTCCTCTGCAACTTTGATTGCAAAATGAAATTATTTATTGGGCTGCTTTCTTTTGTACAGGAATAATGTCTTAATCTCAGTTTATATTTAGCCAAGTAATGGATCTTGTTATTCATATGTATGGGCTAAGTGGAGAGCAGGGCCGTCCTTCAATCAGAGGAGCGGCGGTTTGAACCGCTAGTTGCATGTCGATGTGTCCATGAGCAAGACACTTAACCCCAAAATTGCTCCCGTAGCTGTGCCTACGGTGTATGAATGTGATAGAATCTGAATTGTAAGACGCTTTGGATAAAAGCGGATAAAAGCTGTAATGTGTGGTATGTAATATGTTCTCACTCTCAACTCATTAAACACTGATGCTTGGTCAGTGCCCCTCTGTGTCTGATACGACGCACAGAGACACCCTTTAGTGTCTGTATGAGACGCACCGGCCTCTCATCTAACTCCAATGTAAACCCATCCACGTCAGTATTAGACGCTCAGAGCAACGGACACAGTATAAAGAGCAAATAAAGTCTGCTTAAGGCAGAGGTCAGGGTGGATGGTTTGATCAAACAACGGACAGGTGTCCAACTGAACAGACCATCATATCACAATCAAAAGGGCCCTTCGTCCTGGAACAGTTCCGTATGTGAATAATGTTGCAATGGAGATTTGCTTTTCACCCTGCAGGACCCTGCATGTGATTATGGCTGATTAGCTTATTAGTCCATGCTCGCAAATAATCAACAAAGAATCCAAATACAAGAACTCAGGAATCTTAGATTATGTTGTAATATCTGATGTTATTTTCTGTGATGTAAAGCTTTTCATCAAATTTGAAAGAAAAACATCAGACCCTGATTACAGTGACCAAACCTAACCTGCTGTTCCTTATTAGGGCATTTGTGTTTCACAGTAAAGCTCAACTGTCTCAACTTTGTACTCCTTTTGTCTCTGTCTGGCTCAGACTCCCTGGGTGGCCCGTTCCCGTCCACTTCACACCGATGCCACCACAAACCCAAGAGGTGCCTGCCTATCCAGTGCGGCAGCGTTGGCGGGCCCCTTCCCATCAGCCCACTGCTCTTTCATCCAAACGCCAAGGGATCCCAAATCGTCATGGACCTTGCCCAGAAGACAGTCAAGAGGCAGGCCAGTTTCTGCAATGCCATCACTTTCGGCAACAGGCCCATGGCACTCTATGAGCAAGTCCGCCTCAAGGTATTCTATGTCAGAGTGGAGCACTTGAGCTCCTTAAAGTCTGGGAGCTTTAAAGCTGACAAAATGATTGTACCGTTTTTATCTTAGGTTTACACTTAATATGTGGAGTTCCTCAGTGAAGATTCAACTACAGAGTGATTGCATTGGAATAGAAACCATGTAGAGTCAAATATTATGTAGAAGTTGAGAGTTGGGGGTGATTCACAGCCTCATGTCAAATGGCAGTCTCTACTTTTATCAAATTTCTAGGAAACAATTTTCCAAATAATACCAATAAAGCCACATATGGTTATCTTCTCCCCAGATTACTAAAAAGCAGTGTTGCTGGAGCGGGGCTCTACGTCTGGGCTTCACCGCCAAAGACCCCTCCAGGATAAACCCAGACAACCTGCCCAAGTACGCCTGCCCCGACCTGGTGTCCCAGACCGGCTTCTGGGCCAAGGCCCTGCCTGAGGAGTTTGCCAGCGAGGGCAGCATTATTGCCTTTTGGGTTGACAAGAAGGGCAGAGTCTTCTACCGCATTAATGAGTCCAGTCCCATGCTGTTCTTCAGTGGAGTCCGCACAGCCGAGCCCCTCTGGGCCCTCATCGATGTTTACGGTCTGACCCGCGGAGTGCAGCTGCTAGGTAAGCTGGTTGAAGAAGCATACAATGCAGAGCTAAATTACCAAACAGGAAACAGGGGCAACTGCCTCTGGGACCCAGACCCTCAGTGGGGCCTAAAAAAAATAGTTTGTGATAGATGGATTAACAGATTAGCGTAAACTAAAATTTGAATGAGTTTACCAGAATAGTATATAAAAGGGTATATAGAAGAATATGATAAGGTCATGGTTCTAACTATTTCTTGGCAGCCATTAGGAGGAACTGCATTGGCATCTTCATCTGGGACCACTTTCACGTTGGTGTTCATGTGTGAGGCTATGTATAGCGTGGGGGGTGAGACAAAAAGTCTGCAGGACAAAAATATTGATAGGTGCTGCAAATTCACAGCTTCAATAAATATGGTTGGCCATCAAAGTGAAATGACTCGCAATCGTCCATGACTGCCATTGCATTTGGCCTTTTGAGTTTCCTTAGAAGACAGTATGACAGCAGCATCACACATGTAAGCATTGCGCAAGGATGATTATAGAGGGCCAGCTGGCAAGTTGCCCCAGATGTAGATACCTATTTTCCATAACAGTCGTTGATGGCAGCTACTTTCTGTGTTTACATCTGGCGAGACTCAGAGACAAGCGTTTAAAATGAGTCACGTGTTTATTTGGAAAAGCTTCAGGGAGACTTGCCCCGGTTTTCGCGATGTTTTTCACTTTATTATCATTTTCCGAAATTTGTCTTACATCCCAAGAATTAAACTGTTCACATAAATACAAAAATACGAAACAAAATTAAACCATTAACAAAACCATACAACAAACATATAGAGTATAGAAAGTGGATGCAGTGCAATTCAATCACTCCCGTTTACATTCAGTGTTCCAGGTACATCTAACACAGCAGCACAAGTATTGTATGTGTTCGGACCAATCAGCTTCCTGTGAGGAACTTCTGGCAGCTAGGGGCGTGGCTTAGGTGTGTGAGAGACGACATGGAGAGGAGACTGTTGGCTGTTTCCAATAATGGCTCTTCAGGAGCCAATGACCTCCTGAAGAGTTCAGTGTAGATGCTGTAGTGTCATCAGTTCTACAGAACTGGAGGGTAATTATCCTCGTTGAAAGAAGTTTTCTAGTCTTCCGACCACTCAAAGCGCTGCATGTCAGGCACCTATTCACACCCATTCATACACTTAACCTAACCCTAAACCATACATCAGGACTATCGAGCCGGGGGATCGAACCGCCGTTCCTCTGATTGAAGGACGACACGCTCTACCACTGAGCCACATTTGTTCTACAAAGTTCCTGCCCCTTTTCCAGACAGTTTCCAACGATGGCTTATCCGATGGTTGTGTGAAACAAACCATCTTGTTTGGGTGCGCTGAAGATTAGAGGTGAGCTAACTTAACCCTGGGGTGCTCCTGAATCTCCTCAACAGAGGTGGCGAGTGCAAAACCACAGTCCACTGTGCCTCAAGGTCTGCTAGAGTGTTACTCTGGCCTTGATACCGTGTTTTAGCTAATGGTATGTAAACTGGTGTCCTCCCAGTATAACCTTGTGTTCTGGATATAACTAGTGAACGTTTTTTTTACGTGATGTCAAAGCATCTGTATCTGATCATTTTACGTTGTCACTGTCTTTTTTTTTTTTTAAAGCCATGAGATGTTTATTTCTGCAGATGACAAAGAAACAGTCCTTTCTAGAGGTTACCCTACCTGTTTTTGTATACAGTAAAGCCTTCCATGAAGCAATGGAACAAAAATGAACAAAGGCTATCTATATCTGGCCAATGTTTGGCCCCCGTGTTTACATAAAAGCATCGAAGGGGGGCTGCTGTGCATTATCAAGCTATGTTGGGTAGCTTAACATGCATGGCTTTGATGTGAGAGAATGTAGACACACATTTTTTTCCCTGGAGATCCAGTGCTGTCATCCTTCTGCTGTGAAAATAGACCAGGGGTCACATGGCTCATAGATATTGTAATTGTGTCTTCTGCGTTGAGTGGTATCTTCATGGTGGTGGGGGTGGATGTTTAGTGTCTTGAGTATTAGGGAGCCCATATTCTGTGTTTTCCCCTCTATGTTGGGGTTGGTTCATAACTCAAAGTCCTGTTGCTGAATGTAAGTCTGTCCTAGTAGATTACTGTTAGCAGCTGGACATCAGATAATGGGACAAACAGAAAATGCCAATATCAATTAGCGGAAACCAACTATTCAGGCTTACCCCCTCAAGGTTTGCTCTGATTGAAGTCTCTGTAACTCATCGTTCTGAGAGACGTCTGACCTCTTTGAAACTCTGCTCCAAGCACCCAAACCGGGCTTCTCCTTAGCCCAACTTAAGTCATTCCTACTGTCTTTTTACAGTCAGGCCATAGGCAGGGCCGCCTACAGAGCGGCTCATGTTCCTCAGGGGGCCAACTGACTGACATCTGCCCCCACAAACAAGGGCCTGTTCAAAGGGGTGGAACGCTACCGAAGGTCGAGATAGAAATACATCATCTAGACTAGACACGGCCCTTTGTGACGCTGAATGGCCAATTGTGTCAGCTCTGTGCATCACGTTTCTGTGCGCAACGCTCCATGAACCTTTTCCTATCCTCGGATAAGCCCTTGGGCTTCCACATCTGAGGCCTTCCTCTCGCTTTCACTCCTTATTTTATCTGACATTTGAGGAGCTGTTTTTCCTTTTTCCAGCCTCGGATTCTCAAATACACCCGCAGCTCTGCAGGCAGCACATAAAACAATAGAAATGGTAAAAAGGAAGCATTTTTTGCCGATACTAAATAGCCACCTCAGAACTAAATAAATAACATTTCTATTCTCTCCATATCAATGTTTTTCAGCAGCGAGTGAGATTATTCATTGTGCCTCCTTGGAAATACTATAATCCTCGCTACATAAAGCATGATTTAAAATTCTATGGTGGATTAAGTTTTCCCGCTCAAAGCCATTTTGAACAGTTCGTGTATGTAGGCCTTTCATAATGTAAATTATCGGGGGGGGCCTCCAGTGTCTGCATTCAGCAGGGATAGTACTACACACAGACGTCTTCATACCACTTGACGTGCTTCTCCAAGCTGTTGCATTATGTTGCTCCTGTGTATCACAGCTCACTCTCTGTGTGGAATTGGAATATGAAATTCAAAAATGCACAAAAACGGCATGTGTGAAACCCCACCCTGTCCTCCCTTATGAGCGACATTGCAACCTTAAAACAGGTAATTCACAATGAAGAGAACTATTCAGTGTTTATTCGTCAAGAAAAATAGTGCGGTGCCGTTTCACACACAGACCCAGACGTGTGTCATTAACATTAACCTTCCGAATGGGCACAACTTCCTCTGGGACAAGCAAGCGCCGATCGATGAATAGGTGACATCAAGTGAAAAGTATTTATCATTACTATTTCAGCTTTAGTGAGTTTCTCCAAAAATGTAGATTTATTTATCTATTACATTGTTATAAAGCAACCTGGTTGCTTGTAATTCATTAATGAAATAAAGAAGACTATTTTAGGTATGGATGGGTGTCCATACACATACCATTTACACTGGGGTGTAATTTACGCTTTTATAGTCTTCTGACCACTCAAAGCTCTTTAACACTACATCACCCATTCACACCAATTCATACACTGATAGCAGGCGCTGCCATGTAAGGTGCCAACTGCCCATCAGGACTATCTAACATTTATACAACATTCACACACCCAGATTGGGGTTGAGTGTCTTGCCCAAGGACACATCGACATGGACTAGCAGAGCCGAGGTCAAAGGACGACTCGCTCTACCACTGAGCCACAGCCGCCCCATAATACAAGATGTCAGCAGTAACTTAGACATCTTGTATTAGTGGTGTGCTCATTCTTCTGTGTGATGTGGAAGCTTGCTGGGTTCAGCTCACCCTTTACTTACCTGGGCAGGTGGTATGTTCCTGTTAGGTCCAATGACTTTCAGTGGAGCAGTGTGAGAGAAGAGGCTGCAGCTTTTTAAAAGCTTCACCTCAATTCACACGTTTCATTTCTGTCCTTTTGTTCCAGTCAACTTTTAGTTCATTTTTTTTATATCTTAGCACATGTTCAGAGCGAACGGTTTGCATGCGACTCTGTATTTTAAGATGTATCAGTTCAGCGTCCCGAGGCAGCTCTGAGGTCAGAGCAGAAGTAAAAGAGCGAAGGACAACCGCGGGCGACATTTGGAGCGGCTTTGATGTAGAAAAATTGAAATAGGAGCCGTATCATGGGATAATCCACCCCGATGGATTCACCAGGGTGATACATCATACATGGCAGAAACAAGGGGGGGGGGGGAGTGATTTAGTGGTTTCACACCCCTCTGAGCATGATGACAGCAATTTAGGAGTTTCCCCTCCCATCTTCCATCCTGCTAATGGAGCTAGGACAGAACAAATGATGTGGCATCCAACAAAATTCAGGGCCCTATACACAAGCAGCTTCTGTGGGCGAAAAAGAATTTTGGAAGAATGAAGAAATCTGAACAGAATGTACCAGTAACACTGAAAAAACAAGGTAAGCTCTTTTAAGTGAAATTGTCCTTTTTGAATAGGCCAAAACTGAAACGGCTGCCTACTGGAAGGCCTATTTCTAACAAACTTCAACAATCCAAAAGTGAAAATAGAACCATAGCTTATGTTTTAATCAGACTCTACCTGCCTTGATCACCATGTTTTTCCTCCTCCTCAGCTCTTGGTTTACTCAAGTGCTTTGAGTGGTTGGAAAGATAAGAAAAGCCCGATACAAGTACAGTCCATTTACTATTTGTCCTACTTTTAACCCTCTGAAAAGGATCCTCTGACTGGCATTAACATTAGCCAACTGTCTTTTTCAGTTTTTAGGATGGTAGCCCTATCATATGAATGTTGCAATGAATTCATTGATACCAAACAGGTCATGCTGATGTGAAATGGTTGCTTCTGTAATAACGTTTAGTGGGAGAAAAAAAGTTTTGATTTCACTTTTTTGGGTTTAAGACAAGATTAGTTTTCCCCACAGAGTAACCCATAAAGAGAGGCCAGAATACTTGAACACATCCATGTTTTTATGCTTGTGCCACAAAGAAAAGGTGTCAGACGCGGTGATGTCCTGCTTAGGTCCCTGACTTTACCTGGCCTTGAATGGGGAAAATACAATATTGCAGCGGTTTGGCAGAGTAATCTTTGGGGCACACTGAAGCTGTCCCCATGGGCTTGAAATCCAACAAGCTAAAAGAAGGTTGTTTAATTTATACCCAATGTCCCAGTCCCCAAGGTTAGCGGTCCTTCGAATGTGTACACACACATACACACACATGCACACAGAAGAACTTAACTTGACATTGGGAAGGCGGCTGAGTTACTGAGTAATTCCAGCTGTTGTAAAGCCAGCAGGACTCACAATTGTATGAGTCAGTCACAGTGCAGCTTTAATCAAGAGGGGCCCAGTGTGGGACTTCCCTGAAGGACGGGAGAATACAGTCTGATTGCAAAGCCTTGAGGCCACTAACACCTTTCAACCAGGTTGATTCAGAGAAGGGGTTTTCCAGTCTAGCTGTCAAACTCAAAGAATGCAGCAGTTAATTTAGTTTACACAGAAACATAGTGTCCTGGAAGAGGCTGTCTCTGTGGTCCATCAGAGAAAAACGCATTTACACTGCGTGGTGGAGACACTGAAGTCTGCTATGTTATGAGAGATTGTTCTCAGGTAATGGATTGAATGACACTGTATGTCTTGACAGGAGAATGAGGTCCCATTGCACCATCTGGAAGCAACAGTGTTTGCTGTCACTCTACGTGATTGGCAGAGCAGTTGTAGAAATGGCCAGAAAAAAACGATGCAGGTTTCTTACATGCATAATATGACACTCAAACATACAGTGGGTACGGAAAGTATTCAGACCCCTTTAAATTTTTCACTCTTTGTTTCATTGCAGCCATTTGCTAAAATCAAAAAAGTTAATTTTATTTCTCATTAATGTACACTCAGCACCCCATCTTGACAAAAAAAAACAGAAATGTAGAAATTTTTGCAAATTTATTAAAAAAGAAAAACTGAAATATCACATGGTCATAAGTATTCAGACCCTTTGCTCAGTATTGAGTAGACGCACCCTTTTGAGCTAGTACAGCCATGAGTCTTCTTGGGAATGATGCAACAAGTTTTTCACACCTGGATTTGGGGATCCTCTGCCATTCTTCCTTGCAGATCCTCTCCAGTTCCGTCAGGTTGGATGGTGAACGTTGGTGGACAGCCATTTTCAGGTCTCTCCAGAGATGCTCAATTTGGTTTAGGTCAGGGCTCTGGCTGAGCCAGTCAAGAATGGTCACAGAGTTGTTCCGAAGCCACTCCTTTGTTATTTTAGCTGTGTGCTTAGGGTCATTGTCTTGTTGGAAGGTGAACCTTCGGCCCAGTCTGAGGTCCAGAGCACTCTGGAAGAGGTTTTCTTCCAGGATATCTCTGTACTTGGCCGCATTCATCTTTCCTTCAATTGCAACCAGTCGTCCTGTCCCTGCAGCTGAAAAACACCCCCATAGCATGATGCTGCCACCACCATGTTTCACTGTTGGGATTGTATTGGGCAGGTGATGAGCAGTGCCTGGTTTTCTCCACACATACCGCTTAGAATTAACGCCAAAAAGTTCAATCTTGGTCTCATCAGACCAGAGAATCTTATTTCTCATAGTCTGGGAGTCCTTCATGTGTTTTTTGGCAAACTCTATGCAGGCTTTCATATGTCTTGCACTGAGGAGAGGCTTCCGTCGGGCCACTCTGCCATAAAGCCCCGACTGGTGGAGGGCTGCAGTGATAGTTGACTTTGTGGAACTTTCTCCCATCTCCCTACTGCATCTCTGGAGCTCAGCCACAGTGATCTTTGGGCTCTTCTTCCACGATTGCTCAGTTTGGCTGGACGGCCAGGTCTAGGAAGAGTTCTGGTCGTCCCAAACTTCTTCCATTTAAGGATTATGGAGGCCACTGTGCTCTTAGGAACCTTGAGTGCTGCAGAAATTCTTTTGTAACCTTGGCCAGATCTGTGCCTTGCCACAATTCTGTCTCTGAGCTCCTTGGGCAGTTCCTTCGACCTCATGATTCTCATTTGCTCTGACATGCACTGTGAGCTGTAAGGTCTTATATAGACAGGTGTGTGCCTTTCCTAATCAAGTCCAATCAGTTTAATTAAACACAGCTGGACTCCAATGAAGGAGTAGAACCATCTCAAGGAGGATCAGAAGAAATGGACAGCATGTGAGTTAAATATGAGTGTCACAGCAAAGGGTCTGAATACTTATGACCATGTGATATTTCAGTTTTTCTTTTTTAATAAATTTGCAAAAATTTCTACATTTCTGTTTTTTTCTGTCAAGATGGGGTGCTGAGTGTACATTAATGAGAAATAAAATGAACTTTTTTGATTTTAGCAAATGGCTGCAATGAAACAAAGAGTGAAAACTTTAAAGGGGTCTGAATACTTTCCGTACCCACTGTATATGCTCTTTCTTTGATCTATCTCTGCATATATATGAAACCACAAACTCGCGACGGTGGCACAGTGATAGAGCGGGGTTCGAATCCCCAACTCCGCTAGTCTATGTCGATGTGTCCTTGGGCAAGACACTTAACCCCAAATTGCTACCGTGGGCTGTGCCTGCAGTGTGTATGAATGGGTATAATTTAGTGGGCAAGTTAACGCGTTATTATCGCACACTGCTGAGCTGCTTCTCAAATTAATCTTCAGGTTTCCACTTCTATGTGTCATCTTCTGCTGACCTGCTATCGCTCCTTAATATTCACTGCCCCCGCTAAAAAAGACAAAAATGGGTCTATGGAAGGGAGGGGGGAGTGGAAGAGGTTCATCTGGTTGGTCTGGTGTTGACTCGCATGTAAATGTGGTGTTAGCCTCTCCTTGTTGGTGTAAAGCGTTCAACTAAAATTTAACGAGGTCCAGTTAGAGAGAATTTCCTCATGCAAAGGTTCGGAACGTCACCATAATGTCTAACTTGTGCTATGATTTTATGCCATATGTATTGAAGTAGCCAACAGTTGTATTAACGTTTGTAGTCAACAACTAACTGACTGTCAAATCAAATAAAGAAAGTTCAATTGAATAATATTTCAACAAAATGTATTTGTTTTCAAATTGAACTGGATGAATTATAAATAATACATAATCTAATAATAAATAAATGTTCTTCTCTCATTTCAAGTAAAATAAGGACTGCATTAAAAAAAAAAACATAACCTGTTTTCTTTGGCCCACGGCTACACGGGGACTAATTAGCATTAAAAACTTACTGCATATCTCAGGTCCTAGTGTTTAGAGAAACAAACACTTTTTAAATGTTACTTAATTCTACACTGGTAGACTAAAAAACACAATCAAGATGCAACACAGAATATTTGCAAGAAATTTGGCCCACTGGCTGTGCCTTGGCTCTCTCCGTACTATGCTCTGGCTCCGCTCCGAGGACTCCAGGAACATGAAGTCATCTGGAATGACAGAAGTCTATTAGGAACGTTTGTTGTGTTATCCAGCTCAGAGAGAGAGAGACAGACCAGGGTTCCCATACTTCTGGGAGAAACCCATTACTTTTCAGTGAAATGATGATTTGATTATTACGCGCACTTGACTGGTTTGACTTGGCAGGACACAGCCTCCCAGTTAATAGCAGCACTTATGTACAAGTCCTGATGCTTCACACAGACCCTCCAACAAAAACACACAAATCAGAAAAGATTGCGTAAATCTGCCTTTTCTGTACTTTGGAAATGTAGCTTAGTGCTGTAAAGACCTCTATGGATCAATCAAAGCAAGTTTAACAATGTTGTGTTTCTTGGCTTTAGTTTGCTTCATATCATTTATGATGCATGTTGGTCAGCGTGCTCTGAAGGCCAAGAAGAATAAACTGGATTTCTTTGATTTGGCATTTAGATTTTGAAGTTAGTGTACCTCGGCTGGATGCTCCAGGTCACTAAATACTTCTTTGAAGAGGTATCAGAAGTCAGGAGCAGAATAATTCCACTTCAACATACCTTTTCATTGGGGTAAACTAGAGGTAACTTGTCAAGATTTATGTGGCGTTCCCTGTTTTTCCTCATCTCTGTGTGTCTTTCCTGTGCTCAAGAAGTTATCTTACCAATAGTTCAAAGTGTGACGTTCAGTGAAGAGCCTCTGAAACTGCTCGGCCCTCTGAAGCAGCGCCAGCAGAGCCAACTCCACATTTACTGTTCCCTACCTGAGACAGAGGGACATCAGGGGGTCACATGGTGTATGAGTGTTCCTTTGTGACACACACTGTCATGGTGCCCGATCGCATACACCAGTCGAAAATATGGCAGCCATGTGCTGTGATTATGCTTCTATTATTATAGGCCCCACCCCCCTTGGTTCAGACCACGAAGCCTCGAAGTGTTAGGCATATAGGGAACAAATGTAAATGTTGATGGTGTCATTACACTGTGCAATCAACATTTACTTCATGATAAGTTAAAGCAAACACATTGTGGGAACACTGCTACATGAATAAAAAGAAGCCGGATGAGGCAAGGAACCTGAGCAGGCAGATGATCATACAGGATTCAAACCAAGGTTATCCAAAGACGACAAGGCTGAGCAGTGAAACTCTGACTTCCTGATTGTTTTTACCTCATAATAAAGATATTTAGATTAGAATTGCAACGATTAATTGATCATTTGATATTCGACCTCTACTATTTTTATAATCAACTAATCGCTTCAGTGATTTTTCAAACTGAAATGCCAAACGTTCTCTGGTTCTCAAATATACGTATTATAGGAGGAAAAAAAGCTCTCGGGCGCCACTAAGCCCCAGGTGCAGTGATGGTGTCTTATAGATGCTGTGTGAAATACAGGGCTAATGTCTACATCCAGTGAGTCGCACACACAGCCACCGCATCCACTGTGAATGGAAACATTAGTGCAGCTTTAGGAGCTGAACCAGTTTTCTAAATGATAGCAAAGGGGTGGACATGCATGAGTTGAGGCCTTCCCACCAGTGACAAATAATTAACCTCATATCAGCCTTCCTGCATGAGCACAGGAATAAAACAGGGGGGCTTAAATATAAGAACCTTATGATGGAGGTTATTAACGCTGAGGGCCTGGCATGCTGATTGGCGGGCGGGGGGGGCAGGCACATGCTGGATTCTGCCGATGACCTAAGGGACAGAGCTTTTGTGACTTAGCGGGCATTTTGCCTGGCTCTTTGTTATGGCCATGTGTCGCCCAGGGAGCCTGCTGCTATTTCCAAAAGCCCCGGGTTCAAAGCCGCCCAGCCCGATCAGGACTAGGGATTGGGCCAACGCCAGGGAATAAAGAACATCCCAAACATCTAGCACAAAGACCCCTCTGACTCCATCTCTCTCTCTCTCTCTCTCTCTCTCTCTCTCTCTCTCTCTCTCTCTCTCTCTCTCTCTCTCTCTCTCTCTCTCTCTCTCTCTCTCTCTCTCTCTCTCTCTCTCTCTCTCTCTCTCTCTATATCTCGGCCTCTCACTCGCTTGGTCGGTGTCTGAGCTATGCGCTGCCTCTTTGGTCTCCCTGACTTTATGCACTCCAAATCTCCCTGGATATCCGTCTCTAGCCTCTGCCTTCCCAGCTGATCCGAACAGTTCCCTTTGCACCTTCTGTCCTCATGTCCTGTTGTCTCTTCCAACAATCTCTCCTCTCCCATTTCATTCCCTCTTCCTAGTTACAGCTCTCTTTCTCTTCACCTTTGCCGACATCAGATGAAACCCTCCTGAGCCTATGGATAAAGATAAGCCCTGTGAGATAGATTGTGTGCGTGAGACAGAGTAAATCTCCCCTACCCCACCCCCCGCTCCGTCACCGGCTCAAACCCTTTGCGAGTTCCGTCTGCTCAGGCTAGCAAAGCCACTAAGCCCGTCTGTGCCACTATCCACCTCCCCAGGCACAGCATTAGCTAGCCTGCTTTGTGGCTATTCCCTAATCAAAAACATTTACAGCGTGAGCTAATGCCTGTGAGGGCCAAAACAGACACGCTGCCCCCACCCCGGGCCATGTATATACGATGGATTAGTCCAGCAGGTGCTTGATTATTCAAATTAAAACACACTCTCCAAAAGGCATTCCAAATGGGCTGACCCATAACTCTCACGCTCCCCTGCATGAACCAATGAATGGTTCAGTCCAACAGGTGCTACATTTGGTTTGAAATTCAATCAAAAGTAAAGAATCAGGTGATAAATCCCCCCCTCCCCCCTCTCCTCCCAGGCTCACAGTGTCAGCAGCTGCATCTTCCATGGCCCCATTACAATGTCCTCCTACATGAGACACACACACACACACACAATGTTTAATGCTGCTTTCGAAGTGCAAAATTCTGGCCTTGGCCAATGGGAGGGAGCATCTGTGAGTGGCGGATTTGAAAGGGACCAATTAGACAAAAGGATTGTATCAGCTAAAAACGCAGGTGCACCACGGTTAGCGAGCAGCAGCTGCTGAGCTCACAAACAGATACACACAAGAGTGCACACACACACACACACACGCACAAGCTTTTTCAAATGCATGGTAAATGTTCTCCAGTGCCTTGATTCATCTTTCTGTCCTGGAGGCTAACAACACATACAGTGCCTCCATCTCACCAGCCTTTGATGAATAAAATAGCCAAAGAAGAACACATGGCACACAAGCGAATAAGGCTTTGAAATGACTTCTCTTTGAAAAGTGAGCAAGGTAGAGGAAAAGGGAGAGGATGTAAGGAAGGAACATAAACCCTCGGAGAAGCTTTTTTGAAAATAGCTGATAAAGAGATATTTTTTAAGGAATCAATTTACTGTTTGTGTTGACACAGTCTGCGTTGGACTTGTCAGAGTGACACGCACAGAGAGAGCTCTGATTTGCGCCTGTTTGTAACCCTTCACCGACTCCTTCCAACATAAATCCAGCATTGTCACCTCCCCTTGCTCTCCGCTCTGTTCTCCCTCCCATCTGCTGTTATTCCCCACGACATGTCATCATCCTCTCAGCAGCTCCGGTCCCTATACCGCATGTCCCGGAGGTGTTGCAACAAAGTCTGTCCATTCGTAATCCAATTTAGGATGGAGTGATGGGCAGCGGAGAAATCCGTCTCTGGAAGACCCACACACATACAGTTTTGTTTGGTGATGTAATAGAAATCCTCCAATAAGTCGGAGAGAGTTGTCTGCCGCCGGCTCGGCATCCCAATCAGTTGTGCGGCTGAGCAGTTAGCATGCCTGCTGCTCTCTGTACGGCCAAAGGAGAGGCCTTCCCAGAGTCACATTAGGCTCTCTCTACTTCATTAAAGGCCTCCCTTTAGCAAGTGTCTCTCTGTCTGGAGAAAGTGCATAAATTCAGGAAATGGCAGATTGAGTTGTTCAATGACGACTTAACAGCCATACGTCGTCAGGCTGTGTTCATTCCCACAGCCCGTCGTCTTGGTGCTGGCCGGGGTTTTCATGAAGGCTGAGAGTCCATCAGAGGATTGATAGCAGAGAGAATAGTAGATGAAATCCCAGCTGGTTGGTAGTCACCTATTAGCCTCTGGGATGCACAATTAACTGCTGCTCGCTCCTGAGCGCTGAGGTGCTTAAGAGGTGCTTTAATGGTTGATTAGCAGTCTGTGGGAGCCGCCCTGTGTGCCAAAGGCACCGTCCTCTCCGTTTTATGCCTTTCTGAAAAACCAATTAGCACGATTACAGGGCCTAAGTTCCATTAAACATGAATCACAAAACATTGTTCTCTGGGTTAGCAGCTAACATGAATTGACGGCTGACATGACTTTGAGGGAGCAGTGATTCCATTTTAGCTTTACAGTGTACGAGGACTCATCAGACAGCATCACAGTGGTGATACAGAAAATCAGTCACGCCACTGGAAGGAGATCAAACACTGAGGGGATCGCTGTTGTCTCCTGTTCAGTTGAACACATTCGCAGCATGATGCTTGATGTCAGCCACTGTCTTTGTTGGTTAAGGGACGTCTACTCTTAGGTTAACTCAGAGAAGTGGTTTTAGTTAGGAGGATGTGGAGTTCTGGAATGACTGTAGGGCTGGCTATTGAAACGGAATACTTCTTTGGTACCGATTTGAAATGTGTAATTAATCCAAAAGTGACCCATAATCCAAATGATTGAGGGCCCCAGAGCTGATCAGTACTCCCAGTAGGCCACTGGTAGCTGTGTTTCATTCTCTATCCTCCCCCCAGCCCCCCCCTTTTTGTCTCAATTTCTCCCCTCCACCTCTCGCTTTGACTGAGGAGAGTCTCTCAGTACCTCCATAACCTCCTGTGGGGGGAGAAGAGGTCATCGTCTATTTCTTCTCCGTCTCTTGTTCCTTCAGTCTGTCAGTCCCTACAAAAACACGTGCATACATCACACACAAACCCAGACGGCCCACTCCCACCCAATCTCAGAGTAAGCGGGGGTCTCTGTCAGGACGGCAGGCTAATTTTACCCCAGCCACCAGGCCTGGTGGGGGGGGGGGAACCGAGAGGGAGAGCACATTCGGGGTGTTATTTTGAGTGCCGTGTCGAGGCGTAGGATGAGACTGTAAGCAACCTGAGGGCAGCTTATCAGTGGAGTCAGTGTGTTTGTATTTGTGTGCATGTGACCACCACTCTTACTATGAGAGACACGTACTGGATAATATTACCGGCTCGCTGTAGAGTGATACTGTACTATGGATTGCAAGACATGCAACTGACACACACTCACACACAAACATGCGCATGTATTTCATTTAGTTTGAGGAAAGTAATTTGTTGCTTTCTAACTGACACCAGACAGCATTTTCTTGTCTAAAGCTACAGTAGATGATTCAGCTGTGTGCAGATATGGGCGCAACCGACTACTTTAATGTCTTTATCTTTGAACACACTTCCTGACACACTGAGTAATTAGAACTTCCCTACATTGCCTTCAACTTGTGCAACTGAATTTAAATTGCTCTCTCTCTTTTTTCATCATTATCTTGTTGTCAGACGAGCTGCAGATTCAGCTCTTCTGAGAATTGTTTGCTCACAATTCAGGGATTCAGCTGACTGCAAACTTCGCTGCCACAGGTCTGAGGCCAATTGCAAAGCAAAACACAGTAAGACCATTATTAAGCGCTGTTCTCTCTCCATCTCCATCTCTTTCCAGACAGTGAGATTGTTCCTCCCGACTGCCTACGCCTGCGCTCCTTCACCACAGTGCGCTCCTCCTCTCTCCGGCGTGACGCTGACGACTCCCGTCTGTCCGTCAGCCTGTGTGACCTCAACCTGCAGCAGGAGGATGGAAGCAACGGCCACAATCACTCCCACCGCCACACCCTCCACCTGGCCTCTTCCTCCTCTTCCTCCACCTGTCCCATACCCCAGAACTCCCTGAACTCCCAGCAGTCCTCTCTGCTGCCATCCTCCCTGGAAAGCGACCTCCACTTCCACCAGCTGCGCGGCGCCCACATCAAAACGCTGGACGAGCAGACGGTGGCGCGATCCGAGCACGCACGAGAGGAACGCACTCTCGTCTTCACCAACCGGCCCCTGCGCACCGGAGAAACCGTCTTCATCAAAGTCACCAAGTCCAGCCCGGCACGCTCGGGCTCATTGTCCTACGGCGTGACGTCGTGCGACCCAGCGGTGCTGCGCCCCAGCGACTTGCCTTACAATCCAGAGGCTCTGGTGGACAGGAAGGAGTTTTGGGCGGTGTGTCGGGTGCCGACGCCTCTCCAAAGCAGTGACATCCTGGGCTTCCTGGTCAACCAGGAGGGGGAGGTCATCCTCAGTCACAACGGCACCAATGTGGGCATGCAGGTGTGTGTGGACAACTCCCGCCCACTCTGGATGTTCTTCGGTCTCCATGGGGCTGTGACTCAGCTGAGGATTCTTGGTAAGTGAGCACCACATGAAGTCACAATAAATACTAGGGAGTTCGACAAAAATATTTTCAAGGGTACTGGAGCGATTTATTATCGCATTATAATCGATTTAGGAGAGGCCGAGATATCGAAGTTCAAAAAATGCTGGATTCTACTGGGTTTTTTTCCCGTCCAGTTGCACCGGCCCGTTATGAGAGCCAATCCGCTCCGCCCAACATGCAAAAATATGCATTATTCAACAACTTGAATTTTGGGGAAGTTTTAGGTTTTCAACCACTTTTAAGAGACGTCTTTTTTCATCAACGATGCATATTGCATATTTAATAACGTCACTGTTCGTGTTTAATGTCGTGTGGAAAGAGAGGTTGTTGACGAACATAATTGATACTACACTTCCCACAAAGCAACCAATAGCTTCTCTCCGTTAGACTTTTAAACTCGGTGCACCCGGTTTGTCAGGCTTTCTGTTTGAGCTCGACAAATAAATGGGCGAGGCTCGTATACCAGCTTTGCAGATATATCGGTGTCTGTGCATATGTCGGCCGATAACTAACGAGAAATTGCAATTCAGACAGACCAAACCAGTTTTAAGGACATTTAGAATAAACATGGTTTGTCCACCAATGAGCACTGACGAGATTATTTTTCATTTGTAAAACATTCCACTCGGTCACCTGGTCGCAGTAATGAAAAAAATAATTGTGATCAAGATAATTTATTAATGTTATATGTTTATAATTTTAAAAAAAATACTATCTACTGATTTGTTTTGAAATCCCAAATATTGATATCAGCCTGAATAATCTGGTATTGGTCAGACTTAACTTTCGGTGATAAATTTGTAGTTTCCAAGCCAACAAAATCCTGATGACATCATCACACAGTTATAGAAGACATTACACAACTGTTTTCACAGGCTAGGTGGTATTCTTTGTGCAGAGCACACTGACCTTCATGTGTAAAGTTATCAAATAACTGCGGTTAAATGAAATACATGCAGGTATTCCTGTCTGTAAGAACACTGTCATTCACAAACACAACTACACCGGGAGGATATGGTGACCCTGTCTCCTACAAAATGATGATCCCGTACAACTAAACTGCATTCTCAATTACGTTTCGAGGGAAATACATTTTCTCTTGGATTACAGTCTCAGTTTTAAACACATGGTTAATGTTTTTAAATTGAAACAGTAAAAATAAAAGATGCTGTTAGGTTATTTAAAGGAGCAGTGTCATCTAGTGGTGAGGTTGCAGATTGCAGTGTCCCTTCTGGGCTACTGTAGAAACATGGCGGAACAACGTAAAGCTCATGAACACTCTGAAGTCAGAGGAACCACCGAGTGTCATTCTAGTTTTCTTCTAAATTGCTTCTAGATAGTTCCAGTGGATGTGCCTGCCGTACCCGCTGCCTTTCCAAAACTGTTTAGTTAGTTTATCTGTCTACTTCTGCGACAGCTGAATGTCTGATATCGAGTGCAGTCTTTTCTTGAAAAAATCTCCCAACAAAAATGACAATTTCTACATCCTCAACACACACGGTGCTTGTGAACTGTTAAAACAGGTCAACGTTGACTTACACACAGGACACAAACAGGACACCGACTATGATCAGAAATTTGTGATGCGTCATAAACAAACAATCTGGGAGAATGCGTTTCCCTCAAAACATAATCAACAGTGCACTTTTTGTTGTATGGGAACGTCATTTTTAGGAGACCAGGATGGAAATGGATATGTGGAGGCAACTGAATAAACAGACAGATATATGATAATATAGTACAACACAGTTGTAATAACATAAAATGTGTCTTCAGAGGAGAATAATTGACGTTTATACTGTACATTAATACACACTTACAAATGTCCTCATATCTGCTTACAACTACGAGATGGTGCTATATACCATTTTTGAAATCTTTGTTTACTGCTCAGCTAAATATGGTTTAAAGTTTAAAGTGTTGCTGAGTATTTTAAAAGATAAAAGACAAAGATAAAAATCTGTGTATCAGATGGAAAAGTTTGAACGTTATTTTATTCGCCTCATGTGAGTGTTTTAAAGGGAGTAATAAAAGGGGCCGCTTGCTTTATCTTGTGAATTGTCTCACTTGAAAGAGTAATTTATGGTGGAAAAAAAACAATCCTTTCAGCCCAGCGATGCATCCTGGGTCAGGAACCTACAGATCAGGATATCGATCTTCATTTGGCTGGGCACACCACTGCTGACACCTCTGAGCTATGTGCTGAATTAATTTACTTCCTGGGGTTGAAAATCTATTTGTGCTAAGTGTTGATCGCTCTGACAGTATGTCAATCGAGGGAAACCAACCACGTCTCCCCGTTTGGAAATTACTGCCTGGGGTCATGACCTTCACCAAGGGGTCAAAATATTTACAGACAGGAAGCGTCTACACACATTCATAGGATCAGAGAGAAAAGTGGATGTTCTGTCACGACCCGCGAAGATGAGAAACAGGAAGTGTGAACAGATGTGGAGAGAGGCTGCGGGGGGCCGACAAGATGTCTCAGCGGGTGGACACTTTGCCTGTCAGTGGTGTGCCAAGCATATTGCCTTCCCACGAGATGTGTGTGTGTGTGTGGGGGGCCATTCACATGCTGTGAATGACATTCTAAATGACATTTGTTCCCACATCTGCCAAAGAAAGTCTTTATTTAAGCTAAACTGCCACACAAATTGATTACATGCATGCATACGAGACATTCTTAAAATGATCATTTTGAACAACAAGCTATTCACCCAGTAATAGCAAAGGGTTGACAGTAAAAAGGCACACATATAATACAAAGTGGCACGTTCAGCTGTGGATGCTGTCTTTCCATTAACGCAGCTCTTAAGAGGCACAAAACTGCAAAGGTGTCTCACGTATTTGTCTGTGGAGGAAGAGGCATCTATAAATACATCCTGCAATTCTTCAGTGACAGCAGCGGAAAAGGAAAGCAAAGGTTAAAAAGAGGTTAGAGAGGAACAACATTAGCGTTTGCTAGACATGCAAGAGAGACAGACGCTGAAGACAATCTCAAACCTTTCTCTTGTCAAAAGTCTTGAAACACAATGTGGAAGGATGTTAAACTCTAGAGTAGGGATGTCACGAGAACCAATACTTTGGTAACAAGTCGATACCAAAAGTCTGAAAACGTGACCATACTTGTTCTACGGGGACCAGGGCTCGAGACTAACAGCGTCCCGTCCTTCCCCGGCGGATGAAATAAAAATGTCCCAGATAATGCTACATTGTGAACAACAAATCTGTGTTGAAATCTGCAGATGGAGAGCTAGCTAATGTTAGCTGATAGCTGTTAGCAGCACGTGTCCTGCATGGCTACATAACGGGGCTAACAGCTAACATTCGGAGGTCGCATTGAGTAGCATTAAGATGCGTTCAAGCTCTATCCAGTAAAAGTCACATATTGGGCGAAGCTACATTATAACCTTATCGTGATGTGTTCAAATGTTCAAAAACCGGTTTGCTGAAAAAATATTGGGATTTTATGAGATAGTTGAAAGAGAAAATTGCACTTTATAATGTAAACATCAAATCCTTTTTTTATTATTTGTGTTCAGTTCAATGTTCAATTAGTTCAATAAAACAATGCTGGAAATAATTTCCTTTCTTTCTTTTAGTTCAACAAGCAATGTGTTGTATTTTAGCAGTATACTTTAATATCAGTTTATTTAACACCAGTAATATCAGTATTGTGATATTCAGCGACACTATATTCTCCTCATATCGTGGTGACCTATTCCAAATCTGGTTCTTTGCATGTTACACAAGGGGATTCGCTGTGTTCACTAAGGGCTAATGTTGTCCTCTGTTAGCCTGACCCACTTAACAACAACCGACAGCAAAGTGACTGTGACAACCATGTCAATACAAATGACGGTGAGCTTCATTATACGGTAGCTGTGATGTGTAGAGGGATCAACTCAGCAAATGCCAAAAAAACACAGTTCCCCAACATGAGGATTGTGTTTGTGTCTGCTTGATCCCTTATTTCAGTCCAGTGTTTCCATTTATGTGCTACATTTTCCCTTTAGTAAATGACTCCAGTTGCTCTGCTTCATGGGTTGTTGTTCTGTCTGGGATGTTGTGGTGGATTAGCTGATCAGCTGATCAATCAAGGACAGTGTTAACAGGTTGGTCTCATTCTATCCTCTCAGCAGGGAGCGGCTGGGCTCTGTTAAGATGTAGGAGGACAGGTGAGCTAGTTCTGCAGGAAACAATATTCTTTGATATTTGGTCTTCTCATTGCTATGGATGGGTGTCCACAGACAGAGTGAGATGTCAGCAGTAACTTAGACATCTTGTATTAATGGTGTGTTCGTTCTTCTGTGTGATGTGGAAGTTTGCTGGGTCCAGCTCACCCTTTACTTACCTGGGCAGGTGGTATGTTCCGGTTAGGTCCAATGACTTTCAGTGGAGCAGTGTGAGAGGCTGCAGATTTTTGAAAGTTTTCTGTTGACAAACCAGTAAACTTTCTTGGAGGGGCAGCTCCGCAATTAGCAATTCAGTTTTTATGTGTTTCATCTTCTCTTTACCTTCAAAAGCAAACCTTGCCTTCTTTTCTATTGCAAAAAACCTAAATGTCTAGATCCTGTGTTATCTCACAGAGACCTGCTTTACTGTTAAATTACATTTTTGCTCTGCATCTGTCCATAACAGACTGCCTGTTTGTTTTCTGTGCAGAGAGCGTTGGCAACACAACAACACAGGAAAAGCAGAACAATGGTCGGAGGCACATCTCCTTACCAGAGCAGATCTAAGAATTTCCACTGAGGGGTGAATCATTTTTCATCACTTTCCAGCTGCTTTGAATTAGGAGGCATCTCTTATCTGGCTCTTGCAGCTCTTGATCTATTGCTTTATGTTGACTGGGGAGCAATTTAGTTTTCAGTGAAGCTTAATGAGAGCCATGCCCTCGACTCGGGAGTGAGGGATGTTAAATTTGACATCTTGGCTCTCCCAGTGGACCTCTGCTTTCAGGATGGCAAGATAGAGCAGTCATCACAGAGGCCTCTCACTTCTAACAAAGCATGAAGTAATGGACCTTTCTAATAGGAACATACTCAAACAGATGCATCAGGCTAGCTCGGGTCAGCCAAGAGTGCTCGGACAGGGTAATGATGGTGGATGAGATCAATAGTGCAGTAGTTCTATTAGCAGCAATGGTTCTGGAGGTAATACTTACTTTATCATTGTGAATACGAATTCTGGTTTCTGTTTCAAATCTATTTGAAGTTTGAACTATTCTGTTCAATATACGCGTCTCAGTATAATGAAATGTATACGTTAGGACACATGCATAGTGTGTATCTTTGTGCCTCATAAACCATGTGCAGAACAAAGAACAAATTCAATTCTGTGCTATATTGTCAGAATTTAAGCTCAGAAAATGCACCGTGACTCAGCCTCAGCTGTACTCTGAGCAACAAGCCGACCTTTAGCTGGATACATAGGGTACTATGCTGCACCTTTATACGTGGGTGTTTCAGTCTGAATCTGTGGTTTCTAAGCCCTCCATCCAAAGACATGTCACTTATAGTTTCACCCACCGGGATACACCAGCTCACTGACTGCATGCCACACAGTCTCTATTTTCCAAATATCTCGCAGTAGTGTGATTATGCCAAAGGAAGCTGCAAGCAGACCAGCTGACAGTCGAACTTTAAGAGACAGACATTGAAGGGACCTTGTGCCTTGTGGTGTGGAAGTAGGACACCCATGCAGTGACCCACTTCACATGTATTATAGATTCCATTAAAATGTCAGCGCGTTCATGCTCAAGTGAAACGTCTCACCGCCCACATCCTCGTACACCGCGGCTGCCTCGCTCCTCTCTCCTCCTCTTCTCAACTTCTGTCATCTTTGCTGGTGTCTTGTCTTCTCTTTCAAATTAACTTGTTTTTTTTATCATTTTGGTCATTTTGGTGCCCCCCACCTCTTCGTTTCTACCCCCTCGGTTGTCACACATGTACCCGTGCAGGCATACTGTACATACGGGCGTTCACACAGGCTCAACTACATACATACGGTAACAGGCTCACTAGTCATCGATAATAAAGTGAAACCTGATCATATAGCACTGTGGGCTACTCGAATAATTGTCCATTTTAGTTACTGTAGGTAATCGAGTTCTACAGGCATGAGTCAGCATGTTTACACGTCCTGTTCTCTCAAAGTCGATGTGTTTTCTGAATGTGTTTTTGTGTGTTAGATGTTTAAAATAAGGTCTGTGTTGAACACAAGCTGAAGAGATTTAAATGTTTATATTAAATATTAAATAGGTCAGTAAATGCCCCTCTGGTGAGTTTAGCGGCTTTTAAGTGTCCTAAAGTGTCTAAATGAGACGACTAAACGGCCTCACTAGAACATGATAATGTTCCTGAACAAAACCTTTAAGAATCATAAACATTTGTTTGCCACAGAGGTTATTTTCTACAATAGTCCAAAATCCAATGGAAGAATCTCATTGGCTGTTTGGGAACCAGTGATGATGACTTCCTGTCAGCCGACATGAATATGTCATCCCTGCAGCTCTCTAAACACTCCGACTATGGACAGGGATATGTGTCGTATAAATGTAGCAACATCATCATGCAGAAACCTAGGTTAGCTTTAGAAGGGCTGGGCAAAACAGCATTTTGTCACTTAAACATATGAACTTTGACCAAAATGTAAATGCTCAGATTTGAATGCTTAAAGGAACACCACTGGGATATAAAAACTAAATGACTGGACCCGCCGTTTGAAAGTTTACCCTACCTGTTAACTTTATGATAAACGAATACTGCATTTGCTTCTGTCCTTTACTGCCTTATCTGTGACTGATGTTCAGCAGCATCTTCCTAGGAGAATGCTAACAATAAATAATGACAGACATTTAATCAGTTTGCAGTGCCGGAGGAGTTTGCAGTGCTTTTACATCCTCGAGTCGTGTGTTCCTCTTGGCCTGATACATTGAAGCTGTTTATTTCAGTTTATTTCATATTGTATATTCCTTCAGAGTGCAGAGTTTGATATCAGGAGAGATGAAGTCTGGGTTCAACAGTCCCAGACCTCCTGTTGGTTAGATTGTATTTTCATGTGACTGGACATTAACCAGGAGCAGACTGGGGTTGAGGTGTAGCCTCAGGTGCTAGCTGGGTTAGCTTAGCTTCCATCTCTCCTCCCTCTCGACTCACGTTTGGTGCGGTAGGGCTGGCTGGGTGGCCGCCTCAAGGTCCACTCCCCACGAATGAATCCGATCCGTTCTGAGTGCTCCAGTAGTAAAAACAAATTAAGACAAAATTGTGTTGAAACTCATGGAAGCTACCGGCCGCAGCATCTACATGCTTCACTCTCAACATAGAACATAAATATTCGCTGAACACGCTGCAATACGACGATTTTAGTGACTAAATCACTGAAAAGTGTGGGGTGCATGTCATTTTACATTTCAGAGACGTCTTTCTAGGCATACCGCATGCATTCCTCCATGTAAACAAGCGTTAATGCACGAGTATGGAAGCAAACACACTCTCCTCACTGCACCTATTAAAGTGAACAGCTCAGAGATGTTCGACCGGGTCCTCCCTCCAAAACAGCTCTTTTGTCTTTGAAGATAATATCTCCACGCGGACAGAAGAGACGATTAACATTTCGTGCAGCAGGGGAAGCCATGACCTTAAAGTGCTACTCTCAGAGCTGCTGTCCTCTCATCCGATCTGAACACGTGCACGCAACAGAGCTGAGCCACATTTGTCCCGATACCTCAGAACAAGAGCCACCCATCGTGAAACGCTTTGAGGATACAGCGTCACCAACTCAAACGTTTGCGAGGATCCTTCCTCTCTTTTCGTTCTTTCTGGTGCATGTTAAGTCTATACATGTAACCCCTTCCCTCCCTTCAGGTTGTATTGTAAAAAAGGACCCAAATCTGTGACTCACACAAGCCTGAAGGCTGCGATCCTACGACACACACGTATGCTAAGCCCCAAGCCCTCCACCGTCCTCCACCCCGCATCGCCACCCACCTCCCTCATCACATACTCTGCATACCTCCCATAGATGCTAAAGATGGAAGCATTGCTGAAGTAGTTAGCAGCAGAGATGTGGCCTCAGACGGGCAGCTGTTCACACAGGTCGGTTTGATGTAGTGGCGGGATCAGGGCTGGGCAGCACAGATCCTGCCTCAGCTGCCCTGGATGGCAGTTGCTCGCCTGCCAGGGGGATTAACAGGGAGAGATGGACAAAGGGAGGGAGGAAGGGAGGGGAGAGAAAGAGGACTCGGTTCCAGCGGGGAACCGCTCGTGCTACAGGGCTGCAGGGTGATCAGGCTCAAGTAATCCGATGAGAGGCGCAACATGAGGAGTAGAGTAGCACCTTGTAGAGTGGCACAGTGATTTACTGATCAACACTCACAGCCTTTCTCTAGCTGCTTAGATCTCCTTTTGTAGTGGACCTTTAAGGCCTCAAGAGGCTAAAATAGCATGGAGTCTGTGTCGGAAACAATCGGACAATCAAGCCGACTCAACGTTTCCTCATTCAGCAAGATATCTTACCGGCACAAAAAAAGGTAAAAGCAAGAAAATATAAGGAGGCGTATCTGTCCCTGTGCTTTACAAGCACTATGGTCGGCCAAGAAGAGAGACCCCGGTGTGTTGTGTGTCCTAAAATACTGGCGGCAGACAGTATGAAGCCCACTACATTAAAAAGACACTTGGAAACCCACCAACCCGAACATGTAAACAAGCACCTTGAGTTCAAAAAAAGAAATTGGGAAACTGTCATGCCCAGCAGAGTCACTTTGTAAAAGCTGCATCTGTATGTCACAAAAAGCTTTTATTGAAAGCAATCACAACAAAGTAAATCCACATCAATCATTGCTGGATGTGTTATTTTCGTGTTTGAGAGAACCTGCTGCTAAATGTGGGGAAATATACGTTGTTTGCACTTAAAATAAATAAAATTTATTTTATTTACAAATGAATATGTCAGAAAGCAATTTCCATGTAGTAATAGGAATGTGCCTATGCATAGGAATGTGATCTATGCAGAGAAAGCACTGAGTAACCTCTTGTCTTTGGTCATTATTCTATATGTAAGATTCTTTATTTTCTACAGGTTTGAAAAACCTGTTAAATGGGGAAATGTTTTTAACATTTGAAGTTAATTTTACTTGAAAATATATTGAAGAATGTAATGCAATTAGTATGTCTGAAAGCACTACTTGAAAGCAATCTGAAGTCCAATCTTTTTGGAAATGGATTTTATTATTGCTATTTCTTTTAGAGTTTGGGGTGCGGTGTGGGGGGGGGGCTTACAATGTTCCTATATCATCAAAGGGGGGCTTGACAGAAAAGGTTTGGGAACCACTGCTGTAGATGATCGATTTGCTCTAAATCCGAGAGACTCCATTATTGTTTGGCCCTGTAGAGAAATTGGCCCCTGGCCCCGGGCATCAGTTGTATTGATCACCGCTGGTGCAGATGGGACATTCGTCATGATGTTACTGGTCAGTGTTGATGGTGACATTCACACATGAAATGCTCCTCAGTACGCTTCACCACAGTGGAGCGATGCTTCTTTGAAACAAAGCAGGTCCTGAAATAGGATGGTTAAATATCTAATGAGCACACAGCAGCTGACTTCTGATGCCGTTGTTAGTGTGCTATTTTTTTGACAGCAAGCTTCAGGGAAGGTAATTAAAGTAATCTGCAGCTACGCTGAGACGCAGCAAAGCATTTGATGGGAATTCTTAGTTGGCGATTACATGCTTGCTTTGCCAGAAAGCTCATTTGCATTTAGATTTGGTGTGGCTGGCCTACCTGTGATGGTAAACTATGAAAAGTTATTTCAGATGACAGAGCATTCCACAAGATCAGTGACATTAGGCATTGCCCTCAGGAAACACCTACTGCTGTATTCTATTATCTGTATAAAGCACCACATGTTGCATGTCCCTGATGATACTGTCCTTTTGGGCAAAATGTAATTTTTAAAGCTGCATTAATTCCTTCTTTTTTTTTTCAACCACTTTGGGACCGAGGAATATGACTAATGTGTTAGCAAAGAGACACCTTAGCATTCAAGTGTTTCTGGCCACCTGACAAATTTGTAGTCTAACATTTACTCCACTTTCAGCTCTGTTTTGGTCTCCCAACCACTGAGAGAAGCATCCAGCGTTTCATCTGCTGAACCAACTATTCATTCGCTGGCTGCCAGAAACAAATCAGTTTACGGCCCCTTTCACACTGCACATAGTCCTTTCATCCATTCCTAACATGTAAATATTGATTAGCGCAGCTTCAAGGTCACACGTTCAACTTGTGTTAGTCAATGACTTTGAATGCCGTCTGCCATGCCTGACCTGTGTTTCCAGGCATCACAGGCATTTCAACATGTGTTCACGGAATTCCCATTTGTTTCCCCGACCGTCGTGTCGAGGCAGAATGCGGAACGACTGGAGGATTGCTTTAAAATACACGCTCTAAAAAAAGCAGAGGAGTGATAAATATGTGCACACTGAAAAAAAAGAAGAAGACTGCTCTCACAAATTGGAGTGCTCTCACTGTTCTCTCGTGACTTTAAATGTAACACCTGGATAATGAAAACAAGTTGATTGTGCTCTGGTTCATTGTTTGTATTTTATTGTGGACCAAATGAGAAACAAAAGAAAAACAATAAAAAGAGCAGGCGTCTCCGAGAAGACCTATTAGCTGTAATGAGTTGTGCCTTTATGTCACTTTATATGACACTTTCATTATAATAAGTCATGATTAACCTGCTTTGAGAGCACTCCATGGATGTGTTCTTCTTATTTGGCCTACAGTGTTCATTTCCTTCTCTGTGCTATTTGTTGTTGTTACATCCTGTCACCATGTCGGTCAGCCTGCATTCAGATTATATTCTGACTAATACAATATTCTATCAATCTCCAGTAATGTCACTCAGGCAATTTCCACTATAGATTCATGGCAGCTGGTTACTGAATAAAGTAATTGGCGTTCGGATCAAATCAAACCTCTAATCCCCTCCTTTAATCTGCTCGGACTAGGTTCCACTCACCTCGGGGATCCGCGGACCTCGTCGAACCCCAGCTCGCCCTCCTCCTCCCCACACACTCCCAGTGCCCTGGGCAGTGGCAGCTCTGATCCGGTGCTGAACGGAGGCCTGTGCTCCGCCGCGTACTGCAGCTCAGCAGGGGGTAGGTACACCCGGATATGAGGAGATGCCGCTGCAGAAGCTCAGCATCAATCACACCACAGGGGGGCGTAGTGGAAACCATTATGGGACAGTGAGCAGATGTTAGGAACAATAGTCAGCACTTCATGGTCCCACTGCTGCTGCAGCTGCAGGTATAGGGACGTGTTTGGTTATGTAAATAGACCTGATGCAACCCGTTTGTTTACATAGTGCCAGACATAAACCTGATGAAAACGTCCCACACATGAGAAGTTGCCATTTAGTTTCACTTCATTAACTTAGCTGGATGCCGTTTTCGTGTGAGCTCATCACTTGCTGGATAGAGGGAGGTGTTTTGGATCTTAAATGTACTAAAAGTGTACTGAAATCCACTGACAAAATATGCTGGTGAGTTGGATACATCACCTGCTTCTGACTGGTGAAGGCTAGTAGCAAGTGGTGCAGCTGACATGTCCTAAAAGTGGACACGTTAGCTGCACCCACGGTTGCGAGGAGCAACAAAGAAATATTTCCATTTAAAAGTTATTAATTCTGTAAGTTGACTTAGCTAGGAGGCTAGCTAACCATGAAAGAAGACGTTAAGCCTGCTTGCAAAGCTCTGATTGGTCAACATGTTCTCTAACCCAAACTCGTCTGAACTAACTCTAATGTAAAGCCATCAGCGTCGGTATTAGACGCTCAGAGCCACTGACGCTGTATAAAGAGAGAAAGATAAAGGTGGGTTGGTGGGAGATGAGGCTGGACGGGTTAAACTAACGCAGGAGACTGTTCATGTCCCATGTGACACCCATTATTTTAGTTCTGTTACGTAACAAACAGACTTATTTTACGTGACAAATGTTTCTCTCTACTCGTGATAGATTTACTCATTTCATAAAAAACATACTGTTTTTCTGTGGCTGAGATAAAAAGATTTAATTCCAATTTCTCCACAGGAACAACCCCAAATTCACCAGTCAGCCTCCCCAAGTCACCGACGTTTCCAACGGGCCGCGCTTGGTCCGACGAGTGCTCCATCTGTTACGAGAACCCCGTGGACACGGTCATCTACGCCTGTGGACACATGTGTCTGTGCTACAGCTGTGGCCTCAAACTCAAGAAGATGTCCAACGCCTGCTGTCCCATCTGCAGAAGGCAGATCAAAGACATCATCAAAACCTACCGCAGCACGTAAAGGGGACGGACAGACGGACTCCCTCAGAACAGCAAGATCAGGGGAAGACGTGTCGAAGTTCAGGAAATATGAACTCTGGGACTTTAAATTTGGTTTATTCACAGAATTGTTTTGTTCGTTCGAATGACCTTTTCCAAAGTCGGTACCGCCTGGCTGGAAAGGTCTCTTGTCCCTGCAGAGGTGGCATATGACGAGGTCGGCGGTTCCACTGAGAACTTTCTTCGAACCAGAAGCGTTTGCTCTCTGCTGGGATCTTTGGAAGACTGTGAACGAGAGGACTGAAGAACTGAAACAATTCCAAAAATGATTTCATTTGTTGAGCCATGTTTTTAGGGACTGTCACCCCCAGTTTGCACCGAAGCAAACGAGTGACTTTGGAGCTGAATGTGTTGATAACCGTTCTCTCTGAGGACGACTGAAGCTCTGACTTAGTTCTGACAGGTTTTCACCTCAGTACGTCACAACTTGTGTCTGTGTGTTACTGAGCATTCAGTCTGGAGCGATGACGTGGTGGATCTCTGTGACTGTCGTGGTGATTATCAGTGAGTGATGTGCGTAGAGGTGGAAGGCGGAACTGAGTATATAAATTAGGATTGTAACACCTCTTGTACTCGTATAATCTAATGTACCTTTATGGTAGTTCTATTGCAAATGTCGGTGGTAGCTATATCGTTGTGCTAGCTAGCAGCTTGCTCTGCAATGTGGTATGTTGCACTGAAATCAGCATCGTCCTCTCAGAAACGCCCCGTTAGGGTAAAGACATTCATCGGTTCAAACAATCCACAAACCTGCGTCCAGCAGACTCAGCAGCTCTGAATCTATGACAGGAAACAGGAAGTGATTTTGGATTCTCCTCAGGGCCAACAATCTTTTTACTATCCTCCCAAACTTTACCTACATCACGCCTAACACACTGTGAGCGCTCATGACGAATGGACAGGTGCTCTGAAATAGTTCCCATGACAACGCAGGAGTCAAAGGATCGTTGCCATGGTATCAGAAGCCGCCACAGATGCAGCGCAGCCTCCTGCCTTAAACCAGAGGAGGCTCATGTGGATGTGTCATTTATGTGGTTCCTGCCATTGACACATTACCAAATAATGCTGTTGTGTGGCACAAAAGGTTCACTCAGAGGAGAAACAAAGCACACACATCTAAAAGAAATATTTTTGTAACATAAATTCACAACATTTCCAATATTTCCAAAGGTCATCAAACATATATAAAATGTTTGATGACCTTTGTGACAGGCCTTTCACCAGCAGCAAAAATCCATTCATATTTTGAATATTTGTGTGATTGCTATCCCCTGATTCCACTACAAAATGTCTTGATACGTCCCCCAGAGATTTCACCTTCATAGACAGCAACTCGGCAGTAAGCCATAGCTTATCACAGGAGAGCCCGCGCTGAGAGACGGTTGTCTTTTTTTCAATGACACTCTACTTCCTTCTGTAGATAGTCAACACACGGGGCTCAAACCTTTGCTGCTATGCTATTTGCCAGCTGCCCGCTCTGGGCGAATGCTGTCAGTGATGTTTCACACATCCCTCCTCCCACATTACACTTTGATTACGCTACTGCTTGAAGTGTTAATTCACAATTTGAATGTTACCTTATGTATTTAGAGAGATTAATGATTTTCATCAGTGTGCTTGATTTGAAACAAAAAAAACAAAGAAAAAAATGTTTTGTCTGTTTGTTTGTTTTCAAGTTTCCTCCTTATTGATAATCATGATTCTAAGATTTGTTTTCCTGTTTTTACATTCTTGTTCTCTACTAGTGAGAATATAGAGTTTCTCGTACCGTGCAGCAATAAGACATATTGCAGTACACAATCAAAAGCCCGTTGCTTTGGGGTGCAAGATATAAACTCTTGAATTTTGTGAGCTCTTTTTTGGGAATTGATCTTCTTGTGTATTAACCTATGTTAGGGAGCCCTACTACCCATTCTTTAAGTATATATCTTGTCATTATTGGGTCTGGAAGCCATCTCTGAATGGTCATGATAAATGTCACTTTATAAAGCTACTGATTGTAATATTGTTCATGTTTAGGCCAGCGTTGCTCTCTGAGACTCAACCACGGCATGTTTTCTTTTGACACTCCGACCAAATTGAATCATTGATTATTTTGTTTTGTTTTCACATCACATAAATGTAAGTCCTGGACTTTCTAAAAATGTACATCTATACATTTCTGGACCATATGAATTGATAAACACACACCAAGCCAAAAACCATTTGGCTGAAGATTTTCATCAGTGTACATATACATACCTTTTTACTGAAGGTATTTTTATTTTGTATTATTTGTTTGCATCCAGAATACTCCGCAGGCTCCTTGAATGTAGCTGATCCTGTCATTGTACTATTTATTTGTCCATCACTGACGTGTGGACTAAGTGTTTGCTTTCTCTTTGTGTACGGCCAATCACACAGCAGCACGTTTAGAGATGCTCTCTGTAGATCTTAGTACTTTTTGTCATGCCTGAGTAATCTGTTCACTCTGTGTGAACATGGGGACCAACAGTAGACGAGCGTCCGAGTGGAACGCTGTCAGTGTTGGTGTAGACTGGAACCATGTATATATATCTAGATATATAGATCTAGATCTAGATCTATATATAGATCTATATAGACTCAACTGCTGAAGTACTTTACAAACCTGTATTCTCTTTTTCTTTTGAAACATCACGTGTTTGTTCGTGAACGCTGTTCAGTGCGAGTCGGATGATTGTGGTGAATAAACTTTCCAGATGTGTTTGAGCTGTGTTGATCTCGTGTTTCACTCGGTGAGAGCTCAGATGTGCACAGTTCGTTCATGAGGGAAATAACACACTGACACAGATACATGCATTATATTCCCTGTCAGGTGATTTATCTTTTCTACTACTTTGGGGCAGTGCGACAAGCTGTGGACACGACACTGACAATCAGGCAATCCCCTTCAAGTTGTCGTGACTACATGCTAGCTAACGGTCGTTTAGTGTATTTGCACAAGCTCAGATATATATATTTGATGACTTAATCAGATGGATTTTATAAACATTGAGCCTTTAACGCAGTGCTCTCACCCACTCTACACCCACACCGTTCCATGACAAGTGAGCAAACTCCATCTGCTGATGAAGAACGAAGCCAGTAAGTGGACCTTGAGCGAAGATTGTTTTGTCAACTACTGATGCAAAGGTCAAGAGTGAACTGTTAAAACCGCATTACTGTCTTTAACAGAAGTAGTGAGTCTTTCTTTTTGTCTCTTGTCTCATGTATAACTGCACTTATGAGACTGTGTTAGCTTCAAACAGTTGCTACATTGCCTCCACTTCACGTTATGTTCCATGGTATTTCTTCTTTGCTGGTTTAACAACGGACATCCTAAATGGAGTGTTGATCGTGTTTGTATGCACTTGACCTTTGACACTGGCGCCTAAAGAAGGCAGAATGTGAGTTGGCCTGAAACAGATGTAGCCAGCCGTGCCCTTTGAGGTCTGTGTGAAACACAAAGTTGAGTGGTGTGGGGGGGGGCTGCCCTGCCCTCTGTTACATCATGTGCTGCGGCCTCTGTCCCAGCCACAGCTGCGGGGGGGCTTTACAGTGACCGGTAGGGGATTAGGAGATCAGTGGACATACCTGCACCCTAAACTGTAGATGTGCTCCAACCAAATTGACTGCACTACAAATTCTTCAGGCACCTCAACCAGATGTCTTTTCAGAGCTCCTCGATAGACATCCATCTGTAATAGACCGACTCGTGACATGTCAATATCAAAGAAGAGGCTAAAGGAGATGAATACAATGAGTGATAATCTCAGGAAAAGAACAATCCAGACCAGAGTATCTATTTCATGTTATTGTTCATCTGAGTCATCATCGTTCAATGTTGTCAACCAATCGTATTGGTTCTGCCGTATAAAAAGTGCCAATCTTAAAAGAATTCCGTCGGGAGACTCAATGTCAACGTACAGACTTTGTAACGTGCAGGTCTATTCAGATGTAGATGTGTCCGTCCTCTCAACACTGGTGCTGTTTGGAGGAAGGCTGCAGCCAGACCGGCTCCAGACAGCCATCTAGTGGACAGACTTTGGTATGGTCACAGCATGAAGGGTTCAGTTAAAAAAAAAAAGATTACTTTGGATAAAATGAATTACCTGTTTGACCAAAAAATATTAACTCAAGGTCCACTGACCAGCTTTTTCCGGAGCTTTCACCAGCATCTTAAGGTCTTCTTCAGTGGACGGATAAGAACAGTCTCCATCACACTGAACCAGCTGTTGCTATGTGAAACAAAGTCCATCCTTAAGTCTGACAAAAGCTAGCTGATGGCGCTTGAGACAACTTGTTTGTTTGTCTTTACCACTAGCTGAAAGGTCGGCCATCTTTTTTTAAAGGTTTAATATTTACAAAATACAACTGATTGAAGCTGCACTAATCAATATTTTCATATTAACAATGGGTAAAATGACAATGTAAAATGTGTGAGGTATCACTCGTGGTTCCAAAACCGTCACCTGACTGCAGTTTCTCCCTTCTACAGAGCCTGTTAGCATCTTTACACTAGTGCTTAAGCTCTGATAAACCCACTGTACACTACAGACAGAGCTAACAGCAAGCTAGCGAACATAGCGCAGCATTTAGCAGCTGAAGAGACAGATATCTGAGGGGACACAAACTGAGCTAACTAGCTACTAGTGGAGTGAATATTGGACTAACCACCTCAGGACAGAAACACATTTATATAGTATATATACAGCCATGACATAATTATATAATCATAATGTACTACTGGTAGCATCTGAACAATGCTTTCAGTTAAAATAAACCCAGAATGGTTGTGTTTTTGTGAGCGTACAATGAGCCTTCATCTCTACGTAGGGAGCAGGTCCTCTAATCATCTAGTGTGCTCCTCAGACCTGTAGGCCTTTGGCTGTCAGAGGTGATTAGGACACAGGTGTAAGCATATATTTCATGTAACTTTGGACATAAATGATGAATCTCTCCACACACGTTTGGATACAGGAGGGACAAAATTCTTGTCTCTCGTCTTTAGTGGGAAACCGGGGCCCCGAGAGCTCGTTCGTCTTCATTCATCGCTCTCAACCTCCTCGCACTTTTCTCCCATAACTCATATCTCGCTATATATATATATATATACACACACAACCAGCTGCATTGTTCTGCCTGTCCACATCTAAACTCACTTAATCTGGCCGGCACAATAAGGCGAATAAAGATAAATGTCTCACTCTGTAATATTACTGTCACATACCATCTATCACCACGAGCAGAGAGCGGGTCCGCTGCTCTTTATCTGCAGTGGCAGATGCGACTGGAAGTGTGAGACGAATGAAAAGGAGTCAGAATAAAACAACAGCGATAATACATTTAATATTGTTCCTCTTTTGGGCGATGCGAGATACAATGTAAACATGTACAAGATACAAAAAAAAGAACAAGACTTGTCAAAATGAAACGGGAGATAAGAAAATGCCCTGTATTCAAAAGGAACGCACATGTGCAGGGTGTCTCAATCAGAAAGGACTTGTCCTCGTGCACCAGTGTACAGTATAGGGGTGAGTTGGACAGATAGGTGCGCGGCCCTGTCACCATGCATGACTCCTGATTGGAGGATGAAGCCTCTCAGTCTCCTCATGGCATATCTTTTGAAAACAGGGAGCTTGCAAGAGTGAAACACAATCTGCATAACAACAATAGTAGTAAAACGAAGAAAATAACAGAAAAGCACCTTCCTTTGGTCCAACTCCAGGCCTCCACCTGTTATTGTGTGTGTTCGAGTGGTCGACATGCTGGTAACGGACTGTTTTTTTGTCAGAACTGACAGATCAAGAGCTCGATGGCGTTGGGTTTCCAGAGTTTCTTTGTTTTTTTTGGCACACTGCTCTCCACTGCAGGGCGGTGACAAATTCTGTTTCTGTAAATGCAACATCCAGGCTAAAACAGGCTGCACCTCCTCATGAATCAACAGCTATCACTTTGGACAACTCGACCTCCAAAGCATGAATATGGCACCAGAGGCTTCCCACGCAGAGCGCAGCAAGGCGCAGTGTTCTTGATGAGGACGCTGTTCGACGCCGGAGTGTCGTCTGACTGGCAAAGGTTAATTAAGACGCACTGATGTGCTAATTGGAAACCGGGATTCAAACGGGGACAAAGAAAGGTGCCACAGAGACACATGCTGCGCGCCTCGTTCCTCCACACAGCCTGTTTTTCTGCAGCTCCCGCTGATCCCCCCCGCTGGGGCCTCAAACAACTGTGACTCTGAGAAGGAAGTTTTCAGAATGACAAATAATAATCAGCGTTCCCTTCTTCACTAGGCCTGGCCCTGCAGCTTCGCTTACTCTTCTCTTTCTTCACTCGCGCTCAAACTAAAACTTAATGTTAATTAAAAACCTACAAAATCATCTCCCTAAATACCTCCACCCTGCTCCCACACACGTACTAAAACTTACTTATCAAACCTACCCCGTCCTTCTATCAACACCAGCCTTCATAAGACCTTTTGATTTCTTTCTATCATCAATGAACGCTTGTCTCATTAGATGTGAGCAAACGCTTCCTATCCTGCTACACTTTCACAACATTCTATCATTTCTCTCAGCAGCAAAAGACACTGAGGAATAAGACAGAAAAAGGGGGACATGGAATCCAACGTGTGAAGCCATTTTTTTGTGTCTTATTCCATAAAAAAAACAACAACAACCGTATAACACCAAGCTCACACCCTCAGGGCCTGCAGAAGATCTGAAGACACTGACAGTAAAATAAGCTACAAGCAGATGTTGGATCAGTTTTTTAAATGTTATTCCATAGAAGGAGTGAGACTGAGAGAAGCGGCTGAACTCACTCGTCTCTCACCGACTTGCAGAAGGATCAATTAAATCATCGTTTGGAGGAACGAGATCTGGGCTCAAGATCTACCCCCCCCCCCCCCCCCCCCCCCACAACTGCGCCTATTAAAGCAGAGCTCCTCTCACCTCACTCTCACCTTGTCTCCTAGAATCCCCTACCTGATCCATCTTGTGCCTCCCTGCATCCTGCACTCCCAAAATCTCCTCCTTGACCCCTAAATTCTCTTCTCTCGAGTGCACCTGCAAGCAATCCATCTCCTCGTGCAAACACACACACACACACCCGACCCCTCCTAGAGATCTCAATCCTTTTTCAGCGGGAATAGACTGCTTATCTGTGTCGAGGAAGGAGGGAGAAGGAAGGAAGAGAAGCGCAGAGAGGAGGAAAACGCCTGCGGCAGCAGCTGGGGGGTTTTGGGATTAGTGTTTAAGGTGCTTCACGCCTGAGCGGTGTCGCCCATCTGCTGGAATAAAAAGAGAGCGGGGTATGAAGCAGGGTGCGGGCGTGGCGGAGCCGTCTCACCCTGCTGGTTCTCCGGGGGAATATGTCGAGAAACTCATGTATATATATTTCCTCTGGTGTGAATGACTCGTCCTGATGAATGCAAAATACATTACCGCCGCCAATGTGGCTAACAGAGGCCGAGCCCATTGAAGAAGGAGCCCGTCACTTAAAGGAGCAGTTAGACATGTTTTGTGAAATACACTAATTCACTTTCATGCAGAGAGATAGATGAGAAGATTGATAGCACGCGCTCATGTCTGAACTGTAAACACCAAACTGAGAGCCAGGAGACAGTTAGCTTAGCTTCACAGATGGCCTGCTTCTGTCCACAGAAAGCCAAAGAAACTCCCGTCTTCAGCAGATGAATGTGGAAAGAGCATTCTGCACATCAGTGAGTGACAAAAGACCAAACACACTGTCATCCATCTTCTCGTCTAACTCTCAGAGAGAAAGCAAATCAAGATATTTCTATTCCTTTAAGGTGACGTTTAAAGTCCGGGTAAAGCAAAAAAATAAAAATAATAATAATGTTTTGAGAACACCCCGCCAAATGAAATGATTTTTTAAAAAAACAGGAAGTTTATAAAATGATGTTTTAGGATGGTGATGAAAGAAGCAGTATGTTGTGCTCTGAAGGCTGGTTACATCTGGACAGCTACACACACACACTGCAGAATGTTACCGTGCATGTACTTTGTGCAGCCATGATTTCAGGCTCCTCAACACTTCAACGGTCTGCACTATAGTCAGCACTATATTCGTTTTGAAACAAATCTCAGATTCGACTTTAGCCGGACTTGAACTGCAAACTCTCCCGACAAAAGGATTCATGGACTCCAGCCTTATTGGCCTGTACATACAGGAAGTCGTTAGCACGATGACGTACCTGTCACACATGGATAAGGCAAAGAGAAAAATAAAGGCTTTTCTATTTTTTTTGGCGTACATCCTGGAAGCTGATAGATTGATGTGAAATGGCCTGAAATCTCCCCGCTCTTGTTTACTCTCCCGTCCTCCAAATGTCACCTTTCACCGCGGTGATTGGTGAGGAGAACGTCTGACTCGGCTCCACAGAGGAGGACAAACGTAGAGAGGCATCGCGTAGGTGCAGAGAGGGACACACTCCACAAAGCAAACAACAACAAAAGAAGAAGAAAACAACAACAACAAGACAAAAAAACAGAAAACTATCAAAATTCCATTCAGGCACGAACGTGACAGCTCAGAGCAGGGCCACTGAGGCCCCTGATGATGGGCCCTTGACTCTCCGTCTATGAAGAAGACCCCTGATGGCTGTAATGTCAGTACAGAAGGGGGTTCTGCCATGCACAGTCACAAAGCACATGTCCACCGCTGACTCTCATGCTGTCCTTATAAAAGTCAGGAGACGATGAGACGTCACACTTTCGGTCCAAGGAGTCCTCATCGCTATCAGGGCCTCTCACATCGGCTCTTTCAGATCGACCTCTAACGATACACTTGAAATGACGGTGAAAGCTCACGCCTGGCAGTCTGACTGGGAATATCTACTCCTGCGATAGTATCCCTCTTGTTGAAGCATGATGCCTTTCTGATCTATTGCACATTTCCTCACGGTTACATTTCAGAAGTTGGGGTTGAAAAAAGGGAAATTGGAGAAAAAGAAGAAGGTAACAGCTTGATTAAAGACAGATGCTATACAGGTAAGTGTAAGCCTCTCACAGAACAATTCCCTTACTGTTTCAGTAAATTCAGATCAATCAAAAGAAGCAATATGCAATAATAATAATAATAATATGTGCTGGAGCGAAATGTACAAAGTGATTGAACACATTTACATAATGCCTTCGTCTGGATGGGAGGGGGCCTTGTTTACAATCGTAGTATTCATCCACATGTGGTTAGATTTAGATTTTCCATATTCTACAATGAATGCAAAAATCTCAAACATTCCTACTAAATTATGATATTTTCAATTATTTTGTCGTCTGACTGGCTTTACAGTAATATTTTGAGTGGGGGAATAAGGCGATTGTCAAACCTTGATAAAATATAAAACTATTCATAATAAATATATTTAAAATCCGGCATTATGTAAAGCACAATAAAGATGAAGGAAGTGCCCGTGATTTGCTAAAGTTGCAGCACACAGCATGAAGGAAAAATAGAATTTATAATTAATAATTATTATTGCCCAATACAAAAAAAATCATAGCTGCACTGAGATTAATAAAATTATAAAAATAAAACAGAAAATTCTGTACAGTTTTTGGTCACTGACCAGCAGTGCGTTTCTTCTTACACTGAGGCAGGACGGCCGGTAAGCCTCGGGGATGGGACAGAGATACTGATGTAGTACCTCTGACCTCCCACTAGAGGGCTCTACTTCTCCAATTCTAGTCACACTTTGCCATGGTCGCTGTCACGGACAGAGCTCCACCTCTCATTTGAGGTGATGGGGAAAAAAAGAATGGAGAGAAATTAAATAATTACAAAAATGTTTTTCAATAAATTAAATGCTGAGTATTCACTGCATCTTCACATTAATGCACCATAGATCAGGTTTAGAGTGCACTAAATCACAAAACAGAACCACTTCGTTCCTCGTTATTGTCACCGTGTGATCACAGAGTAACAAATTGACAAACAGCGATAACTGCGATCGAGCAGGTACTGTGCTTTGTTAATACTGTGGTACTGTCCAGCAGAAACGTAATGACACCTTAGTGTTCAGCCTCATACAGAGAGCTCACACCGCTCATTAGAAAATGTATTTCAGCAGTCTTCAACATCAGCCATTTGAATTTTGAAAGTTAAGATTTTAGCTCAGAATGTCACTTTCTCATATTTCACTTCTGCATATGCAGAGAATTATTTTGAACTTGACACTCTTTAAGAATTGATAAGTCTTATTTATATGATATGATATATGATATGATACCCAACTATAATTTGAAAGATGTGAAAAAATACTTTGGAAACTTTGAAACAAATCTATACCCTATGCTATGTTGTCTTCTACAGTATGTTATGTGTAAAACTAATACTGCACAGCAATATCTAATATTATAATGTACTTGTTTACTTCTAGTTTTAGAGATCTGTAATTTTGAGAAAATGAATCAAGTGCTTCCAGATACAGATTTGTCTTAGTTCATAAAACTCGTTTTTAGGCATTTTGTTGAATACACTGTATTACTTACTATAAAATCACAAAAGTAGCCAATGAAATGACATTTGTCTTTGGTTTGATCACATTTTGGGATAAATTCTATGCAAATATGTCCCTGGACGTCAATTATTTCACCACATTTCCAGTACTTGTTCAATACATCTCTGTAACAGTGGTAAAACTAAATATGTGCACCTAAAATCACTGCAGTAAACCTAAACCTTTGTAATTGTTTTCATCTTTTGAGGTTATTAGCTGGTTTTGTTCGAGAGAGAAACTCACGAGTTGTTCTTTGATTTTCCAGAAAACTAAAAGATCTGTTATTTTCAAGTTTCACAGGTATATTTTTATACATTTGCTAATTGAAAGCATTAATATCAACAAATCTTTCTTGGGCTCGGGGGTTCTAAGACAAAACGATGCCAATTCATGAAAGCTGAGAACCTCCTGCATATTGGTGTCAGATGGTACGTGACACGAGGCAGGAGCTTTAACTTTTCAAATTGTAGGCTGTGGGTGAAAACAGATGTCACAAGAAAGCAGAAATAATTCTCTAAGATTTGCATCAAATCAAGACATTATAACATGAACAATGAAACTAAATAAAAAAATACGGATAATGAAATTAAAATGATGTTTTAGTTTGCTTGATGACTTGCGCCTTAAAGCGAATAAATTCTCACTTAAATCTGTTTTTTATTCTTAAATTTGTGTTGGACCAATTACAGCTCTCTAGTTCGAAACTTTGCACTTTGTTTGCACTCAAAAGTGTAGCTCTTAATGTGCTATGGAAATACTCCTGGTGGTCTTCGTAGGCCTATGGCACTCTAAAAGATTTGGTTGATTTAACGTTTTGCCGTCCACCATTAAGACCTCCATTCAGGTGATCAAATACAAAAGGCACTTATCGGCCATCAGCGTCAGTGATGGGCAGGAATGAGCATAACCATTTTGCTGCTTCTCACTACATGATGCAAACCTCTTTAAGAGGTTATCACTCCCATTCATACCATGTTCTATCTAAAAGACACCGTCCTCTTCAAATTCCTTCTCTCACGGATGACCAATCCCACATTCCTGTCTCTCATTCCCAGCCAAAATATTTGAATTCTTTACACAATCTTTAGTAAACCAGCACTAAAAGTGTCCTTCCTAATCAGATTAAAATATCTGTCTTTTTACACGCAGTCGTCAACGTACATTTTCATGGACATATTGCTTACATGAGAGTGCGGGTAACATTCTTAAGGAGTGATGCCACCAACGTCCTTGAAGACATCAAAAGGGGGAGGAGGAGGAGGGGGAGGATGTGGGGTTGGCTTTATTTCTTCCGCTCTAGGTAGTTGGAGGGGACCCAGCCCTTGCGGGGAAGCAGGCTGTCCTGCACCTGGCAGTACCACCATCCATTGGGGTTTCTTTCCAACACCTCCAGGCAGGTGCCCTCAGTGAAACCCATTGTTTCCTCATCGCCACGATAGTCAGCGATGGACACGTACACATCCCTGCCAAGGTTATTGTGGATCAGTTGGCTCTTGTCTATGGGCTTAGGTCGAACTGTGGACACAGGGATGCCGTTGCGTTGGTTAACTCTGCTCAGGGCATCCTGGACATTGCTTGTGCTGAATGCGCTCCCTGAGGACCCCAGGCCGGAGCGCTCGGCAGGCCTCGTCAGACTTTCCACAACTACGTGTGGACGCACGGTGCTGAAGGAGGCATTTCGGCGGACACCAAGAGTGGCAGAACCGGAGCCATAGTGATCGCTTCTGCCGAGAGATTCATTCCGCCTCAGAGACCCTGTCATGTAGTGTCCACCCTTGGCTGGCTGTGTTGTGGTCACAAACACAGACTGAGGCCTCACTGCCACCTGGCGTACCCCGTTCCTCATCCGTACACCTCCATTAACTATCCCGGACGGCTTCGAGAAGCCACCAGGAGGCTTAGAAGGAATTGGCGGAGTATTCCTTCTCAAGCTTTGATGCTGCTGGCTCAGACCCTGAATATTGATGTTATTGAGGGCCAAAACGTGCTGCTCGTTTTTCTCCAGGCTGTTGGACTTACTCCCACCACTCCCATGTCTATCTAGGTCCAACCCACCTGCATCCCCCACTTGTCTGACAGGTTCGAGGTAGTACGAAGGAGCCCAGCCCTCCTCGGATCCCCAACGAATGTACCACCAACCGCTCTCCTGCTTCTCCAGAACCTCAACCTCCACCCCGGCTGGAAAGCTGATCTCAGAATCCTGGACCTTCTTATAGGCATCCAGGGAATGATAGAGATTGGGACCTTCCACGTCTGAGTCACCACGGCTCCCTTTGGAGTAGACAGAAGAGAGATCTGAGGTGCTGCGTGAACACATCGAGTCCTCTGATGAGATGACAGAGGCTGTTTCAGAGTCGTCCCCACGAGTAGGTTTGAGGCCATGAGGCCGAAACTGACTTGTGGGCCTCAGCTGCCGTCTCAAAGAGCTGATGTCCATCCTCTCCGGACTCTGGGGCTCTGATTTGGTCAGGAGTGGTTTAGGTCTGACAGAAGGCTTGGGCCTGGTGGAGGGGCTTTGACCTATTCTCTGCTCCACATCCCGGCTGAAGGCAGAGCCTTTCTTGTGGCCTCTACTCAATTCATCTGATGAAGAGCCGGGGCTGTTGTCCTGTGACCTAAAGCTGATATCTATGTGTCTGCCCAGAGTCTGGCTTCTCCGGTTCATCTCTGGCGTCATGGTCTTCATGGGTCTACCAGCTAAAGGTGAGGATCCGGATGGTTTGCGTGGAACTGTGGAGGAATGGTAGCTCCTTGGAGAATTTGGCTCACTGGAACCTTTGACTGAAGTTCTTTCAACACCACTGCTTGGCCTGAAGCCGTCGTTCTCATAGATACACTCATCTTTTGCAACCTCCTCTGCTGACCTGTAGGAAGCTCTTCGATGAGTGAACACAGGGGACGCCTTGCAGACAGGAGGAGAGGCCTTGCAGACAGGAGGAGAGGTCTTGCAGACAGAAGGAGAGGTCTTGCAGACAGGAGGAGAGGCCTTGCAGGAAGGAGGAGAGGCCTTGCAGGAAGGAGGGGAGCTGCGGTACTTGTCGCTGGTCACGCTACTGATCTTTACACCCAGGGGACGCTCATCCTTTAGAGAATCTGTGTCCGATTCACCTTCGCATCCAATTGCAGGAATATCATATTCAGGTTCCTCATACACAGGCCTGCTCGGCGGCTCTGAGACTTTAGAGGCAGTGTTAGTGGGAGGAGGAGCGTCCTCAGACTCTTGTTTTTTGACAGGAGGAGCTGGGGGTGGGACTTTGGGCCGGGTCAGGGTGCTGGTCCGACGGCTGAGATTGGGCTTCTTGCGCTTGTCAATGTAGGAGCAGGGGGCCCAGCCCTCCATCTCTCCAATCTGCACATACCACCAGCCTCCGGGGTTCTTCTCTATCACCTACACAACAAGACATATGGAAGATAGAATCTATAAACGTGTTTTTCTTTCTTTAGCATTTGTCACACATGCTGCACACTGGAATGGTTTAGGGTTAGATGATCAGAGGATCCAGGACATGCTGTTATTACACCTGCTATTACAGTCGTCTTGCGCAGACATTAATGACAAATGCTAACACACTGTCTAGAATTGCCAGCTCAACATGTTGTTATCTTCATCTCTCTACCTGAGTCTACGCAAAGGGAATTCTGTCAACATCATCACGCTTAAACACAAATCTCAAGGTTGCATCGCTAATGCCTTAGCTTTACTGTCTATCTGGGGAGCACTGAGTTAACATACATAATTAATGAGGCCTGACTGTCTAATCTCAGTGACAACAATGTAGATCTGGCCTCTTACATCAGCCTTTTGTCCTCCACGGAAACTGATGCCATCAGAGATGGAGGACTGGAAATCTGCTATGGTGTAATACTCTGCTTCCACAGCAGGGGGCTCTGGAGGCTTGGGTAACTGGAATCCCTGTACAGCAGAGAAGAAGAGATGTGAGCAGCTGACATATCTAGCCATCATTATAACGTATCTGACACCCTCTATCATTGTTGGGATGTGTTATGGCTGCATATGATAATAACATACACATATATAATAGTATGTGTAGTATTTAAGTGTGGGCAGTGGTAGATTCAGATGATCAAAGACATGCGGAAATGATGTTAGGTTATTACTGTGCTTTAATGGTTGCTATGCCAACTCTCATAGCTAATCTGTGTTTATACTGCACTTAAAAAACATTTCAGCTAGAGCCTATGATCGTAAATGTGCTAGGACATTGTTCACTGTGGGTAGTTCTGTGATGCTGACATGCTTCTGTGGAACATACAGTCACATTAGCCCTCTTGGCTATTGTTAGAAAGCAGTAGCTTGTGAGTGTCTTACCAAGTTGGTTTCTCTTCGTGGAGGGGGTTTTTGTCTCAGATTTGGAGACCCTGATCAACAAAGAAACATGTCATTAAAACGTATTTGCAAAGAACTCAACCCACATCCAACAGTCAAGAACTATATAGTTGTAGTTGTGTCTCATTCCTGTTTGCCCTACGTGGCTGGCAGTCAAGACGTCAGAATCAGACGTCTTACTCATGCTACTCAGAGACCAGAGGTTATGTAAGTAACCTAAAGTTCTCTTTCATAGCACTCGTTTCGATGTCTCACTATAGGATTGCCAGAAAAGATTATCTCAATGACCTCCAGCCCACCTCACACAGCAGTATATGGATGAAGCATGTAGTGCTGGTAGTATTATCGGTTAGTGCACTCAGAGAATGGTAGGCCGCTCCACGGCAGCAGGAAACTCTTTTATACAGCTTTGGTTACATACCTAGTTTTATGAACCTTCATTTAATTCTGGTTGTGAGTCAGTCTGGTAGGTTGCTAAATAACATCTGGGTTAAATTGATGGAGGCCAGCTACACAGACATGGCTTAATGATCATTAATGTACTGTCGTTCCTTTAAGTTGAGTCTAGGGTGAAAAAGGTTATCACTGTGCATTTTAGAAAGCATGCAAAGGCATAATATTTGGCACAAAATAGATTTTAGATTTCAAATTAAATCATAATTTCTCTACGAGATATCATTCATGTACTTGGAAAACACATGCTCAGGATGCCACAAGAAACTATATGAGTGAAATGGACACCCAATCCCAACATCCCATGTTAAATAGCCTCACAGATTAGTGTGACAGAGCATTGGATTACACCACCATCACCATGTAGCTTACCTATAGCATCAAAGCCTACACAAAAGGAAAATGACAAGTCTTAATGTCTCATACAAAGACTACAAATGCTCCTCTCCATAGCTGATATGCATTTACTGCTCAATTGTCTCCTAACGACCCACAAACACTCACCGATTTCCACTCTATGTGGAGCCACTCTGGCTACAGCTGGGGACCCTGGCTCGCCCCTCCCTTTACTCTCATTTAGGGCAGCACTCGCTGCTATTCCCAGACACGGGCTGTTGGTGTCACGGCCGGCGCTCAGCCTCCTGCCCGTCTCGGCATTGATCTCAGAGTTGTAGGGCATGGGCAGGCTGATCTCGCTCTTGGAGAAGTGGCGCTCCGGCGTGGTGCTGCCCTCTGCGTCCGCCTGGATGTCCTTCTCGCTGACCGACTTCTTTTGCAACAGGTTGCTGATCTCCATGATGTTGCCGATGATCTCCACGGGGCCTGTCAGGGTCTTCTTGCGGGGGGAGAAGTCTTCTTTCACCTTTTTCAAGTAGGAGGCAGGGGCCCAGCCCTCTTTCCCTAAGTATCTGTGGGTAAACACAGACAGACATAATATTTACCATCCTCTCCCTGTTTGCATGGTGTGTGATAGTACATTATTGTTATATCATTCAAAGGGGCATTGCTCCAATTTCACACATTAACGTCACTTTATGGAGTCATGGAGTTTGAAAGGTGTGGACGTTCACCGGGCAAAGTTTTGGGAGCTTGACCCATAGTAAGGCCTAGATATCTTACTATGACATCTCCTTTTGTGATCTGCCTTTTGTAAGGTGCAATATTAAATTACCAGAATGCATTGATATCGCTTTGACCATAATTCATACCTAAAAGGAATACATTCTCTGGCACATTCCCTGGCATGTCACTATGTAATAAAATTCACCAAATCGGATCATGTGTGTTGAAAGACCATTTTAATTGTAGTGACGTAGAGGTAGCCAAAGGCAAGTAAACAGACTCATGCACAAGCACCGTCAGCAGTGCTCTGTGTACGTTCCTGTGTGTGTGAGCATGTGAGCATGTGAGCACGTGTATGTCACATGTGATAGTAATCAGGGGATACTGAGAAACAAACACCCAGTACACACTGGGTGGGTAAACATGACACACGTGTGCAAACAGGCAGCCAGACACACATGCACATTAGAATGCAGGACACCGCATATGCAGCAGCGTCGTATGTGACATCATCACCAACAACGTGACAAACAGCAGATCCCATTTCTCTCATTTAGCTGCGGTGTGTGTGGACGAGCCGAGCGCTTTACTCACCTGATGTACCACCAGCCCTCCAAGTTCTTCTGGATGACCTCCACGGTGACCCCTTTCTCAAAGCTCACTTCATCCTTCCCTTGACTGGTGTGCGGCTGGATGGTCGTGTATTTCTCCTCTGGAGGAAGGACAGAGAGAGAGTAGCAGAGTGAGTCACCTGTGGTCATTAAACACTCTTACACTGAGGGGTTAGACCACTGTATAGTTTACATCTTTCCAGAGGCCTTTAGGAGGGGGAAACATGGCGAGTGTGACCTACTTAAAGTGCTCGGGACTATTTCCATACCCACACAAAGAAATTACCGGCTCCCTCTACAGGCTGAACCTCTCCCCCGTCACTGCTTGTTTGCTATCAACGCGAGGCCTCAATAGAGCTATTTGGACCCTGATCCAGTGTTCATCTCTCTCCAGAGGGAGATTCCTGTTCGAGCAGCCGGCCTACATCAGGGACTCCCTCGAGGAGATAAGATATTTGGACCAAGATCTCTCTTCTCAGATCCCTATCTGTCCGCTGCTCCTCTCTCACGCTCTGCGAGTTCTTCCAAGAACCTTAAGGGAAGGATATCCTACAATGGGCCTAGTGGGGTGCAGTAGAAGGTTAGGGGATTTATAGACACCAAAGCAAAAAGAGCAGGAGACCAAAGATTGGCAGATAGATCACACCAAGCTTCCCAAGCACATTAGCTTATTTCAGTGGCTGATGAACTGGTATGGTATGAAGAGGAAGACAATCTTTCAGCAGCACTGGAATATAATATCCACAGCTACGTTTTTATCAGTCTAAAGATGAAACTAAGAATCGTTGTGTTTCCGGTAGCTTAGAATGAGCCCTTCATCTCTACATAGGGAGCAGAAGTCCTCCATGTTGCACCGCCACTTTCCACAGTAGCCCAGAAGGGACAAACCAAACACTGGCTCTGGGGAGAGACTTTTATGTTTTCACATTACCTGAAGGCTGTGAAACTCAGCTCTGGAAAAAAAACGCGTCTGAAATCGATGATGGAAGTAGCTAACGGATGAGACGTCTCGCTTCTTTCTCTTCTCGCCTGAGGGTTGCACATGCTCAGTACTGATCAGGCAGGTGCGAGCAGAGAGTGTACCGTTAGCCAAAGCTAGCAAAATGTCAGCAATTTGGCAATATTTAAAAGTCAATACTGTCAAACTAGAAAGAAAAAAAAAAAAAAAAGGAAGTCCTATTTATTCTCCCTATGTATTTGATCATGTTTAACCTGAGCCAGGACTTACGACAATGATCTAAATCATACCACATCCTTCCAGGATTAGTAGTATACACCTGTTCAAAAATAATAATAAGACATATATTTTTGTTTTTAATGCACTGGTATCAGATTGGTACGCTGTACTGGTATCTGTATCAGAAAGAAAAATATTATCGTAACGTTTCCAGCTACACCGACCACTAGATGCCACCAAATCCTACACACTGTCCCTTTAAGTGGCAGGAAATCTGACAGGAGGAAGGGAGGAGGACATGGCTGGAGGGAGGGATCCTAACATGTACAATTTAAATGAGATAGCCAGGACATGGCTGGAGGTAACAAGATTGTTCAAGGACATGTGATGGTCAGGGACAATATCTCAGAGGCGCGTATGCTTGTTCATGTGAATGCTTGCATTCAACGGGTTCGCTACAGTCGGTCCAGACGGCAGGGATTCAAGTTCCTCGGCTGGCTGTCATCGCAGAGCAACTGAGGTCAATAATGTGGAGCAGAGTGGAATGTCTGGCCTGAACATCAGCTCGCAAAGCATGTGTGTGTGTGTGTGTGTAGAGGTTGGCAGATGGACAGGGAATAAGAAATGGGATGGCTTACGGAGGTAAATATGTGTATTGATGTACTACTAACAATGTCTCCGGCACTGTGTCCACCTGGTGTATTCCCTGAGGACCGGAATCAAAGATGAAAGATTCAAAGAATCACCTCTGTTTGTGCATGAGCTGCACACGTGCTTCTGTGTCCATCTGTGTGTCTGTGTGTATGTGTGTGTGTTGGCACCAGAGTCTCACTGCAGGGACAGAACAGTGAGTTGAGAGGGACGGTCAGTGGGATTCTATCAAATGTGATTGGCGACGCGCTATGAGAAAGCACCGGCCGCTGGCCGCAGGGCAGAGGGGGGCGTGTGAGACGCCACTCCTGTCAAGATCACAATGAGGTCACTTTGCCGTCGGTAACCAATCAACAACCCCCCAGAGAGGTCAAACACCCTGACATGGCTTTGTGTCAGAGTCAAATAGAGATGTGCTGCAATTCAATTGGAGACCCGAGCGCGCCCTTATTTTATTGTCAAGATCTCGGGATCACGTCCCCCCGTCGTCTTTATGAGGCGCAACGTTAACGTTAAAGTGTGTGTCAGCAAACGGGCTGCAGAGTACACGCCATTAGCTGATTACATCCTGCCAGAGCATCAATCCTACGGGGCCGCTCTTTGTTTTTGTCCTTTGCCAGTGCTACTAAATCAAACTGTTTCTTACTGTAAAACCTGACTCACACGTTTCTTATCACTAGCTCAGCAATGCATTATCAGGCAGGGACAGTAGTGTCTCCATTCACAAAGCAAACACAGTGGGGAGGATTACAACGGGAGAAAGGTGCAAAAACGGAAATTAAGTACAAGTAAAACATTTGCTGCTGGAACTTTTGAGGTAACAATACATGGAATCTGTATTTTGGTTGTCTTGACCTTCTGGTACTCTTATTTTCCTCAATAGCCATCCCAAGCCATTTGGGTTGCTAAGCACGTTAGGGTACCTGCACATAGTGCTAATTGATCTAGGGCTAATGAGAGACTGACAGCGCACAGTAGGTGGAAAGCATGACGGCAGACAGTCATAGTCCGTCAGTCAGTCAGGGAAGGTAGTGAATGAAAAAGTTGGAAAATCCACAAAAACTACGTTTGACATGAGTCCAGTTTTCATAGTGAGACTACTTTGGATGGTGAAAAAGAGCTGCTGGCCCAGGAGCCCGAAACACTCGCTGCCTTGTGAGACTGTGTCCTCTGGCTTCATCAACAATGCCGACGCTTACACACTAAATGTTCTGTTTTGTTTCCCTAATGTATTCCTACTAAGCTGTTTACATGGCTAATGAATATCCCACTGATATTCCTGTTTACATGCAGACGAGCATACTCTGATAACAGCCTCCCTCTCCTCAAACCTGAATAATATCGGCATATCCCTCATTTCTGAATTGGAAAATGCTCCCTTCAGAATAAGACCGAATTCACAATATCCAATATGCTGTTCATATCACACTAATATTTTATTATTATTCAAAATATTTGGTATAATAGTGGAATATTAGTGTGCATGTAAACATAGTCCTTGGACCAGTGATTCTTTGGTTTTTCATCTTCCCAGTTCACTTTAGCTGAGTGTTGATTGAGGGTTGTTCAGATCAGCTGCTGTGCAGGGTGCAGGAACCGGCTCCTAACGAAGAACTGAGAGCAGCTTGGTTCCTCCTGTTGGCCAATCGGGGTGCGACAACGCTCTTTCTTTAGGCCTTAAGAGAGGTGGAGAACTGCAAACTCAGCACTTTCTGATCCTTCCTCCACTTAATGCAGACCTCATTTTAGAAGATCCTATCCGTCACAAACTCTGGTCTTTAGGGACCTCATTGAGGTGATTTTGAGAGTTGTGAAACCAGCTGGAGTGAATATTAAAGATCACCTGTCCACTAGGTGGACTAGGTGTGTATATATATATATATATATATATATATATATATATATATATATATATATATATATATATATATATATATATATATATATATATATATATATATATATATATATATATATATATATATATATATATATATATATAGCAACATGAAAATGTGACCTGAAGTGCTGGAATTCAAGAACATGTCCTCAAAGTGTTTCATTCTCTGGTGGCAACAACTAGCCGGGTGACTCATCCACCAGGCTCCATAGAGGTTGAGGTCTGTGTGATTAAAACCAGTCCGCAGATCGGGCTGATGTCCCACTTTTACACTTTCCAGCGGCTCAATGGGTCCAAGCCTCACTGTTCTGTGAGACGTAACGTTCCTGTTGACCTGGGCTAACACTGCTCTCCTGCCTGGCTTCATATGCTTTGACTTCAGTCTATGAAAGATGTTGTGCTGTAAACGGTGACCCTTTAAAACTTCTACTTACTTCTACTTCTACTAATGTTCCCATGGCCACTGGTAAAAGAATCAAAACGTCTTAATGTCGTGGGTATATGGCCACGTGTGTCACTTTCCCTGCATCAGCTGCCTGATGCTGTTGATTATGTACGGATATATTTCCTGTATGTCAGTGTGTGTGGGTTGTCTCCTGTACAGTATCAGTCACTACGTCCCATTCCACCGCAGTTTGTCCTGTATTCATAGTATTCTCTTCTGATTAATCACCAACTGGTCCGGGGTAAAGGTGTCCAGCCATGCTGTACTATGATAATTAGAAACAAGGTTTTACAGAGGTCGCACAGGTCCAGCGTCCATAAACACAATCTAAGTACAAGACGTCTGTTCGAAGCCCTGACCAAGCCTGGAACCGGACAGGTGTCAAAACCACAGATAACTTGCTAAAAATGCAAAAGAAATGTGTCTTTTTTTTTATTTTTATAAATACAAGCAAAATGCAAAAGTTATTCGTGGCATTAAACCTAAGGGAGCTTGCTTTACTTAAGCAGCAACACTGTTATACAATAATTTATGTTCTCCCGGCTCAGTGGACGTCAAGGCCGTTGGTTTGTGCTGAGGGAGCCGAAGACTCTTAATTATCCAAATCTGTTCAACGCAGTCCAATTATTTTGCCGCTCCGTGTGAGCTGAAGAGCGGTCCAAGTTTGACGGAGTGAGATCAGAGCTGACTTAATGGCCACCCAACATGCTGCTCCAGGTAGAAACCTCAAGGCCAGTTGTTGCTGTTGTTGTTGGCTAGTCAGGATGTAAATGAGGTTGTTTAAACATGCGTGAATTTTCATCTAAGAATGCTTCTGTGGTATAAGTATACATGCTAACAATTATGCACTATATGTGTGTATGCGTCCATATGCATGAGCTGGGTTGCTTCTCTATGTGGATAGAGAAGATGACTCAGCATCTGATTCCTTGTAGGTACATGTGTGGGTTTGTATTGATGTGTGCATTTACTGTAACTCTATATAAGTGTATATAACTGTGTGTGTGTGTGTGTGTGTGTGTGTGTGCCCCCACTGTCTCCATGTTCACCTCTGCTCTGCTGGCGGTTGACTATACCCCCGAGGGTCCAGCGGCGGTCCAGCCTCTTCAGATGTGCCTTCCGTCTCTTAGTAACTGATGATGATGATGATGATGATGATGATGATGATGATGAGGAGGAGCAACCAAAGGGGGCAGAAACAAACAAATGTGGAGTTTAGTGTTAGAAGCAGAGATTAGCAAAGTGAACAAAGGCATAGAAAAAGCTGTTGTTAGCAAATAAACCACTGCTGTATGTTAAGTATGAAGCCAGTAGATCTTCTCTCGCAATGATGAGCTGAGTTTGTACGTGTTTAGTTAAGAATATATTACATGAAAACATTTTTTTTGTCGATTCTTTTGTTAATGTGCAATTTCAACCTGGTCTCGTTCCCGGGTCGTCAAATCCCATCGTTTGTCACAGCCCTGGGCGTCAACACAGATACAACACAGTACCTCCAACGTACACCCATCCACAGCAACATCAGCTGACGAAGGGTGGATGGCTCACACAAACACAGGACAGGATGTTGACTTATTTACGTTGACTAATGAACTTATTTAACACACTTATTTCAACCCAAACCAATGATCTTCTCCCAAACATCTCCAAGTAGTTTTGTACAACGTTAACCTACGCGCGTAGAACTGTAACTGCTGCGCAGCGTCCCAGTTTGAGGAGTAGGCGTCCACATAAGACGAGGTGGGAATGAAAAACAGGTTGGCACTTTCCACTACATAAACAGTATGTACGTAAGTCACAGCTTTTACTTCCTGAGGTATGGAATGTGAGGTTTTATTAGCTACCGGATGACCATCAAGAACACACAGCTCGCAGCCTCCAAATGAACAGGTGACAACATGACTACGCTATAGGATCAGTCGGAGAGCAACCACTGAAGACGGCTGGGGCTGAGTGTCCGTATAGTCCTTTCTCAGGGCGCTGTGGAGCTGCCAGTTCCTTTCTGAAAAGGTTTACAGATTTTCAAGGAGAAGCTCTCAGAGCGGACCATTAAATTAGCTAAATAAAATGACAAGATGGCCGATATATTCGTCCTGGAATATACACTGTCGACCTTCATCTTATTAAGACATTTCTGTCTGTAATTGAGTCCTACAACCTTCCATCATTAAAACAGTCAACTAGGAAGGAAGACAGCTTGTATTGATTTAAATTGATGAGGTTAGACCTCTTTCACTGCTTATTGTTTGAAGTCTCAGTCATAGCACGATGAGTCTTTTTCCTCTCTTATTGCATTGTCTGAGGCCACATGGAGAGCAAACACATTAATGAGGGGGAGGATGGATGGAAGCAGCACTAGTCTAATCTGATTCCTTCTCCACCCTCCGTCCTCTCTTCACCCCTCTTGTCTCTCCATCTTTCCCTCTGCCCTCCCTCCCTCCCTTTGTGTGCCTCTGCTACTTATCACTGCCTCTCTCTTTTTGGATTCCTGTCTGCCTTCCATCCATCCCATTGAGCACCACCCTACTCCCGTTGACCTCCTAATTGAAATATCAGCTCGGGAAGGCACAAAGGGAAATGTTATTTGGAGGTAATTTCAGCGTGTGCCTGTCGGTTCCTCTCCAGCAGGCTGAGCTGTCAGTGGAATTAGTTTACAGACCACGCAGAGATAATGAGAAGAACGGGACGACGGGGAGCGAGCGGGGGGGGGATCGGAAATAAGAAGTGACGATGTGTGCAAACACTAGGACACCAGGCCTAATGGGAAAATGGGGGGTGGAGGGGAAAGAGGGTGTGTGTACTTGTGTGTGGTGGTGGGCTCAGGCACTTCCCGCATAAATTCACTTGAGTGCGTTGGTTAACAGAGAGTGTGTGACACGACACGGGTTTAAAGGATCATTCTGGTTTGGGTGGATCCGGCCTTGCTGTCCCATCACTACTGAGCCGACTGTACTCACAATGCTGTGATGAGGTACAACTTAAGGATATCATTGATGTGTTTTCAAGCACCCTAAACATTTTTTACTTGAATTACTGTTTTCATAACTGACAAACAATGGGCAAAGCTACACAAATAAGACCCCGAGTTGAAATAAAGCACAATTCACCTGTAAAGGGATGAAATGCATTTGTTTAATAATCTATAAGACTCCAAATTAAACCTAAACACATTTGATAGCAACAAAAAGAGATGAAGAAGACATTTAAACACTAACAAATATCCAGCCAACACTGCGTGTTATTTCACCGCCAGGATACAGGCTGGTTACATGCACTGACGACATCTATTAAGTGTGTGTGTGAGTGTGCGTGCGAGGGGAGAAAAAGAACATCCGAGAAAGGAATGAGAAGAGCAAACAGTGACTGTGGCAGCTGTGCAGGAGCTGTCATCATCCTGGCAGAGTGTGTCTTGCAGAACGTGCACAGCTCAGTGAAGCATGGAGGCTCGACAGTCTGTTGGACCATCCAGCATAATAAACTATCGCACCATTCTTATTTCATCCCCTTTACTGCTGAACACGCTGTGTGTGCATTTGTGAGCATGCATGTGAGCATACTATTTATCTTGGATTCCATGGGTGTAAAAGCAGAAAGGGGCTTATGACACAGCGATGAAATGCTCCGTCCCAGTGTTTCGACTAAAGATTAGGGAGGAAAGGTCGCAACAATACCAGGCTCCTCTCGGGGGAGTCAGAGGAATTTTCTGTGGTGCCAAAATATTGCAAACCGTTTGGCTGGTGGTCTGGTACCATTTCATCTTGGAGCTGCTGTGGTCTTCAAGGTTCCTAATGTGTGACTGGAAGTGTGTTTGTGAGTATGTGTGTACTGCTTGTGCGTTCAGTGCTGACTTCTGTGTGCTAAAAATCCTGGCCCTGTTCCACGCAGACGGTTCTAGAACAACGAGTGGGCCGCAATGACATTTATGTCTCTCTGTGTTTTATGGATATAATAATGTCGTGTTGGTGTGTGCGTCTGCGGGCTAACCTTCTCCGGTCCTAGAAGTGCCCAGATCCAAATCGTCTCTGGTAACATTCTGGGAGTCCAGGTATGTGGCCGGCACCCAGCCCTGCTCCTCTGCTGTGCTGACGAACCACCAACCTGGAGAGGCGGAGAGAGAGGAGAGATGAACTAGTAGTACTGATGATGACAGTAAGGCCTGAAGGAGCAGCGAGCACCATTCCCACGTGATGTTTACACCAATTGATGGAAACCACGCTTCCTTGTTGCTCCCTTAAACATAGCATGATGTACTGTGACATCTAACACGTTGGTCGAGTCTGTATCAGCAAGACCGAGAGGGATCAGACTCACGATGGCTGGACATTTCACCTACTTGGTGAATCTCCCATCACTACTAAAGCGGACGCTGAAAGAGAAGACGGATACTGGAGAGAGAGAGGAAAGGGTCGGAGCTTGAGGCCAAGCATAGATCAACACCTGCGTGAGGAGAGCAGTAGTTCTCCACCTGACTCCTGGTAGGACAACAGCTTAGTACTGAAACCGGCCTGAGGAGACTCCCATCAGTAGATCCTACCTTATCTTCAGGAAGATGAGACGTATACGCTGATAGGAGTGTGTGTTTTGAGGTGAATGCTCGAGTTCTAAGCTCTGATTATTTGGAGGCAGCGTGATCAAACTCCAGGAATGATTGTCCATTAAATCACAGCTGCAGCACTGTCCACAGTGAAGACTTAGTAGAAGTCTTTGATTGATGCCAGAGCGATGGAGGTTGCTGAGGTCCCAATGTGGGTAGTGAAACTCATGAGTGGCTTTCTCCAGTCGGCTAAATAATAAGAAACCAGTCCATTTTCTAAAGTTGAACTTGACTGAAGAATGACAGCAGATGAAAACTAGCCTCTCTGGCTAACTCTGGCTCACTTACAGTTTGACTGTTGATCGGTGTACATTGTCCCTGCAAAATAAACAAATACATAGATAACAGAAGTCTCTTTAGCCGTACTGCTGATCACAGCTGGCATCAGAATCCAGGATTATTCGCTGCGCCTGCTGTCAAGCCGAGCTACACTGGCCAACAGGATGCCGACTTCATTATGAAACTACTTCAAGAGTTTTGGGGAAAACCTCAGATTTGTTGTTTTGCTTTGGAGAATTCAGTGACATGCAGCACTATTTTGGGAAACACAGCTGAAGAGTTCGGTGAAAAGATTGATCCCACTCTCATATCTGTGCAGTTATTATGCATCAGTCAGCTGTAAACGGCTAGCCTGGCTCTGTCCATGTACTGTAATATAATCCAGCCCCTCTACAGCTCACCTGTTGTTGTTGTTGTTGTTGTTGTTGTTGTGGATATCTCTTTGTATCACTCCATAAATCAGAAAATCTATTTTCTCCATGTTCTGATATATGTATGTTCAAATATGCAAGTGAGGCATTATCTAATGGACACTTTTGATAAATCAGGAGGCAACAAAGCCCAAACTCTCCCAATGGACCAGTGCACCAGTGTCTCGCCTTGATTCTGCTCTGCTGTACAATCAGAGGTTTTCTGAGGAAAGACATGTTGAACGGAGATGGTTCGTCTGGCAGAATGTTCAGAGAAAAACAAAACACCCCAAAGACCAGAAACAGCGAAGCAGCCGGTCTATCTGACTCACACATGCCAGGCTTCAGACTCCAGCTTGTGCACACATGGCAAGGTCCTCACAGGGCCCAGTTCCCCCCCATAAATCCAGCTCTGGAGAAAGTGGGCTCAGTAAAAGCAGATAAATGAGGAGCAGAAACAGTGCTGGACCCCCTCAGAGACACATATGCACTCTCCTCTCACAGAGCGTGGAACAGTCTGGAGACAGAGCGTCAGAAAAAAACAAAATGGAGGAGCAGGTGTGGGTATAAGATACCTCTGAAAGAGAAAGGTGAGGGTCCAGGTTTGCCACGCTGCCAACTGGCTTTTACAGTGAGAGAGTGACTGCTTTTCTGACAGTTTTACAGAAAATCTGTCCCGTGGGAGGAGATCTGGGCCAAAGATTAGCAGCCAGATGGAGAAAAATGACTTAGTCAATTAAACCAAAGCCTAACTTGGCTCTAAACTCTGGAGTTCAGAGAGGGCATGGCGGGCAAAGTACTGTCAGGCTAAATATGTTTATATATATATATATATATATAATATATATGAGTTAATTTTCATCCCCTTAGTGGCAATGCCTGATGGCCTGCATATGCTTCTGGATGCAACGAGCACTTGCTCTGAAGCAGCCTGACCCCTTAAGGCAGAATTCAGACTGATGAGAGAACAACCTCCTCATTCTGTTCAGTAACACCACCGCAGGACTCTGGCAAAAGAACACAGGACTGATCAACTTCAATGTTGACCCCGCCTCAACGTTTGCTGCAACAGCATCCGATTCAAGTACATCAAAGTGCACATTCCTAGCAGATTACTTTGTAGTGAATCTACTGTTAAACGTCAGATTCTTCCTCATAGTATTAATCACTGCCACGAAGTGTTTAGGCGTCTGATGACCCTTCAAAGTCAAGGATCCACTATTCAGATCTGCCTTCCTGGATCGTCATTACATTCAGAGCCAGCGCAGCTCTTTGTGTTTTATTTAACACGATGTTGTTTTCGGAGGATAATCACGGGACAAGATTTTGGTATCAGAAGCGTTCTGGTTTCGGTTTGCAGTCCGAATAGTTTCGATCAATCATGTTTGAGCAGGCTTTGTTGAATGCAGGTAAACAGTGCGGAGAGCAAAAGAGTCCTGGGGAACCTGGGAAACCCACCGGCTATTGTCTGACGATGATCTTAAAATGAGCTTGGCTCATCGGCTACTTGTGAAACAGTCCGGTCTGTCAACCATGAGTTCCGAGGCTGCCCAGAGGATGAATCTCAATGGTTTAGGTGACATTGGGACTTTTCAAACACCAACACGGGGATAAAGTGTCAGCTTGTGCACATTAATGCTTCCCAGAGAATCACAACCCCCAGGAAAAACTCTATCTCTTCATCTAACGGTCTCATGGAAGTTCGTGAAATAGTTACGAAACGCAATCTATTGGTTCGTGTCTAGGGACACGAATTGTCTGGTTTTTTTGTGTCGCTCAGCACGAAAATAATGCCAATGGGAAGTTAATTAGGAGCGTTATTCGTGGTGGAGACACAAATTAAATGCATCCACTCGACTAAGCAACAGTCTGAGCAAGTGACGCACTTATCCAAAAAACACGTCTCAGGGCGGGTGTGATGGGAGGTCCAACAAGCAGGACCGTCAACCAGGACGTCAATCCCTGAACATGAAACCAATAGATTTTATTTTGCGTCTATTTCACGAATTGCCGTGAGACGGTGTTGGACCGTCACATTGCTCTGAACTGTGCTGAGTACGTTCATAATATACTTACACACTGCCTGAGGACAACAGTCATAGTGTTGATTTCAGTCCTCGTTAGAAGAAAACATGCACATTGTTCATTCTTTCACACGGTGAAACTACAATAGGTATATAGATCTTTGCGATAAAGACACGTTCAAATGTTAACTTCCAACATATGGATGAAAAATGAACGTGTGCCTACTGTGGAGTCCAGTGTGTATAAAGCCAAAGTGTTCCCCAGAAGGGTTTGTAGCTGTGATCAAAGACCTACTTAAGTAGGAGAAAACAATGTACGTGTACAAGGTCTGAGGCCAGTCGGTGGGGTGGGTGTGTTCAGCAGCAGTGGCAGCTGTCAAGATGAAGAACAGGACAAATAAAGAGGTGTTCAGGTAATGAAGTGCACACTGTAGAGCCATCTGTACATACAGCACAACCTAAAGTGGACCGGTTGATATCATCCTGACATGAGTGCTCGTTTTCCCGTTAGGTGTCAGGTCTTCTTCTAGTCCCGGTGCTCTGTGAGGAGGAACCCCGGCTGACTTCTTTACTTAAAGAAACCTCTTCTTGTTGTTTTCTTCTAAATTGATTCACACGCTCCTGCTAGCATGTCTGACATAATAGACCCAACTGTTCTAGAGGATTTAAGAGGTGCTCAACAACTGATGACTAATATTCAGAAAGGTTATGCAGCAACACCTGCTGTCTTCCACAGTCACACACACACACACACACACACACACACACACACACACACACACAAGCAGCACAAAATATGAATATGTAAGGCAGTAGAGGAGCTGTAATTGGCATTCCTTACAGCCTTGAGCTCTAATTGGATTTCTTGCTACACCATGTCTTTGCAAACATTATTTGGCTGCTTTCTGCCCGACGGAGTGGAAGTGGAGGTCACAGTGAAGACAGCAGCATCACTGACCGTCACAGGCCTGGCCCCCGGTCAGAGAGGTTTGGAGGAATGGGAGATGCATTGAGCGAAGCAGGATCCGAAAAGTAAAGTTGGAAAATAAGAAGAGATGAGAGAGAGAGTGAAGTAGTGAGGGGGGAGACGGAGATTAAAAGGGTGGTATGGGGAAAGTATGAAGACAAAAGAGGGAGAGCCAGCAGATGTTTGGCTGGAGCTTCAAAGCCGTGGTATTCCTCACTAATTACACGTCCAAAAATAACTCTTTGCTTTGGGTTCCTCAGGATCTTCAGGAGGGTCACATCCCATCGCTTTGACAATGATGTAAAAAATGTGACATTCAGGAGGAACCCACGAGGTCACTGTCATTCTAGTGTCCTCCTCTCAGCTGCTAATTAGGAGCAGATCCCCCCCGGATTCACACGCAGGGCTGCTTCTCCTGGGCAGCGTGTTGAGCTGCCGTCTTATCTTTGTGCCGACTAAGCAGAAGGGGAGATTCAGAGAACATGGCTAAAAGAGCAGCATGACAGTATGTTGCTGTTTAAACCATGCTGCCACATCAGCCACAGTATTCTCTTTAAAATGCACTCCACCAGCTGTGGTCCAGTTGAATTATTATTGCCAAAAGACTGTGACTGTGTTGAAAAATAAATACCTGGGGAGTACCCACACTAAATGTTTGCTTCCGTGTGATATGATGGTGGTTCTAGTGTACTTTTTAACACTAGACCATGGGGAACAGTTGAATCATACACGTCAAGGGACTTTTACTTTGGAAAATTGCAAAATTGAAACAGTAAATGTTTTTGACTTTTAGCTGATATTTAGTCAGAGATGTCCTGAAGTCAAATACATGAGTCATTGTGAGGAGTTATTATTTTCAATTATTTTCCAGAATACTGCTTTAAGACACTTCAACGCTGGTCATCAGTTCAAAATAGGATCTGTGAGGGGACACCCAACCCCTTCCGTGCTGTTTCCTTCCTAGAAAGTTGGTGCCAATTTCAAGGTTGTGGTCTTTATTGTCACTGTAAGGTGGAAGCATTACATCCCAGTTTGAAGTTCATGTTCCCTGCTCGAAGTGTTCATAAAACACGGGGGGTCTTGTTACAGCCGGTGCCGGGGCTTTCAATAACCAGTGTTGACTACACATGTTGCTCAGTGGGGGTGAAGCTAAACCTCTGCATTCATGCATTCGTGCCCCTTCCATCTGGCAGGAGGCTGCGGTCCATCAGAACCTAGACCTCACGCCACACAAACAGTTTCTTCCCCTCCGCAGTCGGGCTCATTAACAAAGCCCGGGTCCCCCACTGACTCTGTCATCCCTAGGACATTTCCTTCTGGTCTCTCCCCTGCACATCCCTGTTTCTTTATTTAAACACATTCGTCACTTTTAACATTTCACTTACACTTCACTTGTTTTACAGTCCTGTTATCTGTTTTGTTGTGCACTTTATTTTATATTTTATTGTAAATTTTAATATGTTTCTATTTCGTGCACTGTGTTGATTGTTGTTGATAGTTTAATGTTATTGTTTATTGTTAAATGTTACGCACCACCCACCACGACAAATTCCTTGTAGGTGCAAACTTCCTTGGCAATAAACGGTTCTGATTCTGAGTCTGATCCTCCGTATGGTGTATATGTGTGTGTGTACCACCCTGATTGATGCTAGCTGTCTGTTTTATAGCCTGGAGGCAATGCTAAAAGCTAATGCTTGCCATCTCCGATCCAGAACAACTTTTAAGCTAGCCCTCACTACACCTTGATGAAACACGTAGGCTACGTGTCATTCTGGCTTCTATGCAAAACCTCTTCAAGATCCCTCCAGAGGAGGCTTTCAAATGAAAAAGATCATGGCAATGGTCCCCTCACAGTCCACTTAATGTTTAAAATATCATTTCATCTGCAGTTTAGAGTGTTGTATTTTGCAATGGTTCCATAATCCAAAGAGATATCATTCATATCTTTAGAAAACGTTGTTGTGAGTATTTATTGTTTCCGTTGTATTCTCAACTATTGGTGTATGCTGAAACTATTTATTGATAAATGGTATAATACAGTAGTAAATTGAATATGTCAGCTTCTTCTTCGGGTTTTTGGCTTATGACGGGCATTGTTGGTTAATGGTCATGTTAATATTAATAACTAACTTTGCCTTAAACATGAAACCAGGTTTCTGTGTAAGCTTTCAGATGGTTTGATTCAGAGAGATTTCTTAATGTCTTCCAGTCACTACAAAAGCTATTGTTTCACAGCCTGAAGGTAAGGATTGTAGTGCAAATGACCGAATGCAATTTGAGGTTATGATACTAAATTCTAGCTCAAAGGTGAAAACCTTCTGAAACTGATCCGTGGGTCTTGAGCAGTCTTGAGCCAGAAAAAGCAAAGCACTAAGGACCAACCGTTAGAAAGGCATTTTGGGTCAGACTGCCAGCCTCATCACATCTCCTGGGCACTTTGAAAGGTGCCAAAACTCCTGGCATTGGTTCTCCCTCAATCAGCATCGTACCTGCTGACAAGCAATACCACATAACTCAGAGAAGTCTTTTATGTTTCCATGGGGACCACTGGTTATCTCTGACGGAAGTCCACAAAAACACAACGGGTTCATTTTTACAAAATAGAGGATTAGTGTTATCTGGCAACACAACAGGAGGTCGTACTCTAATGTGTGGTGCAGAGTCAAGTCCAGAGAGAGGTAAGCCAATCAGTCTAATCTCTTTAAATCAGCTGTGACAAAATGACTCTGAAACTTGGCACTAAGGAAGGCCAAGGTATTTGGGCAAATGGCTTCTCCGGCTGGTGGTGTGGCTCGGGCGGAACAGTCACCCTAAGGATCCTGTTTGCAGTTTAGCTTCAATGTCCTCCTGACATATCCATTAGTCTCAGCTGATGAAACAAAGAACAAAAGGGTATTTTCCCCTCAATGTGGCCACAGAGTGGAAGGCTGGTCATTCTCTGAGGTGATATCAGAAACTCATGATGAAAACATGTGTGGACTCAATGCTCATGAGGCCATGTGTTGTAGGCAACATCAAGCATTTGTTTGGCCGTTTGGGCCTTTGTAGACAATAGACGGTTACAAGATAATGGAGTGAGAAAGGGAGAGAATACAAGGCTTTAGACCCCGAGGCTATCACAACACGCCAAGGCTACCAAATTGAATGTGCATACAACAAATGAGGTCACTTTTGTACAAGAGAAGTAAAGCCTGACAGTAGAGGTCTTGATCGAGAACAAACTTGTGATTGAACGATCGTGTGAAGGAGCTTGTGAACAAACCCGACGTCCATAAATTAAAATTTGAAACAAAGAGGCCTGTTCCAAAAAGTGTAGTCAGCCCTATCCAAGTAGGCAGGGAGAGTGTACGGACAGTTATTCCAGGGACGACACTGTTCATCCGTTGGTCCGCCAATAAGGTCCAGACAGATATATCTCAACTACTTGATGGATTGCAATGTAATTAGATACCAGCATCCATGATCACCACAGACGATGAGTCCTCATGACTTTGGTGATGTAATGGCTTTTCCTCTGGCCTTACCAACATTTTAACTTTGACAGGGTTGACTGACATTAAGTGAAATGTGTCAACGATGGTTTACCTTGAAATTGGGCCATCAACGGGTCAAAGTTTTCACTTATGTAGGAAATGACGAGTTTATGAGTCATTTCTAAAGACATTCCCATCAGGCACAGCTGTACTGTGTGTGTAGTGCTAGTTAGCATATGTCTGCCCGCTAGTACCAGCATGTTATTTCTGCATTGTCTTAGTGAGCATGCTAATGCGTTCCCTTAGTCCAACACACCATGTAATTGGTCACATATACAGTTTTACTTTCTCAAGTTGGGACATTTGTCTCTCAAGACGCTACCATGTCCGAGGAACCAGGACGGTGGCCCCGACCAGGCCTCCTCTCCTCTCTTAGGGACGTACCCCCAACCCCTTGGTGCTTCAGAAGTCTCACTTTAATAGATAGCAGTTCCTAAATGGTAAGATACTTGTGCAAGCACAGGATTCCCACACACTGGGACATAACCACCCACGCAAAGTCATTCACACCAACCCCCATTTCACACACAGCTCATCATTTAACCAGTTTTCACTGACTGAACTTCTCACAGGGGAAAAAAAACAACAACATCCAACTCTGGAGTCCAACCCATAATTACATCAGATCAAGCCTGCAGACACTTAAACACTGGTTGAAATATTCTGTGTAAAAATGAGGAACTGCATATTAATGCGTGACACCATCTGTGCTCAATGTGTGGAGGAAAATATCTGCATTAGAAGGAAAAAGCAGGCGAAGAAATGGATTTCGGCCTGGCTCGGAGGGGATTAAAAGACATCACGGTACCACACTGACATGTACTGACTAGAATTTCAAGAAAACAAGCTCACATTAACAGCCAGTCAGTGTCAGAGGAAATAAGCAGAGCAAGAGGCTGCAGTAAAGCCTTGGGAGCAGGAGGGGGTTGTGGGATATTATACGAGCTCTCAGATGTGTTTGTCTTGGAACGGCCTCAGAGTGATGTCATCATCATCATCATCATCATCATCATGGCTGTTGCGCCACTTCTTTGGCCCAGTAAATGACGACAGCACACATCACACCTCTTGGGCAAAAGTTGCTCGTGTTGCTGTAAGTGCTTTGGATTCATGTTGAACGGAGCTTTCAGACGGGTCTGGTGAGCAGCTGCTGTCGGGCCAGATATTCAGAAATGGGATCACAGAAGAAATAGACAGTGTGGTTATGGCCCGATTATGAATATTCATTAAACAAAACATGCAATGCTGCGCTCACTCCGAAGAGTTCCCGTTGATCAACGTTGCATGAGAAAAGTGAATTTCCCATCCAGTCAAGAGTTAACAGGAACACTTGGCATTTCGAAACCTCACAAACAAAAGCCGAGAGGAGAGGTCGGAAATGAAGACATCCACGGCCTCCAAGTCAATCCCGAGAAGATACCCACTTCCTTGAGTGCATGTGGGACCAAAAGCCACGTCACAAAAGAAACCGTTTCCCCCATGCAACTTCTTTACGCTGTCAAAACTTAATTAAACAAATGTGTCATTTGTGCTGACGGGGGGGGGGGGGGGGGGGGGGGGCAAGTTGGAAAGTCACCAAATGCTATGTGAATCGTACACAGAGACGACCAAATGACAAGCTGCTTCAAAAGTGACTCGTTAAGGCGCATAATCTCTCAAAGATGACAAGCCAAGATATCTCACAGAAAATGAATTAGCGCACGTAATGAGTGTGTAGATAAGAGCGGAAGGAACGGTGGGGACGCAGAGCAAAGCCTTCTGCTGAGCTCGCTGGAGTTGTGCAAGCTGCTGGCTGTCAGTCGCTGCCTGCACAGAAAATTAGATCCAGCTCTGGGATTGCTAAACTAAATATCCACTGGGGTGAGGCAAGGCGAAAAAGTTCAGCATCTCTTGGTGGTGTAAATACTATTCAGTCGATCGGCGCCGGTAGCCAAATACTATTACTGTAGTTCACTGTGAACATCCTGGAAGTTACTTTGTCCGCACATTGCACCTTATGCCCCCTGTTCAACCGATCGTACCTCTCAAGTGTCATTCTTAGAAAGCTGAAAAATGACTTGACATTGTTGTTGCAAAAGGCAGGAGACTGGCCTGCAGCCATACCGCTGCCTTTCCTCCACACGCCGACTGCTGCCAGCCAAACAGCACCTCTGGGTGGGGTTGAGCCCAGATAGGACATCAGGACATGGGGAGAAGAGGGTAGAGACGGGAGGGGGGGACTCTTGCGACAAAGGGGTTAGAAAAAGAGGGAGTAAAGTCAAGAGGAGGGAGACAGAGAGGTGCTGAGTGAGCATGGCTCTCTGTGATGTTGATGCTATTGATGGACTCAGACAAACAGGAAGGAGCCAGATGTGAGGCAGCTCTAACAACGAGCCACGCTGTTTTGATGTTACCATCAACAATCTTCTGTTATGGATCTAAGAGACATGCTTGGCTCGTAAACAAAACAAAGAATCCACTCACCACTTTCGCTCTTCTCGATCACGTCCACCGTCTCGCCCGCCTTGAGGCTGATCTCCGAGTTCTCCTGCCTCTCGTAGTTGGCCACGGCCACGTACTGCTCCAGCACCATCGGCTCCGAGCTGTCAATCCCTGAGGGGAAGAAACAGGCCGTCAGCCACCTGCCCGCCGCGGCGCCCCGCGACCTCCTCCCCCTGTGACTGACTAAACCGCCGCCGCTGTGCACCCGGTACGCCGCCATAGACCCACCCCCGGCTCCCTGCCACCGTACCTCCCTGACCAATCAGAAAGCGAGCTCACGACTTGGCTGCATAGTCCCAAACGTCTGGCCACATAGCTGAGTCGACCCTCGGCCCACAGCAACGGACTGAGGAGCATCGGAGAGGAATCAAAACAAAAGGAGGGAACGGGAAGAAAGCGTTTGCGGGGGCTGCATCTCACACCCAAAGGGATCCATGACAGAATCCAAACTTTAAGATCCAACAAGAAGGAAACCGAGGAGTAAAAAAGAAAACGAGGAGAAGTGGAGGAGCCGCTAATGCTTGAGGGGAAGACTGGGGAGCGAATGAGTGGAAGAAGTTTCCCTGTGGAAAATCAGCAGTGCGGTTGAGAGGAAAGGCCTCCCCTCCACTGCCTTTAGGAGCCAGCCGTTGGACGGCAAGTCGGGGGGGGGGGCACACACCAATCATGGTAGTCAGCACTGCTGGCCTTAAATAGAAACATATGAGTGGACTAGAGAGAGAGAGAGAGAGAGAGAGAGACTGGGTCCATGTTTATGTGAAACAAAAGAAGAAAGCAGTTGAGTTGGGGTTAGGCCACTCTGTTTTCTCTCTGATGTTTAACCCTTTCCCTGCCGGCAGAGTTCACGTGCTGCTGCATATGTCATCTGATCCTTACGGGCTTGTTTGGGCCACAGAGAGACGTTGAGTATCAGTGATCAGGAACAGAACAGTTATACAATAAGAACAAATACATGGATGTTGTGTGGCCAAAGACACTCTGTTTCTACTGTACCCGTCCTACAATGTGATATCTGAGGTGGTGCAGAACAAGCTGATCACAGCACCCAATGAATTCAACCCACTCACCAGACGGAGCGCTGCTATTGGACAATTTAAAAGGCTGAGTTAGAATGACTCACTGATGCCGTTCATGAGCGTTAGAAGTCGGCCGATAGTGGATTTTTACAGGCCGATATAATAGAGATAGTTTGGAGCAGGAAAAGGCTGATATACCCCCCCCCCCCCCCCCCCCCCCCCCCTCCAGCAGAAAAAGAAAAAAAACAATGATTCTGAATGAGTCTTTTACAAACTGAACAAACTGTAGAGCTGAACCTCTAGTAACACCTAAATAAATACATCTGGATTCATAAACATCAAACTACTCTAGTGATTAGAGTAGGGATGGGTCGTGACTTTGGAAATTCATAATTGTCCTTAAATGACAAATAAAAATGAATGAGCACTAATGGTCTGAGTCAGGATGTGAACCCTTGTCTTAGGAGTCAAACAAGAGGAAGTTGTTTGCATGATGCTGTTTAAATGGATCTAAAAAAATAATAATAGCTGGAGGTCTTTAGGACATGATGGGGAAATATTGCTATTGCAGATGAAACCATCAAAATGCACTCTGCTCATAACAATGAGAATATCTCCTTATGTACATCATTTAAATATTTTTTATATGTTTCTACACTCAGAAATCTTTAGGATCAATATGTGTTGTGTGTTTATTTAGTTTATTTTTTAAGTTTGATTTTATTGTCTTTCTAACATTTATGACACAATTGAAATACTTCTCATGGTTTATTGACTGGCATAACCTTTTAGCTCAGGTACAGATTTTAGGGATATGAAGCATTTGAAGGTTTTCCAATAAATTACACGAGTGGGTCAAATCCCTGACAAACAGCACATCCACCTGTCTCTTAATGACAACAACAGTGTTGGTGAGCATCAATGGACAGCATCACAGGTGACCTGCAGCGTTCTTTCAAACACCTCGGCCCTCCATCTGCAGTTAAGATTGGATCACATGGACAGGGGAGGGAAAAGCAGAGATGGTCCAAACAGAGCATGTGCAGCGGACTGATTTCAGCCAGAGATCCGGCTGAGTTAGCTTGTGAGCACCTGGCTAGCTGCTCACCCCTATCTGACATAAACAGATAGATCTTGGCAGAGGAGATACGGAAAATGCATGTCAGCACCAGCAACGCGTCAATACAGTCTCTGATGAAGACGTGAGCGCTGGCTGATTGAGAAGTACGGAGCATTGTTCGTCAGCAGATCTCTCCATCTTCCCAATTACGACCGCATGCGGGACGGGGAATTCTCTGTCAGCCTCTTTGTCATTTTGTAAATGGGATCGGACCTTGAACATGTTTGTATTGAATTTGAGTGTTAAGCTGTGCACGCTAGATGCCACTGTCCTTTAAGACCTAAGAGAAGAAGAACCAGATGAAGTCTAGCTCACAGGATTGAATGCATCTAATACCATATCTTCACAGTGGCCTTGTAATATGTTGATGAGTGCAATGCAATCTTGCATTTCAGCAGCCTGGAAGAATAAAAAGTAGGCTAAAGCGTTTGTGCACTGCTTGAAACACAATCAAGCATCTCTCCATGGCGTTACTCCAATAACCAGGCAGGAAACACCGGGGAATGCTCATAACCTCCCTGCCCCACCGTCAGTCTGTCTGTCTTCAGACAAATAAAGAAAAGCTGCATGTTGTGGAGAACGTCAGCAGCCCACGAGGAGGGAGCAATCAAAGTCAGCCCGAGGTAATGAAGCCGCACAGATCCAGCTATTTAAATGCTTTATACTGTCGTAATGTAACCACGCCTTGTTGAGAAATACCATCAATCCTAAAGACCTGTTACAACACAGAAATATGGTGCAACAAATATATGAAATCAGGGGAGCGGTCCTCCGCGTTCTATACACTCAAATATGGTTTGTCTTTGTTGTTCCTGACTCGTACTGACGCTGAAAGCTCTAATGGAATGTCTTTCTTCAACAATGCCTCCATCACAGTTAAATGTCTCAGCACTGGGGAAATGCTCAGCAGATGGGGCGACTCTTTCATTTGTGTGAAAGTGTGTGTGTCCGTGCCGGGGAAATAAAAGTGATTTCCCGAGTTTATTTGCAATAGTGACAATTATGATTCCACTTCTTTCCTCTCGACTCATCATAAAGGCGATTGAGGTCACAGTGCAGGCAGTGATCTGCAGCCACGTTGCAGACAATATGCAAGGACCCAGACTTGACACCTCATTTCAGTCTGAGGCTCGCTGCCACATGCAGACCTAAGGTCCGTGCTCTGTGCCCAGCTGTTGTCGGCCGAGCAGGCCTGTGGAGATGGATGGGTAGACTGCATATATAGAGAGAGAGAGAGCGCCTGCATTTGAGCTGACGGGATGAAGGAGAGGATAATGACGGTGCATGCAAAGCAGATGCTGATAGAAAGATGCAGCTGGTGTGTGGCTCTCACAGCGGCTCATGCATATTCAACATGTTGGACACACAAGGCTACCTGAGGCCTCTTTCCTCGGGCTGTCTGTAAAGCCGTACATCCATACTGCAGACAAAGAGAAGGAAGGAGAGAAGCAGAGAGATTATTCAGTTGGACAGCATGCAGAAGCAACAGTATGGTAAAGCACACCTTTTATTACATCACAAAATATGAAGAGGCAGAGATAACCCGGGGATGACTGCGTTTTTTGAGCTCAGTGTTTTTCTTCATGCGGAAGAGAATAAAGTGCATCTGAGTGTTGGTACAGTTCTATTGCAGACACTCCAGACTCAAACCCTCCCTCCTTCAGACTGCCAGACGCTGGCTCCACCCTTCCTGTGATCCCCCTCTCTCCATCTCTTCATAACATTCTCCATTCTTTCCTTCCCTCTATCTCGACCTCCTGGAATGTCTGAGATGGGCGTCAGCCACTTCTAAAGTTTGTTCCTGACCCCCCCCCCCCTCCAAAAAAACATCTCAGCACCCCCAGCCAGGAAATGAAACGCCATGCATCAGAGGGGCCAAGACTCGGGGTGCAGTAGATATAGCTACTGTGGTATATCTCAGGGAGGCCATGATTTAAAGTTTGATTTAGAGCCAAAATAATATTTTACAATATGTTTTTGTTCTACAAAAAGGAAGGTTCTTCACCAACACAGTCTCACTGCAAACTCTTCAAACCACAACGCTTGTTCAGTGGACCACAGCTTCACACTACGGTTCTCCTCTAGTGTCTAGACTCTAGTGTTTGGGACGTGTCAGGGACGGCGTGTCACTTTCTGCTCGGTACATGTGTGGTTTCAAAATAAAAGTCCGACGTAGGTTCACTACTCAACAAAAATATATTTTGGGTAGAATATGTATTTCTGTGACTGCTGTTTTGTGACAAAACTAAAGTAAAGGGAGTCAACATGGTTTCACCTGCGGTCAGCTGACACCGGCGACCTTGTTCCAAGAGCTTGTTATAAGAATCTTTGATTCAGCTCTGCTTTATGTATGGATCCCTCAGGCATTTCAACACAAGAGGAATAGTATCGATTGTAGACAGCATCCAAAGCTGCAGTGAGAAGCATTGAACTGAAACAAGTTAAAAAAGGGTCCACAATAAAATTCCACTAATTTAGGTTCATCTACTGCTTTTTCCCATCCTTCATGACCCCTCCTGACCCCAGATATCCCTTCATCTCCCTGTATATAAATTATATGAACATGTGTAACATCTATGTCTTTCCAGGAATAATAAAGTAAACTGTAGGATTGAACGTATTGAAAGTTGGCATGGACTGCTTGGTCAGATTCTTAAATTAGATGGATAGATGCAGCCCTCAATGGGTTTTAAAGGATGTGAGACGAGAGACGTGACTCACAGGTCTAAAAGAAATCTTGCTGTTTCTCTTCAGCTCATGACTTGTGTTCAACCATGGCCCACTTCAACAGATCCTGGCGAGCGCTGCCCCTGTAGTGAAGCTGACGCTCCTCTGCGTCGACTCACGAGAGATAAAAAAAAAGCCAAATCCCCAAGCCGTTACCCTCCAGAGCCTCAGGGGCTTCAGCTGGATTGATGTTGGCCCGAGAGAGGGACAGGGCTGGTCCCAGGTCAGCCAGGGTCAAACCTCGCTCACTAACGCCCTTGCGTGATTACTACACACCGGGAGCTCTCAGTCCAGCGCTCAACATCTGATTGATATTAACTCTCTGACTCTGGGCCCTCCATGCCCTCCATGCTTCATTGCTCTCAGGTTTGGGTGATGACGTCACAAACCAACAGAGCCAGCAGTGTCTTCTCTGTCCCTTTGCTTGCTGGGGGTCATTTTTACTAGAATTCTGACCCCAAACGCCTCTATTGTTCTGCAATTCAGGGTCTATGGACAGTGAAAAGGGGCATGTCTGATTGGAGGGGCTTATTAGACCTCTATCTGCTTTTTCTGTCCAGTAGATTAGTAGATTGTGTTCCTGTTGTTGACATCACCACACACCCCCCCCCCGACACGCCATAGTCCATCAACGAGCTAAGACCAGCGGCTTGAGGAGTATAAGGAGTGACTGTTTACTGAAGTATCTATGTGATCTCTCTCTGGAAGCTTAAAGATACATTCACAAAATCCAAACCCGACTGTGAACTGAGTTGAGTCTCTAAGTATTCTGGTTTGTTAACCTATTTAGCAGGTATACTGTTTAGAGCTAGGCCGCTAAATCTACCAGGCCAACAACTCCCAAATAATGTCATCAGTATCAGCTTCAAGAAATCAGGGGGGGGCACAACGTTTACCATCTGAGTTTAGTGTGTTAGCATTTCCAGTTATTTGGTCATAAACCAAAACACTGCACAAGTTGCAATTTTCACCTGATCATGGCACCAGATGAGAAGTCAGAGCATCTCTTTTTACAGTACATCCTGAGGGCTGCACGAATGTCTGCACCAAATTTGACCGAATTCATTTAATAGCTGTCCACCAGCAGGAGGCACCGGGTTCTTTAAAGAGTGTGAGCGATACAGAGGATGAAACGCAAGTCTGAAAGAGATGGGAGAGGTGAAGACGCAGAAGTAGAGACGTATTTCACTGCGAGCTCTAAATCGTCTGGGTGGAGGACACATTTGACATCAGCATTATGTGCTCAGAGTCTTCTCTACAGAACTCAAACAACAGGGAGAAAGTACTTTCTGAACCTTATGAGTAGGTAACAAAGTCAGTTATCCTTAAACAGCCAGACTGACGGTCCGACCTCATGCTGGCTCTCCCTGCAAGTCCTCCACACAGTCACAGCTTCAATGGTAAACTCTTGTCACCTGACACCACGACAAAGGCAACCAATAACAGCTAACCAGTATTGATGGGCCACTTGTGAAAAAGCACAGCATCCGAGAGTTACACCGCCACTAACAATGTCAAACCACAGACAGAAGATAAATGGTATCGACGCCATGTTTAGCAGGAAGAGGACAGAACAACATAGACTGTGGCAAATGACATTCTTGTGCAAACAGAGCGGTGTAGAGAGCGACGCTGACGGGGCCTCTGCTCTAGCTAAACAGAGCGGTGTGGGGAGCGACGCTGACGGGCCCTCTGCTCTAGCTAAACAGAGCGGTGCGGGGAGCGACGCTGAAGTGGCCTCTGCTCTAGCTAAACAGAGCGGTGCGGGGAGCGACGCTGACGGGCCTCTGCTCTAGCTAAACAGAGCGGTGTGGGGAGCGACGCTGAAGTGGCCTCTGCTCTAGCTAAACAGAGCGGTGCGGGGAGCGACGCTGACGGGGCCTCTGCTCTAGCTAAACAGAGCGGTGCGGGGAGCGACGCTGACGGGGCCTCTGCTCTAGCTAAACAGAGCGGTGTGGGGAGCGACGCTGAAGTGGCCTCTGCTCTAGCTAAACAGAGCGGTGCGGGGAGCGACGCTGACGGGGCCTCTGCTCTAGCTAAACAGAGCGGTGTGGGGAGCGACGGCGACCACCATTAGCTACAACAGACCCCGAGCCGGGTTGAGAGAGTGACATGGTGCGAGTGCTTCACGTCAAATCATATCTGTTCCAAAGTGAGCCCTGTCCAGACTCTTCCTCCAGTTCTCTCTGAGAAACCCCGTCACTCCTGCTGCTATCCCTCATGGATATGAAGCTGGAGAAGACAATTACCATTTTTCTGCCTAAATCAATACCAACTTTACTATATCCTCAGCAGTGATGTAATCAGAGTGGACTGACATTATTACTGCTGCAGTAAAGTGCTCAGGGTGAAGTTTAATGTGTCAAAGTCAACATAGAGATTCTTATATGAAGGAGCTCCTGATGGAACTCATCAACAGATATGTACAAACACAAACTGCCCCTGTCCACTAGACCTACTAGTGGTGTAACGGATCACTGTCGATCCGTTATCCGTACGGATCCCCCTCACGGTTCGGCACGCATGTGAACCGGGAATTAATGACAGTTTAACGTTAACCATCACTTTGTGAAATAAAGTTTTATTTACGATTGTTACCCACCGATAATAAGTAAAATATGAGATCAGGACATCATTTATGATTTTCTCTGGACTCTGATAATGTTACATTGTAAACAACCAATCGGTGTTTAAATCAGCAGGAGAGCTAGTAACGTTAGCAGCACCGCTAACGGCTAACCAATGGAGGTTCTGTTCGGTTACATGATGATGTGTTCAGGCTCTGTTTAGTGACGTCTTCTCGTAAAATGTAGTTTTGGTGAGAAACTTGAATAAATCCAGTAGTTTGAAGATGTTTTCACATGAATATAAAATAGATATTAGAGATGAATTATGAGCTGTTTAACTTCCTAAGAAGATTATGATACATCATTAAAACTAATAATGACATTTGTTTTAATCCATAAAAATACATCTTTTATTTCCTTATCATTTGGATTGTGTGTTTTTATGAAGAAAAAAACACTATAAATTACTATAGCAAAGTATATTATTTTTTCATGTTTTAAAAGTCTTGATCCTTGTAGACCAGCTGCTATAATCAAACAACAAAGGGATCTGTATCCAATATGGATCATCAATGATGGGTAATTTGTATCAGCGGCATAAAAACGTGAACAGGGATCTCTAAAAGTGATATTTGCTCCCTTTTTTCTTTTGCGCTGATCTGATCTGTGACCGTGATCCGATCCCAACCGTAAGTTTTAAGATCCGTTGCACCACTAAAACCTACAAACTTGCAAATTTCCCCGCTGTGGGACTAATAAAGGATTATCTTATCTTACACACACATACAGACAGAGTGAGAGGCCATTCCAACGTCAGGCTGAAATCTTCTCCATGTCTCCACGTAAACAAACAAGCGTCTGTCTGACAATCTCGACCCCTGTGGCCTCCACAGCCCAAACAGCACCCTCCTCCGTTCCCTCACTTGGAGCTCCATCTGCACTCTGCAGAGCCACGGGGAGCACAGAGACCCCTCACCAGAGGTGAGACGAATCAGTGTTTGGTTTCTGCTGAACAAACGTTCACCTTTTAAAGTTCCATTCCTAGGAATTATTAGATGAAATTATTTAGTTGTGTCAACTGTACATTCAAAAATGTTATTGTCACATTGTCTTAAAAGGAAAATTCTGTATATGAGATGGCATCAGGCCATTATTAGAGGGGATGACTTGTGACAAAGGTCCCTCAACAGACTCCTCCACCAGGACCCCAGACGGGTTTCCTGTAGATGCACCAGTTGTAGTTTTCTTAGCTGAAATCTGACCTGCCCATTCTGATTTTCCTTCTGAGAACTATATTTGACAACAAGGCTCCAGATTTTTCTCACCACCATCCTGGAAATATCATTCCAACTGTCCTGAAGTCAGTGTTAATCGTCAAAGGTTCTACATGTTATCCCAGCTATAGCAGTTATTTGCATAAAAACACACAATTCAAATTAATCGGAAATAAAACATTGAATTGGATTGATAAAAAGAATCATGTCATTAGTAGTTTTAATGATGTATTATAATGTGCTTAGAGCTAGTGTTAGGAAGTTGAACAGCTCATAATTCATCTCTAATATCTATTTTGTGTTGTTGTGAAAACATCTCCTTCAAACAAACTGGATTTAATCTAGTCTCTCAGCAAAAGCTACAAGATTACATTTAAACTTGATAGCTTTACAATGTACCTCTGCTGAATACTCATTTATACTGATAGAGCCTGAACGCATCATAATGCAAGTCACTGCAACCCCCGTTAACATCAGCTGTTTGGCTCCTTTATCAGCAGGATTGTGCTATAGAGAGATCTGTGCTGTCTGCAGACGGGCCGTCACTGTGATGACTCTCAGCATGAAGGGAATAAATTACAATATAAAACAATATCATATAATAAGTGTACAAACTCCATGTTACACAATGTTGAGTGAACAAATACCCAGTTTACATGTGCTGGTCTAAATATCCTCTGTTTCTGCATGAACGTTTTCTAAAAGCTATATTTATATTTTTCCAGCAGACAACATAAACTAATACCACCAAAGAACATATTGGGGACTCCACTCATTCTTTCTGACTGTTAGATCTGCATCAACATCAGGAGGTGATTAGACTCTTTAGCTTAGCATAAAGACTGGTAACCTCACTCAAGACATGACTACAATCACATAACTCCCGCTAAGACCACAAACTTCTGCTCTTCTGTGCGAGTACAAATGAAGCAAAGATACAGCTAGTGAACTTTAGAGGTTTTAGCACAACCTCAGCCCCCACCTGGAGGCTCTGTTTGCTGTCAGCGGTGGATGGGGAGAGGATGCAACGGTCACTAAACGCATCTTCAAAAGCATCTCAGAAAGAAAAAGAAAGCAGCATAAATACAGTGATGGAACACTTTAGGGTGTAATGCACTTCCTGTAAGAGGCACCACCTCTACATAAACAGAACAAATCACATGAATAAAATAAAGCATACAAATATGTACTGACACATTGGGTTTATAGACGTTTAGATTTGTTCCATGATGTTGATCTAGAATAAACCGGAGGAGGAATGTGGTGTACTCATATAAATATTGCAGATGTTATGTAACTGTCCAAAGGTGTAAAAGTAGACAACCTCTTTAGGGTTGTAGACGAGGTCCCCGGGTCAGTGGAGTGGTGGAGTTAGCTCACATAAAGGTTTAAATCTACCTGAGCACAATGCACTACACCCCAAGAGAGAGAGAGCAGCTGGAGCTGGCTTATCTGCAGCAGCCATCAGCTCCTGTGGATGTGACCGAGGTGGTAGTGAGCTCCCTCTGGGCTGACGCAGGAGGGTCACACAGTTCCCAAAAATCTATTTAAACTGTTGTTCACTTGAAGGAGGTCCCATTACTCAAAAGTTTTAAGAATGAGGTAAAAAATCAAGGGGCCGCATCGTATGAACTAAATTAGTTTTGCATTGCCGTACCAACATTCAGCCCAAAAAAACACGGAATCATATCCTCCAACAACCACAAGCTATTTCCATGCTGATTCAGAAGAGGTATGACTGATATTTCCTCTGTCTACCGGGCCGTAAACACACGGGGTTCCAAGGTGCATATATTAGTGGCTCACATGGCGTGGTGCTTTTGTTAAGCAGCTATGCTGAAGCTAATGCTAATGCTATAAGATGGCTAAGATGGCCAATGAATGGATGAACGCTGGTATAGTAGCTTGTTGCAACGTGCCACTGAATCCACATGTTGGACGCTCAGTGGAACAGGTTCAGGTTCATAGTCGGGATGGTTTTACCCTGCACTCTACTGAATTACATGTGTGGCATCCAAAGGAAGTATTTCAGCTTTTGTTGACCTATTAAGTCCCAGGAGTTAAGACCACACAGATCAGGACTAAAGCAAAGCCCCCTAACAAGCACAACCCCCCAAAGTTATCCCTGAGAAATCCCTCTTTCTTACTTTATTGAATCATGAGGAATACTAATGCAGCTAGGCCGGGGCACATCTCACAATATGTAATAAAATACCTCTACATCACGGTGATGCTGTAGGGTTGACAAGTGGTGCCTTTTAAGAATATTTACACACTGAGATTTTTGATGAATAATCATCAGTAATGTGGATATTTTCACTAAGTGGGTAAAAGCAAATAATAGGCAGTCTGGTAAGTAAACGACTTTACTGTAATGCAGCCAGGAAACAACAACACGTATGCCATATGACGATATCGAATATCTAAGACATGTCGTCTCATGTCAACCACATGTTGATCAAATATTGATGAATCGTCAAACCTTACATGTGACGGATAAAAAGCTTCAGCAAGGACTGAACCCCCCCCCTACTGTGATATCAGACCTACAGCCAGAAGGAGAGGAGGCTTCAGCTGAACCCACCCCAACACACCGCACATTGACATCACATGGATAAGAGGCATACGTCATGCAGCATCACATCCCCCCTCAGATCTGCAGCTTCTGTCCAGAGCAACAAGTTGAGAGAGAAAAAACTACAGTGAAGGGAAAGAAAACAGGTGACTTACCCGACTTGCGCTTGGAGCCATAGTCCCTGAGGGAGAAGCAACACAGGAGGGACATAGTTAGTGACAGAGGATGCTGCTCGGGCAACAACAAAGCTCTCCTGAACCACCGCACTCACACAACAACATGAGCATGCAATCGGCTTTAGCTCACTAACAAATGCTTGTGTGTGAGGGAGAGGGAGAGAGAGAGAGGGAGGGAGTGAAGGATGGAGAGAGAGAGCGGGAGGAACGACTTTGGCCAGCTGCCTGTACTTCCAGCAACAGACACAAATTAGTCATGTGACTCCAAAGCGGCACCACCATCCTCTTCCTACACTCCTCCTCTCTCCCTCCCTCCCGCCCTCCCCTCTCCGCCCTGTCAGACAAGAAGATGACCCCTCCCCACATTTTGAAGAATCAGGGGGCTCAGTTTAAGATGCCTTGCTTAATGGGTTTTAATGGGATTAAGCCACAAGGCTCAACTACAGACTGGGGGGGGGGGGGGGGCAGAGCTGTGTGTGAGGCTGAGCGGGTCGGACTCTGCCCTCATCAGCAGTGACTCTCGGCAGCGTGGAAATCGAGTTTAAAAAAAGATAGCAAAGGAGAGATCAGGTGAAGACCGACGGCGCTATTTATAGAAACACAGACCTGACAATCTGTCCATCCTCCCCCATTCTCCCTTCCTCCCCCCCCGTCATCTTTCTCTTGTGCTGCTCAATATCCTTCCCAAGGCCCGATCAAAAGCCTCACCCATACTCAAGCACGTCATCCTGCTGCAGTACTGAAACAACAACCATGAAGCGTGATGCTGTAGTGAGGCTCAATCCCTCCTTCACCCTCATATCAACACAGCAGCAAGGATCTAGAGACCTGAGGGTGCAACACCACTCTGGAGCACCACATGCCAGCTCACGGCTGTGGGTTCATCTCTCAGGATGACAGAAGGATGTGTGTGAGGTCAGCAGGTGTAGGTCGGTGAAAACGTCTTATTGAACGTGGCTGTTCCTCTATGATTCAGGATCAGCCACCCAGCTCCAGCGTCGTCGACTGGGACAGTTGGCCCCCCCTGTGAACAGCCCATTTCATTAATGGGGGCGCTCTTATCTGGTAAAGGTGTGACCCGGAGCAACATCAAAGTGCACTGCCAGGAAGAGCAGCGTGGCCAGCGGTCACTGCATGAGGTAAATGGAAACCTCCTCTGGGGGAGCTCTCGCTGCGACCACACTCAAGCTCAATAAAGAGACACCGACAAGTCCTCTGTCCCTGAGCATGGACACGCGCTCTACAAGCAGACAGCAGCACAACAACGCATGAGCGAGAGCCGCTCTGTGTTGTTGTGAGTCGCTGTGCTCCCCTCTGTCCCGTCGTCGTCTGTGATCTGACGTGTCTGTCTCCTTGTGAGCGGCCGCGGCCGAAGAATGAGGCCTTTGTACCCGACATCTCCACCACCATCGCTGCAACCAGAATACGCTTCATTGTCACCAAAGTGGGACAGGCAGAGAGCGGGACTTGACCCCCTCTCCTCATCTGGTCCGTCTCACACACATGCTGGACACACGGCCTCTGATATATGGGGAAGGGACAATATTCAAGTATTATACTACACATAATAATTCAATGAGCTGTGGATGTGTCTCAGTGGAAGGTATGCTGTGGACGGACCGAGCTTCAGAGTTGGCAGGGGATTTGTCGGGATGTTTGCCCTTTTCCGCTCCCGGCTCGCCGCAGTGGCATTTAAGATGCTGGTTCCACATGCTCAGTGCCCTTCTCTTATCCACGCTCAATCTGTTGCTGCCTCAATCAGACGCATTGTCCAACATTTCTGGTAAGCTAAAATCAGTTACGTCCTTCATTTTCTTTGTTTCGTAAAACAAATACTTCTTTTACAAATTGGAAGTCCCAGTGGATTCCTCAGCCAGAGGCTTACCCTAACAGGGAACACCTCCTATAGTCATTGAAATATCACTTGCTGTGGTCCAGCCTGGTAGGAGTTAACATGAAGGGATTCAGGTCATCTGGTGAAGAGGCCAAAGGAAACAGCCTTTACAGCAACTAGCAGACTCAGCAGCCAGCACAGTTTGCCCCCTTTCTACACCTTCTTTCCATCAATAGTTTACTAATAGATTGGATGGTGATAAAATAATTCAACATTTTATTCATTTTTCACTCTATTTACAATGTGTTTTTGATATTTTCAGAGGTTCATAAATGGTACAAATGCCCGACCACTTCGCTCTGCTGCCTCGGGGCGATTGGTTGCCCCGTCGCTCAGAGGTCCCTGCGGCCGATCGACCCGGTCACGGCTGTTTTCTGTCCTGGCCCCACAGTGGTGGAATGAACTCCCCACTGACGTCAGGACAGCGGAGTCGCTGCCCATCTTTCGGCGGAGGCTCAAAACTCACCTCTTCAAGGCCTACTCTTAGCCTTCCACTTAGCACTTACTTAGCATCTATTGTATTCATACTAATTGCACTTATTGTTTTCATATTAGTTTGTGGCACTTATTGCATTTGTTTGTTTCTGCACTGTATGTTGGCTCTGGTTTATGCTCTTAGATGCTTGTTTGAAGAAAGGAGATGCACTTATGACTTCTGGTGACGAGTTGTTCTCTTGAAAACCGATGTTGAATACACTTATTGTAAGTCGCTTTGGATAAAAGCGTCTGCTAAATGACTGTAATGTAATGTACAAGTGGCCCAGTGTGTGAAAGGATGGCCCCCTCCACCAGCCAAACTAGTTTCTATATGCATGCTGGGTGCCTGCTGGGTTAATTGAACAAGCTAACAGTAAATGATCCACGCAGCGGCCTGACAATACAATAGGTGTAAGAGTGGGACCTGGAAATGTCTGGGTGTAACTTATCGAGGCGGTGAGGACAGGGGTCGATGAATGAGCTCTGTTTGGTGAAGAACAGCAGCAGCATGACAAGTGCTCTGCTGGAGCAAACTCCCACAGAGCCTGTTAAGCTACTCATGCTGTGCATGGTTTAAAAAGGCTAATACAAGCGTGGAGCTCTATGAACAGTCCCAATCAGGACAAAGGCAGCTTCTGGTCCGACTGTAGAGTCTACTCTACACAGATCTCTGGGTGAGGGCCGCGCTGCACTGGAGTCTCTGGGGTTAGTTGTTCTCGATCAGATGATCATGTGATCAGATGCAGTCCCAGAGGACAGCTGTTTGTTCACCCCGACACACACAGTGACTGCTGATTGGATCGATAGCATGTGTTCTACTGTTGTTATGCTGAGCGGCTCAAAGCAAAGGTTGGCTCGCATCACGTGTGGGCGGGCTGTTAGCGTTAAGCATTCACAAAGGGCTTGAGAACAACATGCCTGCATGGCACCCGAGCATTAGCCCACTGACACAGCTCGGGAGGCAAACATTAGTCAACACGCAGCCACGTTAGCCGTGCTAGCAACCTGCATAGCACCGAGATTAGCCTGGTTTGTGATCGTCAATTCTGTGACTCAGTACAAAGAGAGCTCTTTAGCTTGTTAGCTTAGCCACTAACGATTAACATTACATTGGGACATGCCAGTGGGGGTGCGGCTGGCTATTTTGGGCTGTATTTTTTTAGAGGTATGGTTTTGGAGGCATCTGCCAAGCATTAGGGCACAGGGGAGGGGCAGGGGGCGGGCACGACGTAGAGAGAGGGTGGGAGGAGGAGGAGGAGGCAGAGCAGAAACACAGTGACCGGAGTCCCTGGAGGCTGAAATCAAACATTTCCTCTGTCTCCTTGAGGAATGGAGGAGAGGAAGGAAGCGAGGAGTGAGAGGCGACGTGAAGAATACATCCTCCAGTGGTGGAGAAAAGGGTGTTTTATGTGGCGACGTGGAATCTCAAGGCCATTTTTAAGTAGAGAAGCAGGAGACCAAGATTTTATAGCCTTTAAGTATACGTCTGTTTAACTGCTACGATGTGCAGTGATGTGACACATGTTTTCTTTTGTCCCAGCACAGACTGGAACATGCACAGATGTTGATGTTGACTATTCATGCACAAACGTGTGCAATTCAAAACGGCTGTTATTCTGACAGCAGCGCTGTTTAGTGACACAGAGTGCCCAAATGGTATCGGTGTCAGTGCGTGTGTCTAAATCTGTCAGACACAGTAAAGAAAAGGTATGTCCCGATCAAAAACTTCAACAGATGGGTCCGCCGCGGACATTCAAACACATTGTGGTCACCACTGTTCATCACACACTGACACTTGGTCACGGTGCATTCACCGACCACGGCTCCGTGGAGCAGGTCGCTTCCATCCAGCTCTTATCAGGTCCAGAGCCGGTGGATGGATGAGTGGTCCGGGTGAGGCGGGCTGTGTGGTGTCAGGGTCAGGCGGGTCAGCTCAGTGGTCAGCTGATACGAGGGATTGTCAGCTGTTAGTGCATGACTGAGTATGTATCTAACTATAAAGCGAGAAATCTGTGAGTGTGTGTGTGTGTGTGTGTGTGTGTGTGTGTGTGTGTGCAGCACCCACGAGGAGCACGGGGCTATACAGCTAATTTGGCTTAGTGGTCAAACGATGGAATCACAACGAACCAACAGGTCCATGACAACTAACATGTTGCCATGGTTTCCCATAGACTTACATTGGTACTGAGAGGTCTATGAATCAGTCTGCCATTTATATTATTGCTTTAAAGCTTCATAAATAACGTTGGTTTTTTTTGGTCTATTCATTGTGTATTTCTGCACAGTTGCAGATAAATGTAAAGAAAATGAGGTCCCGCCCAAATGACTCAGTGGCTCTTGCATACTAAAATTGCTCAATCTGCTAAAAATCTGCTTGGAGAGGTAGGACAATGATGTCTAGTAGTATTACTACAATTAGATTTGTTTGTGGACAGTAACAAACTACATTATTTTTGTAAACACATAGTATAACTCTAAATTGTGAAAGAAGAAGGCAATGGATTTACTCATTAAGCGTATATGAGTGGGTTGTCAGATAACAGGCTAATCAATGTGTGTAGCCAACTGGCTGCAAGTTAATGACTCTCAATGACCCCCTGCTGGGCTAGCCTACAACACCAGGAAATACACACTCCCACAGATTATTGCCTTAGCCTCTCTCTCTCTCTCTCGTCCCTGAACTCACCACCCCATTCATACCTCAGCGTCACCAGATCCAGACCTCCACCTCTCTACACCCCCCCCCCCCACTCTAAGCCCCCTCCAGAGCCCCAAATTACCCTCAGCCTCCCCTATCTTTGAGCCCTCATGGCTGTGACCAGGCTAAAGCTCACTGTGGGCATTAGCACACTATTAGTGTTCAAGGAATCAATTAACCTCAACACTCTCCCGTACACACGGTCAACACACACGTATTGTGCCCACAGAGACTCATTGGGGTTGCAGATGCACCAAAGAGCTGGCGGCAACTAAATACACACAAGTTTGCGTCCCATGTGAGGAGCATCAAGGCCCCGATACACTGGACACAAAGTGCACAGTGGGATTACTACACCGGGTGTCTGCATAGGTAGACCTGTTCACATGCACACTATACATGCTTACAGCTGGACATGTGCGGGCCTGCATGTTGTTTGTGGACAACCCTCACACACACACACACACATGGGCATGTGATGAAATGAACGTCTAGTGGAGACTTGAGGCCGAGTGGATGCATCAGGCAGACGTATGTGAGAGAGGGGATCGGCTCTAAGCAAAGACGGACTGGAAGTCCTCACTGACAGCGGAGATGATCGACCAGCTGATGCTGGTCGAGGGACCCGCAAGACTCGATAACCGATTACACTCGAACAAAGACTTGGGTTTGGTTACTGTCATAAAGCTTTTATTCTTTTATGGAACGTTTTTCATTATTAAGCTGCCGTATCACTGCAAAGTGTCTTCATCACTCAAAATATAAGAGGAATAAAAGAGGCGACTACTTTTAAAAGTTAGTGTTGAGTGTTGAAAAGATTCACTTTAATGTATTCCTCCCATTCCTGCCATGTCCCCCCACTACATATCATGACCTTAAGAGTAAGAGTAAGAGTAAGAGCAAATAAAGACCATGTCAACGTGATGTGCAGCACATATGGTATTATTATATAACATACTCTTCGAGAAGGCACCAGGTGTTCATGTGTCTCATGGATTACAAAGATGGGCAAGTCCCTCTGGCTATTTTCCACTGAGCTTACTGTGAGGGTCTACCTTCCTGCCATGTGGCTCCACCCACTCCCGTGTGACAGTATTGGGAACAGGTGTGAGCAGACACACACACCTGGAGCTGATCTCCTCATCATGGGAGCCAAAGAGACAAGCTGTTGGACTGAGGGTAAATGAAAACCCTGATGACAGTTAGGTTGACTCTGTCCTTCATTGCTGTATACCTCTTTTGTCCCTGACCTCTGCCCCCAACCCTGTCACAGTACATTCTTAGATTCAAACAGAACCTGTCACCCATCCCCCAGATTGGCATCACAAGGAGATAGATGTTAATCTAGGCCTAGTCCTGGTGGCCCCCCTGAGGCCTTAAGACCTGAACCCTCAGGGTGTGATGCTTTTTACTTCCTGATTTAAACTTCTTCCAGACTCTTTCCTCACAAAATGAGGTCATTTCGAATAATTTATTTACTTGTTTTTGTCAAAACAGCTTCAATGACAAAAAACATTATCTAGCATTAGCGACTGTAGCAGTGTAAGCCAGCACGCGTGTCATGGAGTACAAGGTTTCATTTGTAAGAGGAACGTTATTTGTTCTTTCAAAGAAGTTACATTGATGCCCTTTAAATATACACTTCCTGTCGACATCAATGATAGAGTTGGACACACATACGCCCCAATCCTTATCACCCACTTATTCCTAATTAGCCCAAAAAAACACCCAAATGTGTCTTCCCCCTGTCACCAGGGACAGCCCTGCTACTTAGGCCCAAAATCTGACCAATCACAGGAGTCCATGGTTTAACCCAGTCGTAATCTGATAATCTTGCAGCATCTCTCTCCTCGAGGCACGAGCCAAGGTCGATGCCTATTGTTATTCAGGGGGAGGGTTGTGAGGGGGCAAGATGAATGATGATAACGTCGGCCATGTCTCAAACTACGGTAGCCTATGGGGGGGGCAGTGGCCAATATTTTCATCATGGCTGAAATGCAGTATGCGCATATGAATAGAGACATTTGTGACGGTTATGGTCTGCAGAGGACAGATAATGCCATTCAGGCTGATAGTTATATGATTGCTATAGCAGGGACCAGACACATGAAACAAATCACAGCCCACAGCACATGCTAATTGACTCCATAGAAATGCAAGATGGTGGGAAAAGTGTTACGCAAGAGAGAGGAAAACATGTCTTACAAAAAGGGGAAGGGGAGTGTAGCGTCAAAATGGACATAAAGAAAGACAGAAAAAGACACTGGATACATTTATTGAGGAAGGAGAGACTTAGGGAGGTTTGTGAGCGGACAACAGATCACACTGGGGGATGAACTGGACACAGAGCAGCCGAGGGTGCAGAGGACTCCGGTAACAGCCGTTTGTATTGTGAAGCACGCCACCATGTGGAGAGGTACCGGAGGGTAGAATCAGAGCTAGTGTAGCTCCATGGAAAGCTGTGAGTTCTGACTCCTTACTTAGATGCAAAGGCAGTGCATTACGTAGAGCGGTCGTACTGCAGCCTCAGTGCGGTGTGTGAACATCTGGACAGAGATAAATGGACAGAGACACTGAGAGCTCTGTGAGCCGAGGTAAAGAGTGGAGAGGGGGGGAATGTTAGCCAATGTTCGGACGCCTGCCTCTGATTAACATTCTTTTTTATACAAATCTCATGACATAGATTAGTCCCAACCGGTCCACTCTGCAGTGGAGAGATAGAAATACAGATATATAGAATGATTTCCCCTATGACTGATTTATTTGAATAGATTTAAGAGATGTAGAGATAAAACGACACAGTATTTCCAAAGAAAGAGGCTAACTTCAGAACAAATGTGTTTACTTTATCTAACGACTCCTTGAGGGAGCCACTGACCTCCAGAGTAAAAGACCCAGACGAGCCTGCTCTGCAGAGGACTTCCTGTGGGCAGTTCAAATGTGTGCACAGTTCCTGTTTTTGAAACATAAAATATGCCATCAAGCTGTTATGATAACTTCTCTTCTTTATATCCAATATCCTCGTTTGTTGTAGTTTTCTTCTGCAGGACGTTTCAAGGCGTCAAAAGCCAACAGAACGACCAGAGATCCAGCAGAAGTCCAATCAAAATATGTTTAATGTAAAAAAAAAAATACGCTCAGTTTGAAAAAGGAGCAGCTGATTGCACAAGAGTGACATCAGGCGGGCTTGTGGCTTCGCCCCGCTGCAGTACTCCACTCCACAGACAGGGGAGAGGAGAGCTCCGTGTGCTTGCTGAGCTCTGATTGATGGGATCGATTCCTGTGCAGCACTGTGAGGCATGTGGCCCATTTTTTCTAATCAGATCACAGTCAGAAAAAAAACTGTGTATCTCACATAGAGAAGGAGACTGGCTAATGTCAAAGCATGACTCACTCACAGTGATGTTATGGAGACAGGGTTAGAAATAAGAAACAGTTTGATCCAGTCTTAAAAATCTGAAGCTAAATGTCATCTTGTGTATATTCTTCTGAAGCTCATCAGAGAAACCGTGGGAGCTCGGTGCACCGTTGGCCTTGTGCTAGCCCCCGTCCCCCGTCCCCCCCCTTCAAGTGATGAAGAGGACACATTTCATCACCCTGGTAGCTGTCCTGGCCCCGCTCTGTTCATCACACCCATGTACAGTCTGGCCCTCCCAAAGCTATTACTGCCCAGCCTTCACAACACCCTGTGTGAGTGAGTGTGTGAGGAAGCAGAGCAGCAGTGAGTCAGACACCATCGGGTGGGTGTCTGGGTGAATGAGTGCATCCATGTAGGATGATGGCGAGAGAAAAGAGACTGTGGAGCACAGACGGGAGGTGCACTGAAATAACCTGACAGCAACAAAGGCTGCTGCACACAACTAGCAAGACCAATTTAGTCCCGCCATGACGACTCGTCTCCTGCTGCTGTCTCTGTTTGGCTGCGAACACAAACATTTTTGAAAAGATATAATTGCACGAAGTGTACAACTGCTCCGTTTCAGACGGATCGATAAACGCTCACACACGAGAGCACGTACATGCACACACACACACACACATAAGCTCCGCACGCTCGGCTGACCACTCCTCTCACTCTGACACACTTAAAGTGTTTAACCCCTTCCTAGCGCTGCTGTGCGCTGCTGTTCGCTGCTGTACTGCGCGGTCTCCAGCGAGTGCTATTGATCCTAATAGTTAGGGGAGTGCAGCAGCTTATCCATTAAGGCTGAGTGAGCCTGTCCCCTGTCTCCACCTCAGCAGACGGAGTGGGATGGACAGATGACTGGCGGGGGGGGGGGGGGGGGGGGAGACAGAGGTGGGAGACTGGGAGGCAATGAGTGGAGAGGAGAGGGAAATAAGTAAGGGAAGAGGAAGGGTAATTGAGGAGGAGAGGAAGTAAGGACGTTTATTAGCATAGCGCCTTTCAAGAGCAGCACGTCAAAAAGTGCTTCACGATAAAACACAAAGCAACGGACATGAAATAGGGACTTTAGAAGAATAAAATCAAATAAAACATATAGATAAGGCTAACAGTATGGTGTCCACAGTGTCCACAGATCTTCCACCAGTCCAAAATGAGAGAGTTCCAAGGTTTAGGAGACACAACCTCAAAGCAACAGTCTTTTAGTTTTAGGACTGGAACTGCCAACAAACACTGACACTAGGACTTTAGAGACCTGCTGATGACTCAGTTATTGTGGACTAAGCAGCTCAGGGATATTTTGCTGAGGTTCAGCGCTTGAAGAGGACCGGCACTTCTATATTTGACTCTTTGGCATACCGTGACTTTTTCTTGCCCACCTGCACTCCTCACAAGCTGCCGGTACTCTGTTTCTGCCTTCTCCATGTCAGAGTGAGAACGAGTGCGCTGTAACTTATCTCTTGTAAAATAATGTTTTACCAGCGTTAGGCTGGAGGATATTATCTGCCATCCGCTTTTTATAAAGTTTATGTAAGCGGCACACTGCACTGCTCTCACACGGAGGTACCGCTGTCGTAGACTCATCTCTGTCAGCACTGCTGCTGTCGTTAGCGCTGTTCCCCGCTGTCAGCACCGTTAGCTTCTAGCTGTTTTGACTTTTTGAATGCGCAAATTAAAAATGTGCATAAAACAGATGGTTGGAAACACACCTTGTGTCAAAAGCTGCACCAAGAATGATCCTGCATCCACATGCATCAACACGTCATTTAGGACTGTGAGAAGAGTTGCTGTTGTTGAGTGCAACTGATGGAAATAAGCACTATTTTTTTATAAAAAATTGGATACTCGTTCTAATTGCAGAAAAGCACAATCAAGTCACCTAAAGTCCATTCATCTTCATGGAGGGCAATAATCAGGCAAGGTAGACAGTCAGGCAGCAACATCCGGTTCTGCCTGAAGCCGATGCTTCATGTGTTAAAGCTGCATTCTCTCTAGTGTCCATCAGGGGGCGACTCCTCTGGTTGTATAGAAGTCTATGAGAAAATGACTCTACTTCTCTCTTGATTTAATACCTCAGTAAACATTGTAAACATGAGTTTATGGTCTCTATCTCTAGTTTCAAGTCTTCTTCAACACAACGTCTCTATGTCAACCCTCCGCATTCACTTCTGTTCATTGGTTGCAAAAAAACAAAATGGCGACAGCCGTAATCCAAAGATGGCGACGGCAAAAACGCCAAACTCAAGGCTTCATAACGAGAGTCCACAAACCAAACGAAGAGGTATTATTAACACAATGTACTGAAATGTACTTGGTAGAGCTTACCATTCTAATATGATGCTGGATAGTTTAATGAATAATTTGAGTTGTTATATTCCGCGAGTCAAATCTGAATCTGTCACGTAACCAGTAACATTTCTCTGTCAGGTAAACGTAGTACTCCAATGTCTTCCTCTGCAGTAGAAGTACACAGTAAGCAGTATACAGTTGAGTTGCATTTTGTTTAAGAGCTTTGGGGCCTTCAATAATTATTTCAGTGTACAATGACTTAGAATAGTAACATAATTCAATATCATTCATATCTAAACATCATAATACATCTATAGCTGTTTGGGGCTCTTTGGGGGTACCAGGTCCAGGAGGTCTACCTTGTCCACAGTAAAGTCTGCCCCTAGTGGTTCCTCCTGAACTAGACTGTAGTTCACTGGTGTTCCTGACCGTGAGGAGCCGTGACTTCAGTGTATGACGTTACCACTGTGTGTCATACAGGTGTGTTTCTAAGGTGTTCACTTTGTATGAGCGGTTCTCCAGAAAGCTGCCAGCAGCAACACCACAGGCCAAAAAGTACCTCTTTCATTCTATTCCTTTTTCTTTTAATGTGTCTCAAGTTTCACATATGCAACTCCTGTGTAAACACCTGTCTGATTCCAGTGGCTGAAAAGGAAATATCTCAAATTCGTCCCTGTTTTGACACACACACACACACGGCTTCATCTCCCACATCTCCAAACGAGATTAATGCCGTTTCTTTAAGCATCAACATACGTAGAGGAGAGAGAAAGAAGCATGAGAACGAGTAGAGAACGATGCTCATGGAGAGAAAACAAAGAAAAAAAGGATTGGAAGAGATGCAGGGCGTAAGTCAAATGAGAGGCAGGAGGAGAGAGAGAGAGAGCGAGAGAGAGAGAGAGACAGTAGAAGAGAGGCGAGATGGAAAGCTGTGTTGTCAGCGAGGAAACAAAGGCTGTTGCTCAAAGACTGATCGCGTCGGCGTTTGTAACCTTGAGCCGTTGCATCAATTTATACCTGAATTTATGAGGCCGGGTTGGATACAAAGAATTAAAGGAGGGAGAGGACGATAGGGAGAGACACCCTCATTACTCTGTGCTGAAGAAACACTGGCAGCCAGAGGTCACTAAATCCTGCCTGCCTCACGTCTTTCCTCTCATCCAACGGAGAAAGGCGAGGGCAATACTCTAAACTACAGACTGTCAGCAGAAGAGGGGGAGGAGGAACAGGAGCACATCACAAAATGGAATAGTGCGATACTGACATTCCAGGTCTGGAGAGGAGAGCGTGTTCTCTAATTAAAAACCACCCAAAGGGGCTATCTCCTGCTCTGAAACCAGTCAGATGGAGGTTTTAACGAACTCGGAGAGAAAGAGCTGATCTGGGAATAGACTAGAGAGCTAATGAGCTTAGCCACTGTACAATCATACTGTATTTTGGGGGGGGGGGGATACACAGATGCTAGGTGTGTTAGCATCTGAGCTATTGTGAGTAACATTATCAATCAAAAAAGTGATGACTTCATCATCATCATCATCCTCATGTTTGCATGCTGCTCCTGTAATCAGTGTGAGGTTATGACAAAAGTGAAAACAGCCATCAGTACCGTGAACCTGAGCAACAATGATGCTTTCATTCAAATAAACAGCTTACATTCTGAGCTGACTTTGTGTAGCTTTATGCTAACAAACACGTCCGGGAGATTGTGTACAAGCTGCTCCATGCAGAGAAACCCTTCCACTCAACTAGAGTTCACACAATCCCATGTTCCAGAAGTGGATTATATGACATAATAATGGATTGGATTTGTTGATTCATGATCACGAGCGAGCAAATTCTGAAAGTTTGACCGTCTAGGATTTAAAGTGACACTATTCATCCTTTTAGAAAAAGCATGGCATTGTTTTTCTTCTCTTCTTCTTCTCTTTTATACTGTAAATTTTGTTTTTCTTTATTTACTGAATTTCTCATAGTATTATTGCTATCACTCTTATTTCATTTTTACTTTTATGTTTTTATCCATATTTCAATTTTTTGTCTCTTTGTTTTATCTTATTTCTTATTATCATTATTGTTGTTTTTTTTACTACATTTTTTTGTTCTTCTTCATATTTATTATCACTATTACTATCTCTATCTCTCTCTATGCATACACATATTGACCTTTATAAATAAACAAAACTGTGAAGAAAAAATAAAGTGAGCCTATGCAACTGTTGTTGAGCCCAGTTGCCATTACGAGATAGCGGCGCATTGCATTTCTCTTCATTTCCCACAATTCTCTTGAGTCAGTTGCTTTAAAGACATCATCATTAAGTGACCTAATGAAGCTCCATCAGTGGAACGGGATCACGATCAGAACTCATACTTCCTGCTAAACATGCCTCCTCCTCAGCATGTTTACTACTTGTCTTATTTTAATAATAAAACTCTTAGAGGCTGTACTGAATATTTACATTCAAAGCGCCGTTTTTGAATGACGTTTTGAATGTCTGTCGTCAGATTTCATGAAATCATCACCCAAAAAAAACGGCATGAAGGAAGTTTGAAACTATTCAGTACAGCCCTATCTATGACACGAGAACACATGTTAGCTAACGTTAGCCACTGAAGCTACTGGTCACACCACACAAGCAAAACCTCTTAGCGTATTGAACTCACAAAGTGTGCACTTTATCACTTATGAATTCTACTTTTCATTTGTAAAAGGAGGACCTATGTTATTTCAAATGACGAAGTGTTACTACACCACATAGCACATTCATATCCATCCTGTAATTAAAGCAGTAACATTCTTTCTTTTTTTTTCTCCAAAAGAGGATGTCAAAACCAATTTCAGACCAGTGTTTTGGGAGCGACACCCACATTAGCATAAGCTACCATCCTCAGTGGGGTTTTGAGTGAAAGTGCAGCACAACAGGAACGACGGTGCCGCTGGAGAGCTTGACACTGAGTCAGATGGCCGATTAGTCTGAGCAGACAGCATGCGTACGGGTGTGTTGCCGTGTCTCTGTGTACAGTATGTGACACTCACTCCACTGGGGGGTTGACGTCCTCGGCCTTTGTCTCAAAGAAGCGCAGCACCTCCTCACTCTGAGAGATCTGAGGGGGGAGTCGCACCAGCGCCTAAGAAGAGAGAGAACGGGGAGGTTAAAGACCAGCTCATTGATTAGTCCTGTTGTTGTTGTTTTCATTGACCTATCTTCATCTCCCCCAGTGACTGTTTGACCTGGCTGTCCACATCCTTTTTTTGTTTTGACTGAGATCCTTCCTATGAACGCCCCTTTAGTGATAACGTATCAGTAATGTATCTCTGATACAGCGCCTTTAAAGGGCATCATACAGGCTTCTTTGGAAAAGAATAGTGTCTGGGTGTGCAGGGGGAGTACTTGGTTAATCAAGCATCCTTCCTCCTCTGTGTGTTCATTGACAGAGCCACACGGCAGTCAGAGAGAGGATCATATGTCTGACTAGCCATCGATATTTAATGATCTGGACAGCTCCAACCAAAGGAGGAGCTCATGTACAGTAGCGGGGTGCAGGGTGCATACGACATGCGAGGGCATATGTTCAGCGTGGGCTTTCCATTGACAGCGGCCTGCATGTTTCATTCATGGGATCCGATCTATGTGGATATTGAAAGAGCCTCGTGGTTGTGATTGAAGAGGGCCGTATCTCACTGTGCACCACAGCTGGCTGGACTCAGCACCCTGCCATCTCCAGAGAGCAGACCCTCTGAGAACCCTGGGTAATTACTCTTCCTCTCCGCTGTTTGCCTCACAAACAGGATGTAGGAAGTAAACAGCGCGGAAACGCTGCGGTACCGGGCAAAAGAAGCGGCTCGCTACGGCTTCTGTAAACATTAGAGCGCTGCGGGTTATTTGGGTAATGAGGAAGCCTTTTTGCCTGAGCTGAGAGAAGGAGCATGGTCATTGTCAGTCATTTTTGTGTGTATCTTTTTATTTTTAAACTCTTTTTGGTCCTGATTACTGAGTGGATACTGTGGCTAACCCTTCCTAATGAAGGCCAACTAATTGCTCCCTATTGTGTGCGTAGAGACAATCACAAATTAGATGTTAGGGTGGGGGGGGAATAAATAAAAAAATCGGAATCCTGTAAAATAAAAATAGAAAAACTAATGAGAGAGAGAACAGGAAGTGCTAAGGCGAGTCTCCCTCCAACTGAAGACTTAAAGAAGGCTGTCACTTTCTAGGTTTCTTTGTTTCTTCCGAGAAAAGGACGCTCATTCGTAGGAGAACTTCTTTCCTGATTGGACCAAATGAGGATCAGCTTGTTAGTGAGTTGGACTTTGGTCCTGGTTACACTTGTCTTTTTAAATGCGACTTCTGTGATCAGATGAGGCGGATCGAAACTCAGCTGTGTCCTCATGTGTGTCCACACGTAACACTTCAGTGCGGCCTGCCTGATCGGATAGTGATCGGATATATTTCATGGTCAAAGGAGCGGCTGTAAAACGGTGGACCAACATGTCATTTCCTATAAATGCTTCACAATAAAAGTCCTGCGTTATTTTTGCTGCTTTCTCTTCCTCCCTGCAGAATTAGTAGACTTTTTTTATTGAAGAATAACCGCTAACAAAGCTCTGCTAACTCAGTGTTAAACACATGTTCCTATAAATTCTTCACAATTAAAGTCCTCCATTATTATGTTATTTAAAAGCTTTTATTTTGGAGCAGCAAAATCATGAAATGCTGTGTTTTCATAACAGGACTCAGACAGCAGGTCTACGCTGGCTCCAGTCTGGTTTCCTCCTCTCTTCTCTTTGCTCTCCTCTAGAGAGGAACTCCTGTGTGGGAGGAAGATGATGGAGACCTACGTCTGATAAATTGTCCACATTGTCTCCACATGCTGTCCACACCTCACTGAGATCTGAACTCAATGCGAGGCAGTCCACCTCAGCATGTGGTCTGTTACATTGAAAAAGACAAGTGGAACCACAGCTTCTGCAACAATGGAAGAGCTAGAGTCTGTCTTGTGTAGTGCATTGACGGAGAAGTTTGGGGCACACATAGGTCGCCCTTCTTCTCTGATTGTGGCACACATGGAAATGAACAAACCCTTTAACTGTAGAAGGAAGAGATCCCATCGTTCCCCCACCAAGCCTAATGTCAGAGTGTCAGAGCTCATTACAGGCTCCTGAGATTGCTCAGATACACAGCTCTTCACTGCCAGGACACTTTTCCACGTCCCCTACTGTGGCTACAGTCTCATGTGTGCCATGTTTAAAGTATGTGAAAGGACCTTTGACCCCTCACAGGGGATGGGGGGGGTGTTCCCCAGAGTCGGATGGGGAACTGAAGGATGTTTACAGTAAGGCCTCTTTACCCTGCAGTAGTCGTCGATGAAACGCAGCCGCTTCATGGCCACGTCTCGCACATGACTCCTCCGGAACAGGATTTTTCCTGGAGGGGAGGAGAAGGAGAGAACAAAAAAAATCAGAACGAGGGAGGAGGTGGAGGAAAACAGAGGAACGGTGTGATGATGAGAGACGGAGAGGAAGAGGAGAGAAGTGAATAGCTGACACATGCATCCAGCAGTGCTGATGGCTGCTTCATGTCATACCCCAGCAGAGCAGGAGATGTCAGTAATGTACGCTGGAGACCCTTCACGGCCTCAGCAATCTCAGTCCCCCCGCTGAGGACTCCATGACCTCTGCCTGTGACATGGCTTTCCTTATGACAATAGGATAAATACACACATGGGTCCTCCATAGAAGGCCCTGCTCTCACCCCTCCCACCAACCCCCTCCAATCACAAATGATTGTTGTATTATCAGCTCACTATTTAGGGAGCTCTACTTATGCAATATGATAAATATTATTTTTAACCAGCACCAGGGCTCCAGACAAGTACAAGTCCGCCTTCAATGACCTGCTGAAACATGCTGTCATTAGCACATTAGCATTACTGGTCCTGGTGTTGTACGCTGGGAATTCATTTAAGAATTAACATTCTTATCTTCCACAATTCTCAATCCAGGCAAAACTTCCACAAATCTGTTTGCTTTTTTTAAAAGAGAAGTAAACTCTCACACCAAGTCAAAGTTTTGAATGCTTGACTTCTACTTGTAACCCTGATGGTGACTGTGAGCTGTGGTCTCATTGGACCCAAAGAACCACAGAGAAGTTTTTACCCTTTGGTTCCATTCAGGCTGCAACTAACATTCCTTTTCATCATGACCTTCGCCATGGTTTGTTGGTCAGCAGGACTACAGGAAAAACTCCCAGCCCGATTGTAATGAAACTTGGTGGGCGGGTGTAGCATGAACCTATGAAATTTTAAAGCGGAAAAAACAAAAGCCGTGCGAAAGTTGTTCCTAAAACTGTAATTTAAACCAGGAAGCAGCTGGTCAAAGAATAAGTGAACAAGACTAAGAGTCTGAACAGGTATTCCAGGCAGCCGGTGGTACTAAATGGCTTCAAAATGCCGGCGGTGCTATGGACACAATTTGGTCAAAACCAAGACCAGCACTGAGGTTCAACACCCAGCTGACACCAAACAAGAGCCAAATGAAGTTGTCTCGAGATTTGTACGGCAACAATTTGAATCAATAGGCCACCTTAATGAGAAACATTGTCCACGGTTTATTGAACTGTCACTCAGGTGAGGGAGAGGAGTTTATCCTCAACTAAACGCAGACAGTCAATCATGTTTGCATCTGGCGCCATGGCTTCATAGTCAAGAGGTAGGTGGATGATAGAGAGAGAGAGAGAGAGAGAGAGAGAGAGAGAGAGAGAGAGAGAGAGAGACAGAGAGCGAGACAGAGAGACAGAGACCGACTCAGAGAGTTTAGATGCTGGGACCATGTGTTGGCCACAGGGCTTAAACACAGCGTTTACTAAAATAAACTGCACTAAACAAACAGACACATGTCATTCCAAGATGAATCCACAGAAATCTGCATGACAAAACATACAGGAGCATACAGACACACAGACACACAGAGACACACACACACACAGGACCCAGTGTGATTAGCAGAATCACTGTCGGCCCCTCTGCCCCGCACACTGAACCGCCACAAACACCCTCATCGATCACTGTCACGCTGCAGGTCGCCATGAGCCTGAATGTCAGCAGGAGAGACAAGCATGTGGGGCATGGCTCAAATCAATACCAGGACACACACACACACACACACACACACACACACACACACACACACACACACACACACACACACACACACACACACACACACACTGTGTATCAAGCTAATGAAACAATCAAATGCATCCACAACCTCAGATAGAAACACACACACACAATTCAATGTGTCCTTAAAACAAAACAACAACAAAAATCACACAGACATACCGCCACGGCTGAGATTTGAAAGTCACAGAGAGCGCCTCATCAGCAGTAACACGGGAACACACACACACACACACACCTACACACATACACGGGCACACACATGCAGCACAGGCAAGCATCAGTAACCAGCTCATATTGACCCCCCACCAGTGCCAGCCATACATTATTAATATGGGAGCCTGTTCAGATAACTGGAGCTCTGGAGCAGGCTATTACCTGGGAGAAATGGGATGATCCTCTTCTTTGGGTCTTTCTGCCCTCCCTCAATTGGGAACTTGTCAAGTATCTGCATCTAGAGAAACAAGAGGGGAGAGTTTTAATCTTGTGTCTTCTTGGTAAATGTGCCTTGTTTCTGAGTGAGTGTTACGCTATCGAAGACATTAGCTTCATACTCGACATGAAAATGACGCCAAGCTGCTTATTTTACTCTCGGAGAGAAAACAATAGTCTCAGTGTTCTTTTGATTTGATTCACACTTATTTCAGTTTATTATATGGCAAAAAACTCCTGCGGACACATAAGAAATTCTTTCTTGGGCCTCCTTCATATGGACTTAAACCCCCACATGAACAACCATGGCCCGTCAAAGCGTCTGTGGTCGTGATGGTGCAGCGGTCGGCTCGGTGAGCTGACGGGCTCACGGGAGTCAAACGAGCTCCGATGAATTCATAAAGCACAGCGACATGAACGCGGTGAGAGGAGAAGTGCTGACACTGGAGCTGGAGGGGTAGGCAGAAAGAAAGAGAAAAAGGGAAGATGGAGGGAAAGAGAAACAGAGAGAAGGTAGAGACAAAGCCGGCGGAGAGAGAGAGAGAGAGAGAGAGAGAGAGAGAGATACAGCGGAGGTCAGGGGGTGTAGATGAGTGTGTCAGCCATATTGTGTTTACCCCGCGTCACCCTTCAAATGAATCATTCACGAGAGGGATTAGAGAGAGAGAGTAAAAGCAAAGCAGAGGAGAGATGCAGAGGGCTAGCAGACGTACTGTACAGCAATGCAGCAAAGTGTTTCCCACGTGGGGGAGGAGAGGAGACATCACTGTGTCTGATGGCTGTAAAAGACCCTCAGGGACTAAGTGAGCAAACAGCCGGATGGGGCTTCAAGACGTCCTGCATGGAGACATCTAGACACACACACACTCACATCCCTAATGTCCCCCTTGTGACACATCTGTCCCCAGATCCAGTTGCTTCTGTCAATCTGCATGCATCTCTCTATTGACTATCTCTCTATTATCCCGCCTTCTTTTGTCCCCCGGTTCCACTTGGGTGGAGAGTCAAGAGGACTCTACCTAGTCTTCCTGCATCCATACCAGATCATCTACTGCTTCGACAGCACAAAACGTGCAGCAGACCCTGCTGTTTGGACCCCCCCCTCACCCTGCCTGGGACAAACAAAAAAAAGAAATCCTGCTGAATTTACAACAGACCCAGAGGGACGGATGGATGATGGACCAGCAACCAATCATTTAGCGGAAAAGCTGAATTTGCAGCACAGATTAAAAATGTTTTCCCCACTTTCTTTCTTGACAAAAGTGGATGATGAGGTGGAATGTGATTGGGGGGGTGGGGGGGATCGAAGCCAAAGGCTGAGTGGTTGTGAAGGTATATATGGGTGTGTGTGTGCGTTCATGTGTGTACAGGTGCAGGCACCGGAAAGGAGTGAAGCCCCTCTAAGGCTCGACATGTCAGCTCTGGGCCCATGTCGTCTTTGATCAGACTGAAGGTGGTTCAAGCCTTTCCTGATGCTGCTGACAGATTCCTGAGGATTCCAAGATGAAGCCTGCTTCCCATCGCACCGGCCGTCGTGGGATCACAGAGAGAGAGAAAATGGTACGGACAGGTGGGACGGAGCCTGAGACACAACAGCTGTTTGACATGCATGCATACACGCTGCACACCGTACAGGGAACTGTACTGTAGTATGACAAACACAGAATCCAGGTAGTGATATTCCATGCAGGATGTGGACAGAGAAAGAAAATAAAAAAATAAAAACACTCATGCCAAACCATGGGCTCCACTTCCCAGACTTCACTGTCTCCTTGGTAACCAGCACAGAGCGAGTCTGAAGGAGAGTTGTGAAGGGACGTGATTGGATGATGCTGCACAGCTCTGGACCACTGGTGTAAATGTTGGGAGTCAGGTAAAGAAAAAGGAAGAGGATCTTTCTCTTGTCAGAGTGAGTAGAGCTTAGTATGACGTAATGTTTACTCTCCGACTGTAGAGCTCCTGCACATCACACCTTCATGGAGAGCAGGCTTCTAAATGATTTTAACAGCTGATTCAAATCTTAGACATCATTGGACAGTGAACCAATTCTGATCATATTGGGCTCTTAGGTTTATTTTCTGTGACTTCATTTCAGATGTGAGCGGCTACGTTTGCCTCGTTGTCTCGTAGTGTCGCTTCATATTACCGCTTTTAATAATCGTCACGGTCTCTGAACATGTGAGACCTACTGGTTTTAAACTGTCCTTGGGGATAATTAACTAATAAGAGTCTGTTCATTAATGGTTACAGACTCTGGTCTCTCTGGTCTCTCTGACCACTTTTCTCTTTTTGGAGAACGTCATGTGAAATGACTTCTCTAACTCGCACAATTCTCCTGCTCTTCATTCTCTGTCCTCGTCTCAGCCCCGTGTGTCACGGTGTGTGTACATCTCACTCGAGTCAGGAAACTTGTCAGAATACTCATATTTGATTGGCTGAGCTGCATCACGTGATGTGATTTACAACGCATTGGTCGGCGTGTTTCCTGCACCGCTGAACAAGTGCCGTAAATGCTGAAAAAGCTGCGCCGGTTAAAATAGAAGCGCACCGTCAAAATGTAATAATTCTCAATTATCTATCGGTTTTAGGTCCTGGGTCCGGATACAACGGTGTCTGGGTCCGGATCCGGACCGCGGTCCGCCTATTAGGGACCCCTAGCTTAAACCATTGAAAAGGAAACGCAATTCATAGGTAATAAAGGGAAGACACTCTTTGTGTTCATAACTGATTCCAAATCAATGTCATCGTCCAACCAACAGTCCAAAATCAAAGGGGATTTGCGTTGACATGAGACACAAACAGAAATACCGCTTCACATTTGAGAAGCTGCTTTAGCACTGTTGCAGCTGATTATTCACCAAGCCTTCCAGCATTGTTTTTGGTCACTTTGAACTATTTCCTAACCGGCCAAGCCACCGACACAGTTTGAGGGGGGTAATGTGAAGTGGACAATGTACAGAATCACCCGTAGAGATGTGTTTTTTCCGTTCCAGTTCCAGAAACATGGAAGAAGTAGAGCCAGAGGAACAAATGACAACAGCGCCAGGGTTGGACTAACAGCTCCTTCTTCACACCATGCACATGTGCTAAGAATAGAGCCTCCATATAAGGAACTGTGAGAGTCAGTTGGCATAAACCTTGGGGGGGGGGGGGGGGGGCATACAGTTATTGTGCCATGGATTGATGCCTCACCTCCTGGTGGCGGCCATGTGACTGGGAGGGTTTACCCCGGGCTTCACAGTAGTGGAACATAACAGATTGGAAATAAACGCTCTGGAACAACCCATGACTGGCACAGCGAGGCAGCCATGTGATCTTCACCATTTCCATGGCGACGTGGTGATAGCCAGTAAGGCCACACATGCTTCTTCTCTCTGCTGGTCTGCTTCTATCTTGTCTCCAGGATGTACACATGTTCCCCCTCATCTCTGACCCCCTTTTTCCTCTTCAGGAACACAAGCTCAGGAAGGAACATTTAGCCCAAATCTTTGAGACATGAGGAGTGCACCTTTTTACTTCCTGCCTCAGCTGAAGTCCTGAGGACAGCAGGAGCTAATGGAGCATGTGAATCAAGTCTCCACAAGCATTAGCACACAGCAGCATTCAGTTTCAGACAGACAGATGTCTAAGATGGGCTTGAGGAGTGTGTGTGTGTGTGTGTGGGGGGGGGGGGGGGGGGGGGGGCGTTTCTTTCCAGCCACAATCACTCACAGTTGTGGCTCTGAATATAAAGTGGCACGCTGGCACCAGATCTAAACACATCACTGTCCACGTTGGCACGTTATATTTGGATGGAACATGATACCCTGCATGCTTCTACGCAGTGAATGCGTGTGTGGGGGTGGTGCGGGGGTGCGCATTTGTCTAAAGAGCTGAGCTCTGTTCCTGGAGACGTCCCCAGTGTGGGCCCGTTATGACCCACGTGGCAGTTCTGCCCTCGGTTTCAATAAGGCAACAGGTGCAGGCCTGTGTTTCCTCCCGTCTGTCCACAGTCGCTGCACCGCCTGCTGTGGCCTCTGGAACAAGGCTCCAGGGATGGGCTTAGTCTGGGAAACCCCCGAATGGAACGAGAACCCATGTCCTCCTGGGGTTGAAAACGTGCTGGTATGTGTAACTCTCTGAGTGATTTGAATCAGACGCTTTTCTGTTAATAACCTCATTTCAATATCCTTTCAGCGTAGTGATGGAGGATAGGGTTGTTTGAATGTTTTTAGGGTTGCTACAAACAATCGTTTTCATTATAGATTCATCTTTTCTCACTTAATTGTTTAGTCCATAAAATGTCAGAAAATCACAACTAGCCCAAAGGTTAAGAGCATTTCTGTTGCCTCCACACAGCTCTCAACATGGCTGAGCCGGCGGCTAGACGCTAACGATGCTAACAGTGCTAACGGTGTTTATCTGAGGGGGAGCCAGAGGGTGGGCGCTATGTTTCCATGACGACGCTGTCTGTCTGGACGGCATTATTAGTTGTAACCGCTGTATGAGAGCAGAGGGACCTCCATCGCTCACATGCACTCACATGCACTCACATGCACTAAAAGGCACGCTCACATGCACTTACATGCACTAAAAGGCAGTAACATGCACTAACATGCACTAACAAGCCCACGGCTGGCCGGCTATGTAACAAAAGGAAGGGAGTGGAGGTGGATGGGTGAAACAAACACGGAACGTTCCACCAGGAGACCAGAGGTTACGTTAGCGATGTTTGTGCCGTGTTTCCATACTTCCATACAGTCTGCATCGTTATTTTAATCCCAGCAGAGATGTGTTTTCACACCTAAGTGTGTTTTTGTCTGATTTCCTACGTTAACCACGTGTTTACTGCGACTGTGTGCTGGGCGTAAGAGAGCGTCTGACAAAGCGTCAGCAGGTGACGAGTCAGAAACACATGAAAGACTTGTGAGCCAGTCTGCTGATGGTGTCCACTGTGTTAACTCTGCTGAGAGGAGAACCTTTCCAAACCACTGGGACAATTCATTCCTCTCTTTTCAAGTTCAGCAGAGGAGCTGCTGTTGAAGTTCAGTTGAAGTGGACGCTTTACTCTCACACACTCACTCATCAAAGAGCTGGAACAGCTTACGCTGTGAGAAACCCTGAAGACCGAATACGTCCAGCTGGCAAACAAGAGGAGAATGCTTCTCACCTCACATACTGTCACTTACATGTTCATATTTAGCTCATAATAGAATGGGGCGAGGAACAGGACAGGGCCAACCGGGATTCAATTGAAACGAAGAAGAGCCAATGGTTTGACCCTAACCCTTTGCCCTTCACTCCTTCCTCACCCACCCTGCATATTCAGTAGAAGCACCAGCTCAACGTTCCAGTCGCACTTTCAGCCATTTTACTACAGTCTGACGAAAAGAGCAGTGCCGGCTTCCAAGCAGACGGCTTCACTTTGGGTTCAGTAAGTAGGCCAGTCAACATAGAGTTGAGAAGGCGGGGGCAGCGGGGGAGGGGCGCTCACCTGTTCCAGAGGTTCAACGAGGGAGGGGGGCGGGGGGGAGCAGAGAGAGGAAGAGGGGTGAGAGGAAAAGAGTGTTTTTGTCCGTGCCAATAAAGTTAATTATAACTGAGAATGAATTCATGAATAATTGACTGTTGTTAGCTAAGCTGATAGCTACTTTTTGCAGTTTGGGGATACCTTCACTCTAAACTGGCAACACATCTCATACTCTAGTCCTGTTTCGTGATGGGATGATGTGGGTTGCTGTTGTTGTTGTTGTTGGTCTGCAGCGTTTCTTTATTTGGACTAAAGGAAGTGACGGTCCTCTACATGACACTGGTCTCGGTTTGATGTCCTCGGAAGCCCCTCTGTCACCGAGTGTAGAATGTAATCCCACTGAGATGGGGGGGGGGGGGGGTTGATCACCAATGGGATTGTAGGAATGAGATTTGAAAGGCGATGGGGAAGACGTGATGAGTGGGATGTGTTGGGGAGGGGGAGGGCGAGACTGATGGAGGCAGCCATAGATAGACAGGCACCCGGGTTTCACTTTGAAACTCTCTCTCGCTCTCTCTCTCCCTCCCTGACTCGGTGGCGTTGAAAGCCAGCGTCCTGCATGTCCCGTCCTGTCTGCTGTTTACCCTCCCACTGTTCATTAACCTGCAGAGAAGGTCACTACCGATACTGTAGACAAGCAGAGCTCAGTGTGTGGATTGTGCTGATCAGCTCTACACCTGGAGGGAAGTGTGTCTCCACATGTGTGGAATGTTACCCAGACCGGCTGAAAAACAGGAAGTACGCTTGATGAACTTTCTGCCTTTTGGATTTTTATTAAGTGGCAACCAGCACATTGTGGCCATCAAGGGGTCAGAGAACAGCCCTGGATATAAGTCATTCACAGACCATTCTTGATGTATTCTGTCATTATTGTACGCATTAACTCTAACGACACAATGCTAGTAAGAATTGGTACAGTGTGGGATTAAAGGCCCCCTGTGGAGTCTCTGACCACTAGTAGTGCTGCGGGGACAATGTTTTAATGAGTGGGCCCCTGCTGTGTTTTGAACCAGGACACACATATGTTTCACACCACTATGCTCATCGACGGTCGCTCGGTCGGTTGGTAATGTTCAGCAAAAGCCCCAACAAAGGCCGAGCAGAAGAAGATAACAGACGTGGATATTTCAATGTTTTACAGACAAGGCACTGCATCATGGACAAAATCATTTTTATATTAATCAATAAGTATCATGATATATATTTATTATTAATAACTGACTATTCTACTGAGGACAGACCCCTAAAGAGAGCAGAAGCTCTCTACAATTCTTCCATGGTGCTTCTTTCCAAATGTTGTCGGACTGAACGGATCAAAGTCTGATGACCTTAAAAACAAAGAATCAACAGTAGCGAGGCTGTTTGTCTCCTGTTTTTGGAGGATTCAACGATGACTCGATCGGAAATATATCTCATAAATGTACCGTCGTTATCGCGGAAGATTTTTATTATTTAGGACTATGGCATGTTGATGTTTGATATGAACACGTCACTACTGATCCCAGTAGGAATGGATTTGGTCTACAGGTATAAGAGATAAGATATAAGAGAAAAATGTCAGAGGGACATATAAAGTAGTCCTTCTTTTCCCTTCACGTCTGAGGGCAACACATACCTGAGTGAATTCATTCCACACAGTTTCACATTCCTTCTCATCACATGTCCCTGAGAACATGTCCTTCAGCCATTGTACAGCGCGAGCTGCTCTGCGCTCGATATCCGGCCGTGCAGAAAACACAAGCCCTGCTCTCTGTGAGCGAGATGCACAGGGACAAGGAAACAAAAAGTGTGCGATTCATCAAACGGGGAACAAAGCAGCGGAGGCTTAGCTGGAGATGTGATGATGTAAGAGGAAACCTTGAGCAGCCTCCCCCCCAACAATCTGATTCTGGTGGAGGAGACCGGGCCAGCCGACAGAGAGGAGAGAGGGAGAGACAAGACGGACAACGAGACAGAGACAGATGGAGACGGAGGTCTGTCAGCTGCCACATACATCTCCAGATAACAAACGGGGAATACTTTAACATACTGTGATCCAATATGGTACTCTGTAACCTGTTCCTCTGTAGCGTGCAGGCTTTATGAAGAGCTTCTTCAGTGAGAGGCTGCTTCACTCGTGGTGTGAAGGAGAGAAACCAGAGCTCCTTCCTTCCTGCTGCTGTCACACAACAATCAACACGCTTCAGTAGAAACAATTCACTCATTCAACATCAATGAAACTGTTCAATATCAATATATCCTCTGTGCAATGATGTAGATTTAATAATCTATCATTTATATATATATCTTTTAAGGATGCTTCTTGTTATTGAGAATGAGAATTTGTTCATTGACAGTTTGCTATAGTTACTGTACATTTTATATTCTATTTTTTAAACTTATTTGTTACATGTTTGAAGTAAATAAATACATAGAAATGAAACATAAGGATTGTCCCTGTCTGTTCATATTCATCAACACGAATCCCATTGACTCAGTGAGGAACCTTCCTCAGCAAAGAGGACTATTCCCCCACAGCCCCTATAAATACAGGCCTGAGCCTCTCACTGAAGAGTGACCACTGATCTGCTACAGCACACTCTCACGGCCTATGTCGATGATCTTCTTCAGGTGATTCAAAGCTGCCTGTCTCATGAATGTGTTGCCAGGAGAGATCCTGACTGTTCTTGGTGCGTAGGGTTCTCTACTGCATTAGGTTACATTTGGCAACCTGTGGAAAGGTTCCACTAGGTCCTGTTCCCCAACACGAGGTAAGTAGTGTGGACGCTCAGTGTAAACGTAGTGAAAGAGACGCCTTCTAAAATGTAAACGCAGTAGTGTGGATGTAGAGTAAAGCTTCACCTCAACTCACACGTTTCATTTTTGTTTCAGTCCACCTTTAACTCATAAATGCCACTACTCCTGTTTATCCACCGCGTTCTTCAACATCCCTTTTGAAAGTTTTCTGGTGACAAACCACCTCATCTGTCCTTGATATGGGGGGGGGGGGGGGGCAGCTCTACTCAACCACTCTGGTGTTACTCGCTCTCAGGTCAACTAGCCTGCAGCATTGTATTCTAGTTTTCAAAACTGTTTCACTTTGTGAGGAATTTAAGTTTAAAAGCATTGCTAGTATGTTTAATAGCACCCCTAGTGGTGGATATTGTATGTTTACAGTATATTTACTTATAGAAGTGTTAAACCATAAAAGCATAATCATTGAATGTATTAAACTAAAAAGTATAGTCACGGTATGAATAGTCACTGAATGTTTTGACCCATGAAGGAAGGTGAGGGATTTTGAGTGAGGCTTTTCAGATACGCCCATATGAATGAGAGAAGGATGGCCAAGCGAGGATGAAGGTGTATGCTGCTTTAAGGAAGGAGGGGGGCTGGTTCAGAAGAGGAGGGATTGACCAGGCCAGTAGGTCAAAGGCCAGGAGGGGCTTATTGGATTTCAGCCAATCACTGAGCGGATACGGGACATCTCATAGACACTCAGAACACAAAAGACTTTGCAGGGCCGGAGACGGCAGATCTGATGTGGAGCACGGTGCAGCTTAGAGTACATCCAATCTACTCCGGTTCTATTTTGATTCTATTTTCCTATTGGGCGATTGTGGCTAAGTGGATAGCTGGGCCGTCTTTCAATCAGAGGGTCGTCGGTTCAAACCCCGGCTCCGCTAGTCGCATGTCGATGTGTCCTTGAGCAAGACACTTAGCCCCAAAATTGCTCCCGTAGCTGTGCCTACGGTGTAGAAATGTGATAGACTCTGAATTGTAAGTCGCTTTGGATAAAAGCGTCTGCTAAATGACTGTAATGTTTGGAAATGGAGTTTTCAAATAGAAACGATCTCCGTCCACACGGGCGTTTCAGCATCGCTTTAAAATTTATCTGCATCCACATGGCAACCTTCGAAAACGGATATCACGTGACCATTAACGTACACTGAGCATGCGCATGACGGTGTAAACAGGAAGTAGATTGGTTGCTTAGTTAAAATAAATACGACAGAGTAATAAAGTAGTCTTTAATAATGAAAGGTTGTGTTTGATACTTACGATCTTCCTCTAAAATCTTCCTCTATGAACTCAAACAGACACAGTTTGTGGAAAGTTTTATTTTTCAGACTTAGTTACAGCGCTGCGGGCCTATCTCTCTCTCACATATCAAATTTACTTTAAAATCAACACTTACACGTAAACGTTTAATAGATTATGGGTCTATAAATGTTGTCAACACACGTCTCTCACTCGTTTCCTCGTTGTTGTCTGTTGTCTCACTCGTAGCTCTGCTGGTGGCTTAGCTATCTGTCCTACTCAATAGCATTTACTGCTAACAGTGGCTTCAGACGGCCGCTCCGTAGGGCTGATAACGCCGCTGGTCACGCCGCTCGCTAACCGCTCCAATAACAGCTGCTTCCTCCACAGAAATGCAGACTTTAATTGAACAACAGCTGCTAGTTAAGACAACAAGGTCAGCAACACCTGCAATCAGTTGTCCATGTTAAATTAACCTGGTAGTCGATCGGTAATCAATGTTGTTGTTTGTGAGCTTCTGGGTAAGGGTCACGTGATAGACGTGACGAATCAGGGAAGGATACGTCATGACTGCTAAGAACCAATCAAGTAGCGAACGCGGGTGTGGGCGTCATCGTTTCTAATCTTATCCGGTTTCGGCCGTCCACATGAAAACGCAACCCCGGAGTTTTCAAACTTATCTGACCTCGGGAGCGTTTTCAAACTTATCCGTTTACGGTGCTCTAAAACTCCGGCGTCGTGTGGACGCTCAGTGTAAACGTAGCAAAACAAATGCGTTTTCAAATGGAAACGGAGTAGTGTGGACGTACTCTTAGACTGGGCAATGCCAGACGGTAGTATGCGACATGTTAGATCTCTGATTCATGGAACATTAGATTATTAATAGTGTGATTCGCTTTGTAACTGTTTTTGCGTTTGTGGGATAATAAAATCCTTTTGATTTTGACTCGAACCAGCTGTTCTGTTTTGGAGGTGGTTGAGAAGCACATGGTAGGGGGGAAGGGCGGTTTCTCTCTTCGAACAGAAGTTCTGCTGCCCTAACAACTTAGAAAATCTCATCTTTCTCAACAAACATTTTAAAAATCTTCCCACGAAAGTTTCTTGTGGTCTTTTGGTGCCTCCTACATTAAACTAAAGCGTCTTCTGTCCTGTCTGTCTCTCAGATCCCCTGAATGTGTCCCCTCACAGTCACACCGCTGACTTCTTAAGAGCTGAAGAATTGTCCCACAAACGGCTGAACTGTGCTCATTCTTCCTAAATTTAGCCCACTCTCCTGATCCCTTCGCTGTGGGAAACACTGCATACTTTACACCCCTCTGCTCCCAATCCAGCAAGGACCCGGCTTGGGCCATCTGCTCAAGTGCCTGATTGTAACTCACCAGAACAGTGTTTGGCGTGTAGGTGTCCTTCCTCTGCCTCTCAGAAGGGGCTGAAAACTCTGCTGTTCTGCTCTTCTCTCTCTGGCACACATACATAAAATAAATCAGTCCTTTATCCTAGACCTGAAACAATGGGTTCCCTCATTCAGTTGAGTTACAGTATGTCAAGAACATCCAGAGAACACCTTAAGGACAAAGAGGCGGAGCTAGTGGCCTGGTTATTCAGCAAATTATCCTCAAGGATGGCATACCGATAATGCCTTGTGGTCTAGACATACGTTTCCATCAAATGGCCTACTTAGAGGTTTGAGATTCCCAATTCAGTGACCTTCCCTTCAAGTGCTTTGACCACGGCTTCTGTATCATTTTCTGAGCTGAATATAAGATGCCTTGTGCCGAATGCGTGCTGCTAGCATCCATCAAGCTATATGTAAAAGGACTGAATATCAACCTTGAGACTCTCAGATCAAACCAGGCTAATTTGGTCTGCTGGTTCGTCAAAGCTACTCTATACACCGAACAAGAGACGTCACATCAGAATCTCTAAAGATGGAGTTGCTGTGCGGAGGCTCACACGAGGCAGACTTGGAAAAAGAAAAGAAGGTTTTGTGTGCACGCGTGTGGACGGAATACAAACCAAAGGCCCCCGTAAAAAAGCTCCTTCTTTCAGATGGTGAGCCATGCCGCAGCTTAAAAAAAAAAGGACCGACTTCACCCAGGGCCCGCCCCCCCCCTGCTCAGAGTCTCCTGACACATGCTCATGAAGCTGCTTTCAACAAGTGACCCTGAAGAAACCGGCAGTACCACAATTACTATCATCACGATATATATATATATATATACAGTATATATGTGTGTGTGTGTGTGTGTGTTAAGGTGTGGAGAGAGCTAATAGCAAAGGCATGCAGTGTTCTGCAGAGTATTTAGGTGACGTCTTGATGTGGCAGGTATGTATGACTACAAGCCTCCACTCGTTCCCTGGCTGCAGTTCAGGTCCATCGATTGCTCGATTGACGAAGAGCCAGTAATGAAAAAGATCACACCTGTGCTCCAGCAGAGCAGCTTCAGCCCCAAACCACCGTCAAATAAAGACTTGATGGAAAGACGATGGCAAGGGATGGCAGAGAGAGGCTTGCTGCTATAGAATAAAAGTGCATGTACCAAATATCTCCCCACAGGGCAATTCTGGCTACATGTTGCATTAATGTGTTGATTCATGTCAGCTGGAAATAACCACTAACTAGCACTGATCCTCCTATTATTTTGACCGAAACACATTCTCCCGGTCGCTGGCTTCACTCTGGCAGAAAGTCGTTGGAGCGGGACTGGATCCTTTTCCTTTCCTTTTCCGTTTTCTGGCTGCTAGCATCGGCTAGCATTAGCAACATGGCTACTGCTGGCAGCCTAGCTAATGACCAAAGCAGGAAACAACTGTAATATATCTCAGTGCTATGATAGAGGCAAAGTAAAACACCCCAGAGGCTTCATTTTCCCAGGAGATGGCGACACGGTGGAAGACAGAATTACATAATGAGAGCCAGACTTATAGGGAACCGGTCATTATTGGATAAACATCACGGTGTGCTATCAACATTTACTTCACAGTGATAAGTTAAAGCAAAAAGCTTGTCTATTGCCACTTTAATGGTGGGTTCACAACAAAACCCGTTACTCGCGGGAGTTTACTTGCTGGATCATTTGTGATTATTCGCATCATCAAGAAATTAACACTATTTCTGCTTAGTAGGCTCCTTGTTGTGGAAGTCCCAGATATCCCGGATAACTAAACGCCTTCTTGTCTGGTTCATAACATCATCTGGAGGAGCTCCGTGGATTTCATCACGGTCTATTCACTACATAATGATGCTGACGTGTAAAAAGTCTGAATTCGTGTTTTGTTAGTTCTCTCCACAAGACGACAAGCAAATAACTTTTAAAATACTTGTTTTCTCAATGGAGCTCGGATCAATCGGTGATGGGCATTGTAGCAGCTCCATCAGCACTCAAAATAACGTCATCTGGGCGTAAATACGGCAGCTTTGTTTTCATTGTTTGTACATACATTTTCACACACAGTTTCGTCCGGTCTCTACTACTACTCTACAGGTATCATAGAGCTCTGGTCACACGAATTTCTCGCGCGAGTTCGCGTTTACTTCCGTCTTTGCATTGACTTTAGAGAAGTCGAACGCTTTGTGTTTGGTGTGAACGCACCATAAGGCTGATAGGAACAGAGACAAATAGACGCTGAGAGGTCAGTGCTACATCCATCACGTGTGTCTCTGAACAGCATGGAGGTATTATTGTCATTGTCACATAAAGAGTTGGTTTTGGCTACACAACTTAAACAAAGTTAGTCTAAGCAACAGATGAGGCCCAGCCCAGAACCAGGGCCAGAGTTTCCAGGAAGACAGCCTGTTCTGATTTTTACTAGGAAACAGTGCTAAAAAACCCAGAGATATTTGCCAAAGCGTTGGTTAAAGTGTCTCCAACAGTTTCAGAGCGGCCGTCCCCTCGGGTTTACCGGGGCCGCTGAGAGCAGGAGCGGCTCCAGGTTGCTCTAACAACAATGGGATCAAACAGGACCATCAAAGCCAGGGAGCAGTTCAAAAGGCTGGCAGAGAGACCCTACTTTGGGCCCTCATACCGGCAGAGACCCAGAAAGCTGCTCCTTCAGCGATGCCGGTGGGAGCTTCCTACATGTGCGGAGCGTCACACTGCAAATGGAAACATTAAGGAAGCAGGGTAAGATGTGAGTGCTGGAGGGCCGGTGGTGATCTCCTGCAGCAGGCTTTAAAAGGGACATCTGGTAACTACCATAAGTGTGTCGCAAAGGATTTTCACACTAGAACCAAACCTCTCTGACAACTCAATAAAGAGCCCGCCCAGGTTAGCTGACCATTGCACCCGCGCCATCTGACAAAGATAACAAAAATCAATCTCGGCCGCTGCTGACTGGGAGTGATTTTGTTGCCAAGCCATGCATGAACCATTAAAGTTCATTAGTTTCCTCCCGGGCACTTTGAGGGAGGAGTACCAGGAGTAAGACACACATCCAGTCCACAGGAACATTCAGGCTTTCCCCTGTTTATTATTCTACCTCTGTCTTTTAGTCCACATTGGGAGTAATCAGTTGCAGGGGAGTCTGTTCTCCACCTCACACTGCCCCACTGGTTATCAATGGGAGCTTTCAGAAAGGACCTTTCCTCCACTGATCGGAACATCATTTCCTGCTGGACTTGCACACTGGGGCCATTGAGATGTGGCCCCCTGTAACTCCCTCACTGCGGCCCTTTCATATTTACTAGTGACCCGGAGACCTCTAGTCCAATACACATGAGGTATCAGCTTGCAGTGGGCCGAGGGTGCAAGGGGAATGAATGCACACAAACATTCTCTCAGCATGGAGCGGTCCATCTGAGAGATACAAGGCAGGTTTTTCACCGCAACTCCTGCACCGTTCCAAAATAAATAGTCCCGAATGAGAGAACTGGACCCTTTAAACATAGCGTCTGAGCCAAGTCAAAAGAACAGGAAAAGACTGTATTTCAAGAAGCCACCAATCAGAGCAGCCTGCACTAGAGAATCTAGCAGCGACCCACTATAAAGCACGGTACATTAAATTGACTTCCATGTGGATTTGTGCTTGTGCTATAAAAAAGAAAGCCTGTCAGCTCCCTGACGTTTTGAGGGTACGGCAGAGATTAGACGAGAGGGAGGAAGAAGTGGGGCGAAAGAAGGAGGGGTGGAGAGATAGAGAGAGAGAGAGAGAGAGAGAGAGAGAGAGAGAGAGACGTGCTGCATTGCTGCATCTGTATGAGGTGTCTCTCCTGCTCCCCCACCAATTACTAACACTCACATTGATTCACTGAAGCGACCAGGTGTGGAGAACACGGGGGCTTACACATTAATCTATACATAACAATGCTGCAAGTCGAAGGGTTGACATGTTCAAAATACATCCGGCCATCCGGAGCTCGGGATCGCTCTACAAACGCACCTCACACAGAGCAAGCAGGAGAGCACATGAGAGGTGGAGGATTACCTGTAGGTCAAAGAATTTGCTGTATCTTCTGTAGACGATGTGGGAGGTGTTGTCCGAGTAGGTGACATTGATGAGATATACCTGCCAAGAGAAGAAGAGCGGAGAATAAAGTTCAAACTTTTCTTTTAAATTTCTTTTCATTTCTGACTGGCATGTTTTGTGCAGCCATCAGTGGAAAAGATACTTAACTGCAATGATACAAAGCGGCGGATGCTCTCATTGGAGAAGCTGTAGCTAGAGAACGTTCTTGCTAGATAGATGCCAGATGAATGGATTATAATGGGATAAACGTGGGCTCACACAGCCCAACACCAGCTCCCCCAAACATGAAGGTTCAATGACACACGCTCACAAATGTGATGGACAGTGACGTCACCCCTCCTGTCAGCACACTGACCTGTTGGCCTTTACCCTGGTCTGCAGCAATGATCCGTCAAGAGGAGGGAAGCGATGCCGCCATCATTTCTAATCTCATAAGACGACCAACGAAGCCGAGCCAGAGGAACAGCAATGTTTCTCAGTCATCATCGGTTGATATACATTAAAGGGCTCTCAGGTGGATTAGTTATTCCATAACATTAAACTGCAAGCTTGTGAAGGGTTAATTACATTGAATTAACTGGGTACACCTCCAGAATCTAATCTAAAGCTTGTAGTGTTCTAATACTCTCTCACTCTCATGGATGTGGGGCTGAAGATTCCTCGAGACACTCCATTACTAAGACTCATCGATGCTAATTCTTTGCATGGCATGTCAGTGTCTTCCCAAATGAGGTACGCTGCCGACTACAAGAGCCCTGAAATATTCAAGCTGCTGTGTCTCTGGTGAGGACACACTCAAAGTAGCATATTTCCATCAGCCTAAACAAAAAGTATTCATGGGGTTTTCGGATATTTTGCACTTCAAAGCTGTTAAATATCTGGCGTGTACTCAACCTGCAGCTAAAATAACCATTATGAAGGGATTTACAATAAAACGAGATGTTGTCACCCATCCAAAGCCTTCCAGCTAAGTGGCCCAGACACAGCGCAAATAGAAATCCACTTAGCGTCAAGGCACCGTGAACACAGAAACCATTGGCTTTGCCTCTTGTACAGCATTCAGATTAAATAAAGGCAACGCGTTTCCCTGGTGAGGCATTGCTGCTCCGTCCTCCAGCAGGCTCCACCTCTGACTGATCTTACACTGTCACTCCGACCCCTCTGTACCTGCCAAGAGGCTCCCGAGCAGAGCCCCAGTGAACGAGGGGGAGTGAAAAACCCCGACGTCGACGTACGGAGGGCAGCAGCTTGAAACAAAAGAGGTTCCGCTACAACGCCCAGGGGTTAGAAGGCCTTGTTGCTGCTTGGAAGGGGCTCGGCTGCTGCTGGCAAGGAGCCACCCCAGTATGTTCCCACCCATACAAAACACAGCACACTCCTGGCATCCAGAAGCTGCGACTGTCACACTACACTCACAAACTTGTTCCTAGCACGGTGGGGTGTCACCACAGCCACTGGCTTTGGCATTCATTGCTATGAAAATGTGCTCCCCAGGGATCCTCTGAATTACTCAAATCACTAAAGTAAAAAATGGCTCGCTGCCACAGTCAGCAATGTTTCCCAGTGTCTTTGTGACAGGGACTTGTGAGGATAGGAAACAGCTGTTTTCAGAGCTCATTAGAGCATCTCTTAAAGAGATGAGAGGGCGCTTCAGAGAACTGAAGGGCACAAAGAGAGATAACTGGGTGAGGCGTCCTCACGTCATGTGGAGCTTCATTCTAGGCCAGCATTGACCACACTGGCACAAATAGCCAGCATACCTTTATGCTGTTATATAGGGACTCAGAGGGACTGGAGCGGCTACCCCACAGCTTGTTCGGGTGTGTGGTCCTAATGGGTTTTTTATTGAAAAAAATCCAAAGAAGCCACATTGGTTAATATTCAGATTTTATCCACACTAGGGGTGTGGCTCTGTGGATTCAAACGTCCATCAGTCAGTCAGGAAATTCAGTGATCACATTCATCATGGTCTAACTCTTCCTTTGTTTATGACCAAATACCTGGAGCTCCCAACCGCTCCCTGAATGAAGCACTAACTAGCCAACATGCTGAACTAAAAATGATTCTAAACATTGTCATTGTGAGCGTGTTAGCATGCTGACATTAGCATTGAGCTCACAGCACTGCTGTGCCGAAGTACAGCATCGCAGAGCTGCTAGCATGGTGGTAAAACACGAGTCCAAATATATCTTTGGCAATTCTGTCCTGCAGAATGTCCAAAGATATCCAAACAGAAACGTCTGTGGTCAAACAAATATCAGCTGTATGTCAGCCTGGTCAGGATACAGTCTATGAAGAACTCACTCCAATTCTACCATGTGACTCAGTGTTCGGCCCCCCTAAGGCCTTAAGACCAGAACCCTCAGGGACTGACATCCTCCTAGTAAATGCTTGAGTGTGAGAGACTGTAAGGGCTTGAAATTATGTAAATATGAATGGGACAGTACTGTGCCATGACAATGTAAAAAATGATGATGTATAATTGTGGGTATTTATTAGATACTTTTTACTTCCTGATTTGAACATCCTCCAGACTCTTTCCTCACAAGATGAGAGGTAATTTCGAATAATTTATTTACTCGCTTTTGTCAAAACAGCTTCAATGACAAAATTAAATGTTTGATGAATAAATCTGTGTAATATAATCTCTGATTTCATGTTTTAATGTTCCATCTTTAATCCTTAATGTTTCTGAGTAAATGTAATATTGAAGGCTGAATGACATCCGTCCTCTTTGTTTACCATTTTTTACGTCATCTTTCACTGTTAACCCCATGTTTAATTTCACATTGCTATGAATTGTGGGTAATTCCCTTAAGCAAAGTCTGCAGAAAGTGTTTATAAAGGGCTCAAAATGTCTGAGAGAGTCCTCAAACACTTGATGATTTTACAGTGGGACAACCCTAAACCCTCACGACTTTACGGGAGCGCGCTTCAAAGTCCTTGAGTGTGTGAGTGTGGAGATTGGGTCCCAGTGTACTCAACAAACTCCTCCCATCATGCGTCAAGGCAATCCGTGCTTAGCTGAGGTCCACGATGGGAACCAGGCTGAACGATGTGGACTCAGTGAAAAGATCCAAACCCCAGAAGCAGATAGGTACAGTATGTAATGGCAGCTGCAGTGGAAAACACAACCAACAACCATCCATGGTCTGCCCATGCTGAAAATATCAAGCTTAAACCTAATGCCCCGTCCCCGTCCCCAAAATAGACTCTATTCACTCCTCAACACTCCCAGTGAAGTAGAACAGTCTGGGCTGCTGCCGTTCTCCATGCAGTGACAGATATCGAGCAGTGAAAATCTCCTCATCTAATCTCATGACTTCATTCTGAATACTGACTTCATTCTGCATATCATTCTGCATACTGACTTCATTGTGAATAGTGACTTTATTCTGAATACTGACTTTATTCTACACACTGACTTTATTCTGAATACTGACTTCATTCTGCATACTGACTTCATTCTGCATACTGACTTTATTCTACATACTGACTTCATTCTGCATACTGACTTCATTCTGAATACTGACTTCATTCTGCATACTGACTTTATTCTGAATACTGACTTCATTCTGCATACTGACTTCATTCTGCATACTGACTTTATTCTACATACTGACTTCATTCTGCATACTGACTTCATTCTGCATACTGACTTTATTCTGAATACTGACTTCATTCTGAATACTGACTTTATTCTACATACTGACTTCATTCTACATACTGACTTCATTCTGAATACTGACTTCATTCTGCATACTGACTTCATTCTGCATACTGACTTCATTCTGAATACTGACTTTATTCTGCATACTGACTTTATTCTGAATACTGACTTCATTCTGCATACTGACTTCATTCTGCATACTGACTTCATTCTGAATACTGACTTTATTCTGCATACTGACTTTATTCTGAATACTGACTTCATTCTGCATACTGACTTCATTCTGCATACTGACTTCATTCTGAATACTGACTTTATTCTGCATACTGACTTTATTCTGAATACTGACTTCATTCTGCATACTGACTTCATTCTGCATACTGACTTTATTCTACATACTGACTTCATTCTGCATACTGACTTCATTCTGAATACTGACTTTATTCTGCATACTGACTTTATTCTACATACTGACTTTATTCTGAATACTGACTTCATTCTGCATACTGACTTCATTCTGCATACTGACTTTATTCTACATACTGACTTCATTCTGCATACTGACTTCATTCTGAATACTGACTTTATTCTGCATACTGACTTTATTCTACATACTGACTTTATTCTGAATACTGACTTCATTCTGCATACTGACTTCATTCTGCATACTGACTTTATTCTACATACTGACTTCATTCTGCATACTGACTTTATTCTGCATACTGACTTTATTCTACATACTGACTTTATTCTGAATACTGACTTCATTCTACATACTGACTTCATTCTGCATACTGACTTCATTCTGAATACTGACTTTATTCTGCATACTGACTTTATTCTACATACTGACTTTATTCTGCATACTACATGGTCACTGCTTCTTCCTCACCTCTCTCATGCAGCCCACACGCTGACTCAGAGCTCCAGTACAGCCAGTACTGTACAGTGAGTGTGAAGTGGCCTTCAATCAAGTATTGGTTGAACAAAAAGGTAACAGCATTTATTAGCACTATATAAACAATTAATAAATGGTTTATAACACACTATGACTTAATTGTACACAGCTATGGACTATGGGGGTATTGAACATGGTGAAGACACACCTTATATCATTACAACTGTGATTCACTACACTGTCAGTCATTATGTGTCCACTCATGGCTCCACATGAGGAGTTTTATCTGTGGACAAATACATTAATAAACACTTATATCTGCATTGCAAATTTACAACTATAATGCTGATACATTACAGTTGAGAAATAATCTGCAGATAACTCCATATGATAAGAATATTCATACATACATTTTTGATATTAACAAGCAGGAAAACAACACCGACAACAGGTCTCCAATTGATCGTCTATGTTCTGCAGAACCACAGAAATCAACATATAAGCCCAGCAGAATCTTGTGATTGCTGCGGACATTGTTGCACAGCAGCAGGCATGTCTGGACCAACAAGGCATCGCTGCAATTCTAACATGAGAGCAGAGGGTTTTTTTGGGGTAAGGAAGCAAAATGAAAGCTCACACGGAGAAGCACGAATCCTCATGATGTCCAACACTCAACAAGCACAGCTCACTTTGAAAACAATGAGGAGGCCGGACCAGAACTCAGTGTAGATGAGCGTGAGTAGGTTTGATCAAATGTACTCGTACTATTACTACTGTCATTCAAGAGATTTCATCATTCTGCTGCTTTCTTGATCGCAGACTAGTTGAGTTGTCAGTCACGTGACAAAACTCCATTTCTATCTTCTGGCATGTCAACTTTCTTTTCAAAGGAGTCTAAAAAGTGATTCATAAACAGGAAAAACACAGAGGAGGGAAAACTAAACATGTAATAACATAACATAAGAAGGCTTGGGGGCCTCGAATGTCCCAGATAGCAAGAAAAGACTTGGTTCATCTGTTATTCCCACGGAGGAAGTGGGACTTGAAAACCAAAGTTTTATTCATGCTCAGAAGCAGAGAGACAAACATGAATTGTTGCGACGGAACAAATTGGACCTCTGATTATTTCATCATGTTCTTCTGAAATAGGCTATGAATATTCATACAGCTTCCTTTTTTCCCCCCTTTGACTAAAGAACCATTTCTCTAATAACATAACACCACACAGAGATACGAACAGGGAAAATAACTTACAGTTTCGGAGGAAAGCCAGGACCCAGTCTCCCAGTTTTGTGAAGTGAAGAAGGCAAGAGAGCGCAGGGCTTGCTGGGGCGGAGATCGTGGAGCTAGCCACTAAATGCAGTGAACCCCGCCTAAAGCACTATATTTAAAGTTAACTATAAAACAGACACACATCATACTTTCAGACCATGAAAGCGCACATGCTCCTCTGACTTTGAAAAATTATCTTTGCATGGGAGTTAAGTCTTTCCACATGGAACCACCACCTAAATATACTCACTCGTCTAATACAGTCACTTCTTCTCGCCACATCAACAAATGACAGCAAATAAATTCTTCAGAGAAGTTTCTCAGCAAAGCCAACGCTAATGTCACCAGAGTCAAATCAACTGTGGAACCATTCCGTTCATAAGCTTTAGCAGAGGGTCTCTGAACACCCACTAAAGACAGGGGTCTTCTATCTGCTGCCACAACAGTGCCCACTTTGACATGGACCAATCCAGTGCCTTTGTGGTGGATGGTCAGGGGTGCTGAGGAAAACCTGTCTAATCAGCAGCCACGTCCTGTGCACCTTGATAACATTTTCTTTGGATCAGATTAAAGAGACCAGGAAGGCCATGTACTGATGAAGAACCGGGTTTACCGTACAAACACTGCTTCTAAGGGAGCAGGAACCCAGTCCGCTGCACTCTCAAGAGTAGGTCTTTGATATGTGACTTTAAAAAGCAACATGAGGCGACTAACAGACCTCCAACGAGGCCCAAGCTGTGCCCAGATGATATTACACCAGAGCTGTCCTCCACTGAAGAAAGTCTTAATCCACTGTTTGACTTCCTCCACAGATCCTCCACAAAGCTCCTCTTTAAATCTTGTGTTCAGCAGAAATGTGCTCAATAGTTTAGGAAATAAGTCAATCGGCTGAAAACCCCCATAAAGAACGATGAGAGGACTAAAGAGATCTTAGTGGACTCATCAGCTAAGATGAGGCAGCCCTGCATTACAATTATAACTGATAATAATATCAGATAGCATCTATTCCATTCAATTCTATCTCTATACATAATTTACTGCTATTTCAATTCCTGAAGTTTTGACCAATGGTTTTCACTTGAATCCTGATTCCTGTTTATTTAAAGATTCTTTCACCAAGTTGATGATTTGTTATCTTAATAATAAATAGCGATTCAGTAAATGTATATCTATGTGTTCATTTGTTGCATTTTGTTTTACACAGTTAGGAAAGCAATATTTAAGTCCAAACACTCAATGTGCTTATAGAGGTTGAGTCTTAGGAAATGTGGGACAAGTCAGATTCAAGTGTCAATCGGTCAGTGGAGGTCTCAGTCTCAAGTCCTCACAGCAGGTCTGCATTCAAACTGCAAGTCTTCTGTGACGGTTCCCTATCTTGGTTACTTGTTTATGTTCCTTTAAGCCAGCAGGTACCAGAGGTGGTGATCGCCCTAAGTGAAGGCACCTGGGCCCGGTGTGCTCCCACTATAAAGCTCCGCCTTCCTGGCAACCTGTCGGCGCTCTCCTATCACCCCGTGGAGGAACGAGGACGGCTCGTTCGCCACCACCATTGCGAGTTAGACGTCTTGTCATGTCTAATAAACTCTTTACTTTTGGCCAACTGTCTGCGTCTCCCTTAGCAGTGTCAGGGCTTCAGAGCCAGGTCGTGACATCTTCCATGTCTGGTTCCACGCCTCAAGGGAACCAGTAGTGCAACAAAGCTGACTCCTGCCTGTAGAACTCTATGGTCACTACTCCTCGTGCTGATGTCATAGTGATGTCATCAGGGTTACACAAACTTCGACCATTTTTTTGTTTCAAATCCGTCTCCAGTGTAAGAGCAATACTTGGAGTCCCCCTTTCAGTTGAAGTATGGGTGTATATATTATACTATGATTTAACTTTTGCGGTACTTTCTGGTGGAGATATTATAAACCAGGATCAGAAATTTCTAATACATCATCCTTTTGTGCTTTGGTGGAGAGAGAGAATATCTTATCATCCTAATCTCTCCTCTTCCTCCTCTGTCTCTCTCTCTCCTTCATCGGTCACACAATAACTCATCCGGTGACGTTAAAAAAAAAAAAAAACAGCGCCGGAGCTCTCCGGCGATGGCCGCACATCCTCCGTCTCTCCGCAGAGCATCGCCATTTCTGCACGATGTAATCACAAGTGGAGCTGTTGAGGAGAGAGCACTAATCGGAATAAAGCTACTTGCACGCTTTCAGACTTCTGCAGGAGACTAATAAAACGTCCCACAATCACAAACAACATCTGGTACTGAACCCATGAAAACAACCCCCGGCATGGAACACGGATACACACCCAGTCAGTATCAGGGTCAGAGTTATTGCTCTGCAAACTGAGCATTGAGAGCATGGACCTGACTCCCCCTCTTCTCTCTCCTCTCCCTCCCTCCTTTCCTTTCCAGCTAGTCGTCTCTCCCAAACAGTCGCTGGGCCTCGTAAACCTCTGCACACATCAGCCTCCCAGTTAGAGGTGAGCATCTGAGACCGGGGACCCTTTCGCTCTTTGTTTGATGGGCCAAATACATATTTGAGTGGAGAACAGCTCTCTGAAGACACGTTTTACTGTGCCCAATAACAACAGAGTCCTCCGGTCTCTAGAAAATGAAATGTTACGGCACTGGGACTTGTAGGGGAAACAGAAGCTTAAAGTAAACATGGCCGTGCTCTCTCTGGCATCACCTGCCCCTGCAAACACGTACCGATCGCAGGAGGAGATTGTGTGTGTCTGTGATGCAGGCAGCACGTCCAGCTGGTTTACCAAACATTACAAACATTTAGCGGGTGCCACAGATTGGGTCTTCTCTCGTTTCCTCTCCCTCCCCCTTTCCCTCTTTTTTTCTTCCCACAGTGATGAGCCTTGGCTCCTGAGACAGGGTAGCCAGGGAAACTAGGCCACGGACTGACCCCCTGAGACTGAGGAGCCCAAAACAGAGCTCAGCTCAGCTCTGAGAAGCTCCTGTTACACTTCAACTGTTCTCGGCCTGGATACCACTCCACAAGCCCATGATACAGATGGACTGATTACTGAACCAGTCTGTGGAAGCAGCAGCTGTGCATTAAGAGTCCAGGTTGCATTAAATGCATAGCCCTGTAGATATCCTCAACAGCAGAGCATTCATTCATTGTCTCTTAGCACTGAAGATACTCACATTAACATGAGAAGCACAATTATTATTGTTTTCAATGTGTGTGTTTTAAGGAATAGAGAGTGAGAACATTGACACCATTCTTCATGTGTTACTATATCTCCTACGACTCAGAGCATTAATATCTATGTATGGATCTAGAGGACTAATGTCTACCAGAGCAGAGAATAAAGTCTCTCTCTCTCTCTGTGTGTGTTATCACAGCTTCTCCTCTCTTTGTTCACATTAGTGCATTTTATGTTAGTGCATGTGAGTGCATGTTGGTGCATGTGAGTGCATGTTATGTTAGTACATGTGAATGCATGTTGGTCCATGTGAGTGCATCTTATGTTAGTGCATGTTAGTACATGCTAGTGCATGTTGGTGCATGTGAGTGCATGTTATGTTAGTACATGTGAATGCATGTGAGTGCATGTTATGTTCGAGTATGTTAGTGCATGTGAGTGCTATTAAGTGCATGTGAGTGCTTTTAAGTGCATGTTAGTGCATGTTATGTTAGTGCATGTGAGTGCATGTGAGTTTAAAGACCGTGGTTATTTCTTACAAGGGCTGTAGAGAAGTTAGTGTGTAATCAAATATACACAACGTAACTGTCACACAGCAAACCTGGGGGCAGGGGGAAGTACTCCAGTACAGGAGAACTGGTGGGTTTAACAGCTCCAGGCAAACTGTAATTAAGCTGCCATGTGGAGTCTGCTGCGTGCTCTGTTTTTGATGGGTACTTGAAGACGACAGAGTACATGCACAATACCCGGAGGGGGGGGGCCTCATTCCTGCCCCGGGGCTCCGTACAGTCAGGTTTCAACAGTGTCAGAGTTTCAGGTATCACTTTCACTGGGGGCACCCCTATGTTAAAATGTCAACTGTGTTTAGGTGGTCTCATCCACTGTGCTGTTTGGATCATTCTGTCTAAAAGTCAGCAGGTCTGATGGAGCCCTGCGAATTCCTCCTTCCAAAGGACAATGAGTGTGCTAATTGTGTCCACATATCGTTGGGCCCAAGGGGTCTGCAGGACTGTAATTGCTTACGAGCAAGTCATTTATTATGACTTGTTTATGATCTCAAAATAGGACCTGAAGTGGGGCCAAGGAGTGCAGAGCCCCAACACAAGACTCACACTCATAACAAGCGTAGTATTGATGAAGAGGGCCACAGGAGGGAAGGATCAGCAAGGTACTAATAATCACTGAAGCCTGTCAGAAAATGTGGAGACTACCAAGTGACATACATGACAAAATGATTGATGATGATGATTTATCAGAAAAGGGTTATCAGATGGAGTTTGAGGCCTGTCAAAGCTCCACAACGGTGACTATAAATGACCCTCGTGGTGAGATACTTCTGTCAACTGCTGCTTCCAAGGTCAAGAACAAACTTACAATCTACATTTTTAAGTAAACGTGGACAACATTTTAACGTGTACAACTCCATCTGCTGATGAAGCTCATGTGATATGATGAAAAAGCTCCAGAACAACTAAATGGAACTCGTGGTGAGAATATTTTTGTCAACTGGTTACCAGATCATTCCGGGGCTTCATGTGCACATGTTCTCATGCTGCTCTTGATTTTAGACATTCATGGAAAGACAAACAGAAGCCTGGACAAGTGTGAAAACTGTCCACTTTCACACATGTTGTCAAGCACGGACAGGTAGCGGTGATCATCACTGAACTGATGAAGATGATAGAATAGACCTGGATTGATTGTTGTTATCTGAACCCATGACATGTTAGAATATACAATAATTATTCTCCTTAATAAATGAAACGTTCCGCTGGGATTCAAAGAATCCCTGTGAGGCTGAAGCTCTGTGTGGATCTAGCTGTGGAAGTTTTGTTTCAACCTTACAGCTCCATGAATAATACAGGTTAGATACTTTGCCCATACATAAGTGCCACATACTGAATATTGACCCCCAACATCACAGGTGTGTCTGGAGAGTGTTGAACATTCATTACCAGGTTATAACTTGATGTTGAGTCACCTGTGTGTCAGTAGCTTCCCAGTCATGACAGCTCACCTGTGATGATGAACTGTGTCAGCTAGTAACTATTTATAAGCAGGTATCCTGCTGAACAACACCTTAACTTAGCGTGGTTCCTCACACAGCAGCTAGGTCCATGGAGTGGACTAAACGCAGCCGTGTGCGGTGCCACGCTGAGACCGGGGAGCAGGCCACAGAGACCCGTCTGAATGGGACACGGTGGGGGGAATAATGGGACATGGGTGAGGATGAGGCGGGCAACTCACGTAGTGTTTAGACGGATTGCGCCTCTTCTCCACGTCCACGACTTTCACGTCCAGCACCGTCCGGAACTGCATCTTGACCCTGCAAAGGCTATGCATAGAAGCGACAGACAGGCGGCTGCTGCGGCTCCGGATAAGCTACCTCGTATCACGGGAGAGAGATCCCAACATTCATTGCTGTCTCGTGCCAACTATCCGGCGGTCGTTGAGATATCAGCTCGCGCTTCCTTCGCACCGTCAATATGATTAGAAACTGCTGAACTGAAGCGTCCCGGTGGAATCCACACAGCCGAATATCCGAGCAGGGAGCGATGTTCACGGCGGGCGGCGCGCGGAAGGACGGCGGTCACCTTAAAACAGAAAAAAACTAAGTGAAGCGACTTTCCTTTGTGTCTGCCGCGGTGCCTACAGAAGGGACAGCCGCATACCTGGAGCGTACAGGAGGGCTGTCTGAGCGCGAGGGGAGCCGGCGAAGCCCAGCGTTTCAGCAGGCGCAGTGAATTTTGGGGGAACGGAGTGGGATGGGCTTCGCGCGCACGTCCTCGGGGCTACTTGAATAAAGCACTCGTGAGAGAAAAAAACCATTAGTCTCTGCCTCCCTCTACGAGAAATGAGCGTCTGTAAGCAGCCGAGGGACGGTGTATCAGTGTCATGTCACTCATCCCCCTCGGGGCCCCGCAACTTTTCCTCCCCGCTTATAATGAGACCATGAAATACGGTTACATGTATGCGGGCCTGACTGCAACACAAGCTGTGTATTATTACTTTAAAGGGGCAGCTCTCCTCCAGGATCTGAGTCACGAGCAGCTTTCTGGCCGGAGACACGAGCGGCTGGAGATATGGATACAGATGTTTTAAAGCCGACCAATCAGCAGCCGCCTGCTCTACATGAGAGAGCCAATTAACGACCGAACACTGCCCCCCTGTGCACCAGAACGAGAGCGCGTGAAAGGGCCTGATTAGAGGCTGCACTTCTTCCTGGTGGCTGTTTTATTTACTTGATGAAATGACACAGCTAAGCTGCATTGAGACCCTTATCATGTTGTCAGAGCAGTACTAAAAACAGACCAGTCACCTTTTAAGATGGCACACTACAGGTGAATACGGTAGTAGACTCCACCATGAAACCTCCCCAGATTACTACATGAAGTTTCAGAATATGTATGTTTAAATATGCAAATTATTTTATTTATATATATATATATATATATATATATATATAAAGCCCAGTTCTTCTTTCCATGTCTTCTTTTCAGAGAGGAAACTGTCTGGACAGCAAGTGGATTTAAAGACTTGAAACATCTTTCAGAACAGCTGGTAAAACACCAGAGTTGTGCATCACATGTAGATAATGTCATCAAGTTATGATAACTGGGAACAACGAACATATCCTCTCATCTTGACGGTGCGTACAGACGTGGCATTGAACAATACCACCGGCAGAATTATAACCTGTAGAAAGTGCATCATTGTCTTGCGTGGACGTGGCGAGTCTTCCGGCTGGGTAAACTCCTGGCCTTTTCAGATGCATATTTGAGACTCCAGACTAAGAGACCATTATGATTTTAAGGACACTTCAGCCATTATTCCAAACTAACTTTTGGATTGCATGTACAACGTTTACAAGGATGAGTTGCTCAACAGATGACGAATCGGTTTCGTTGCTGGGCCATGAGTCGGCTGTTGGATGTGGAGAGATCTTTAACACGTCCTATGTGTTGGTATGGTAAGATATGTCATTGGCATATTTGCATTAAGTCAACAACATTTATTGTATGAATGTTTTTAATATTCTCACTCTGCATAAAAGTATGTGTGTTAAAAACAACAGTTCGAAAAAACATATTGACTTGCAAATGAATGGCATAAAAGAAACACCACCGGTGTGTAGAGGCCTTCATTTCCCCCCAGAGGCCTCTTCAGCAGGTTAATGAAGCCATGCATGAGCCCGGGTCTGTTATGCATTTCCTATTAATTGAAACATGTCTTCTATCATAACAGTGAAGTGCACAGTGGTCCTGAAAGCTTCCCTGATGTCTGTCATTATGCAGTCATAATTTCAAATTCACAATAGATGAACAGAGGAATAAAAAAAAGACATGATTTACTTCCAACCTATGGACGCTCACATTTTGGAGCAATAAGCCATAGTGCATATAGTATCTACAGTAATACTACAGTATTACTAATACTAATCTACCCAGTAATACTACAGTAATACTGTGCTCCAGCTAAAACGCAGTGTAATGGTCGTCGCTGGTGCTGATGATGTCGCTGTTGCACTCCAGGGATTTGAGGACCAGCTCCAGCGTGGCTTTGCTCACGTTGAGGCTGTGGCGCTGCCTGACTGCAGACAGGATGTGCAGGATGTGGCAACCCTTCTCTGCATCTACGGGCACAGCAGGAAGCAACGGTCAGCACGCAGGGATATGGCCATGGAAAGCAAGGCTTCACCACACTTATGGAGTTTCGTTTTTCAATAGGTCTCCAAGTTATTCAGCATTTTTATTGGATATATTTCTTACAAAAATCTCACAGAATGGCAAGAAATCCATTTTTGACATGCAGTAGGTGTGATTGTACAAATCTGACAAGCAGATAAACAGCTTCAATTCTACATTTCCTTCAACTGAATGATAATCACCGCTCTACTCAACACACTGCCACAAAGGAGATTGTCATCGAGTCAAACTAAAAATACGGAAGGTCAATGTTGATCAACAGCTTGAGACTTAAAGGGAAAATGTGCCGCCTTTGTCCTGGACGTCCAACCAGTGTTGATGGTAAATGTAGACTCCAGTGCTGCTGTATAGACCCAGAAAGCCAGACTAGTGGATTCAACTCGTCCACCATCACTAGTCTGCACCACAAATACTAGTCGAGACATGATTATTATTTCATTAATGTAGCCACACACACATAACATATTGACATTATTTGCACTGAAATTGTTACGTCCTCGTCAAACGTTGGCTCATAACAACGAGCGTCCGCTGTGAAAAGACTAAAACAACACATATTGGGCTGTTTGCCTCGCATTCAGCGAGGAGGAGAGTGGGACTAGATGGCACCTTGTCAAACAAGCGCAGTTTGGCAGAATTTTTGATTAGCTAGAAGATGTATAGAATGCTCTACGTGGGCTGTGTCACAACAAATTGGCATTTAACCACTCGACCGGAACAAAGCCTAACCACATTCAGCGGCATGTGGACGTCGACCTGCAAAGAGAGCCGGCTGCTGGAGCTAACCCAGCCTGCAGACGCTGTGATCCACCTCGGTCTGGAACTACAACTCAGCTCATCACGGAAATAACTGCTCAAGGATATATATATATATATATATATATATATATATATATATATATATATATATATACTGCGGGCAGGAGAACTCAGCCTTCAGGGTCAATAAAACACACTCAGGAATTTATTGCTTCAATTGACTACATTTACCATCAACACTGATTGGACATCCACATACATGCTGGCGACTTTTCCCTTTAATCAAGAGCCAACATAGGAAGTGTACTTACACTTCTCTCTCTGCGAGTCCTCCCTGATGACGTCTTTGACGGCTATGAGTAGATCTGTGTCATGTGCAGTCACCTGGTGAGGGGCGACAGCATGAATCCTCACGAAGATAACCAACTGAAGTGGGAGGAGTGTATTGGAGACTTCTCTGCTGTTTCTTACCTGATAGACTTCATCCTGGGATTTGACCTTGCGGTACACAACACCCTCGTCCTGTAGAATTTGCAGGGCCTCCTTCAGGAGCTGGCGTAGCTGCTGGCATGCGGATGGACCCGCCACAGGCTCCTTCACAGCAAGAGAGAAGCACAATAATACAACAGAGCGGACATTGAGTTACATTTGAAATGACACGAGCATTAACGCTGGTTTACAGTAAATAACACGTAGAGATGGGATATGGCATTAATCAGACGCAGACACTGTGCTATTAGTGTTTTTATTGCCTCTTGTTTCAGTCTTAGATCTTCATCACTTTCTCCTACCTCAGTGTGATGTCTTCTTGTCTAGTTTTAAAGTAAAACCAAAATGTAGAACGACAACTCAAATGAAAGAATACAAATGAGCGTCTATGCTGGGAATGAAATCCTGGCTGTATTTCCTAACTTCACTCATCCCTCTCACGTTAGAAGGACACTTCAAATGCAGTTTGATTTTCACCACACATCTTCAGAGAAGAAAGGATTGTGATATTATTACTGGGGCGTACCTGGTCTGCTGATGCTGTTTGAGGCTGGCTGGAGAAGAGAGGCTGGAGGAGGTCCTGAACATCATAGGGTCTGAACCTGGTCACCGACTTCTGCTTGAAGAACTCCTTGATGATATTCGTTGCCTTGCTGAGGGAACTGATGGCTGAGTCACTGAACAGACAAAGAATCTGGCCTTAATACAATTCATACTACTACTACATGCTTACATGTATGTTTACAGAGAAGTGCTGACAGCTGTGACAGCTTCCTGTCTATGTATATATGGCTAGATGAGAGCCTGTGTTCAGTGTTGGTTCATTTTAAGCTAAGAACAACCAAACGCTGAATAAGCTATTTTTAGGACCAAAATGTTACAATTAACTTTGATGAAGTGAAAACACATATTGAAAAGGGTTAAAGTTCCAAGACGAAAACACAAACAACTCCCAGATCGGACAACGCTGTGGTAGCGACCTGTCAAGGTAGTCCCGCCCCTAAAGCATACTCTGCTTTATGGTCTATCTGACTCTAAATGGACCATAATGTACTAAATGATCTTCATGCTGTATTGAAGAAGACTTGAAACTAGAGATTGAGACCATAAACTCATGTTTACAATGTTTACTGTACCATCTGTGTGCGTGTGTGAGAATGATCAGTTTTGATCCTGATGTGCTTGTATGAATGTGTGTGTGTGTGTGTGTGTGTGTGTGTGTGTGAATGGCTGAATGACCTAGGTAGGGTAAAGACCTTTGAGCGGTCAGGGGACTAGACAGGTGCTATAAAAATACAAGTCCATTTACCATTTGACATGGTTTTCCACTGTTTGAAACTTTGACTAACATTTTCTTAATTGTCATGTTGCGCCTTCTTCTACAACTATTTAACTACACCCAACTGGAGTATTACAGCCACCAACTGTTTATCTTGGTGAACCAACTACTAATATTCAGTGTTGGACGGAAAGGCATTAATAAGTGTTTTCTTTTGCCAATTTTCTGGAAATTGGGTTAAAATGTACAATAACTTGGATGTAAACCTGGCTACAGTGGTAATCCACTGTGATAGTACGTTCAGAGATTAATGTGTGTACCCCGTTGCATTAGGTTGCAGCTGTAGTGGTTTGTCATAGCACTGTCTGTAGAGCTGAGGAACCTCCACCATCCACGCTATCTGGACCGCCATCACTGGGTCGTTCACTTTATCTGAGAACACACACAGATACAGATTCACACGGGACGAATGGGCAGATGATATCGATGGTGGGTACCCTCAAATAAAGAATGTGCTGTGTGTGTGTGCGTGTATGTGTGTGTGTGTGGAAGAGATAAATGTGTAGGCCATTACTAAACAAGACTGCAGTAATAGGATAAAGAATGTCCTTGCTGGGCACTTCAACAGTAGTTTCTTCTGAAAAGTAGTTTCTACTGAACCACTGATTAAGTGCTGGTATTCTGGGACATTGGTGGGACATTGGTGGGTGTAGCTGGAAGGTAAATAAGTGAAAGCGGATGATGTGTTCTGGTATCAAACTGCCACTGTGGCCTGCAGGGGACAGTACTCTGTACTCACAGAAGGTGGAGGCCATGATTTCTCTCTGTTGCCTCGACGTCTTCACCGGTCCTCTGACTCGGAGCAGCTCTCCGATCTCCAGATGGCAGCGGCTCTGCTGGGCCTGCCTCAGCAGAGCCAGTTCAGCGACTAGGTTGAAGCCTCCTTGAGCCCCATCACTGTGTTTTCCTCCTGCTGGAGATGACAAAGGAATATCGGACATCACACAACGGTTTGTGGAAATACATTAATGTATAATAATGAATTTATGAAGCACCTTTGAAAATAGTTGAACTAATCGATAATGATGCTACACTTTTAAGCTGCACTAATAAACAGTTCATGTATTTACATGACACATTCAGCTAGAAGGCATCAATATGGCTGAAGAGTATCTTGCTAACATTGAGATCCATACAAATGCAAACTCACATTTGGTAGGACCCGCCTCCTCTTTCAACAGGTCACTCTTCCAGCAGAGGCAGTTTATTACACCAGTACCATCATCCACTGAGAACAAAAGGAAGGATACTCAAAATGTGTTTTTGCTTGTGATTGGGAAGTGAAAGCCATGCTTGTTTTAGGCCTTTATACAACAGGAGTGTGTGTGTGTGTGTGTGTGTGTGTCACTTGGTGAGATGTCAACAGAAACTGGAGCATTGTCAGAGATGGAGACTTTCTCACTGTTTATCCAGAACATGGAACAATGTCGCTTTTTGCTGACAATGCCACAGTGGGTCCCAAAATAACTCCCAAAGACAGCATTCACAGTCAGGTATCTTTGTTTCACACAGGGACGCAGAGAGATTACCTCCATAGCAGAAGAAGTCTTCTCTTTCTCTCTTGTAAACCACCGTCCCGAGTACATCAACTTTATAGATTGGATGTAAGTTGTAGAAGTAGATACCTAGTAGACAGAAATATTACTCTCAAAGCAAAAATGACTGTCATTGTCAACATCAGGTGTGAGTCAATCACCGAGACAAGTCACACAGGGAGGATGTCAAATGGTCAATGAATTGAAACATTAAACATATACATAATAAAAACGTCTTATGAAGTAGTCAACGAATTTACAAAGTAGGAAATTAGTTGACGTTAGCTAACTTGCTAACGTCGCATTTAGAGTAACGTTAACTGTTTGTAAATAGCTTGGTTGGTTAGTTTACTTAACGTTGCTGTTAGACACAAATACCCCCACGTGTAGCTAATGTTGCTTGTGAAGGTTCAAAATGGAAAGACCAAGGATACAGTCAGTAGATGAAATGTTTCGACACTTAACGCTAGCGTTAGCTGTTACTACCTGGCACCTGTATGGACTCTGTCATCTGCAGGATGTCCCTGACATACAGCCTGGCGAAGGCACAAAAGATCGGGTCCAGTCCCCACAACATCGAGGGGGGCTCTTCCGCTGGATCCATAGTGGCTGGCTGCATTTCATGATGAAAACAGAGGCAGATATTTGACCTCTCCTTTGGCGGCGAAGAAGCTAGCTCCCGTTCCTCTTGAGAGGAACCCAAAACATTGGTCACGTGACGTGTTGTTGAGCTCTGTTAAATGCGTGTTTATTATTTACAGTGGCTCTGTAGCGTTAACACATACGTGCAACATGGTAGAAATGTTTCAGCTGCATACTAGCCTTAAAATATTTAAATAATGTGTTTGAAAGAGTCTTATTGGCATTTTACTGTCCGTACGGAGGGGTCGTTTTCGCAATGGTGTATGGGACATGTAGTTGCAGGGACACAAAGGAACCCGAATGAAGTGTTTATTGGGGAGATGGTGGCAGATTGACGCAGTAACACTACAATGAACAAGTAGTACATGGGTTATTGTTCTTGATGAAAATACGCTACAGTATAGTCGTGGAAGGTTGAAACGCCCCCACCAGTTGCGTTTGGTCTCCCATACAGAGGAGGGCAGCAGAAGACTGACATTAGCCCGCCAAGTGTCAAACACGAGGGGAACGGAGAGAAAGAACCGCAGCGGCGCGCACTCGGGAACGCGCACAGACACTAAATCCGCTAGATTACTAAACCCGTCTCACACCAAGGGAACGATGACCGTTTTCTTTTCCTTTTTTACCGTTTTAGCTCATATTAACGTACGGACCAACTGTAGCCGTGTTTAGCCTGAAGGAAACTGATGAATTATTCAGTGGAATACAACTACTTGGGAGGACCCGTTACTCATCTTTTTTCTTTTGGTTGAGAAAGAGCCCCACAGGATTTTCGGGCCAGTGGGTCGTCAGGAGTTGGAACAACGACGAGCTACTTACTACTTTGCATAAACATAAAGTCTTCTTCAGGCGTGTATCATATGTTAACAGTGAGCTTTAGCTACATTTAGGGGTTAACAATGACCCGAAGAGAAAGAGCTATTCTCTGGACTGGCCCAAACGGTGTCAAAGGCTAGGCTAGGTTTAGATCCGAACTATTATGAAAGCTAACGTGCTGCGTTCTCCAAGCAGGTACTTCTAACTAATGGGACACGCATAGTACTCCAAAGACTTACGCTAAAGTATCTAAAAGTGTCCAAGGAACGCGACACTACTCTGGCTCTTTAAAGTGGAATCCCTTTGTCATTGAAGGACCTAGGATTCAGCATGTCGTTTTTTAATTTCCGTAAAATATTTAAATTAGGAACCGAAAAGAAGAAGAAACAGTATGAACACGTGCGCAGGGATGAGAATCCAGAGGAAATATGGGACATCATCGGTGAATTGGGAGATGGAGCCTTTGGAAAAGTGTTCAAGGTAGGAAATGTCTCCTTCAGAGCTTCTCTTTGTAGTGAGTGGCCTTCCCCCCTATCTCTCCTGTGACCTCTCCGTACCCAGCAGTGCTCTGTCTGAAGCCCCGACACAAGGTACAGCAGGGTCCCCTCAGACAGCACACCTGCACTGGGGCACAGGTGGTGTTAAATAGGACCGCTCAGTCCCTCCAACATACCTGACTCACCCCTCTCCCTATGAAGGTTGTGTACATGTGACATCCAAATATCATCACATCCCCTCATCGAAACTGACTTCTTCTCTACCTGGTCAGCTGAGAATTAACCACCATTTAACATCATATTTGTCATATACATACAGATTAGAAGCCGTGGCTACGCCTTTTTCATATCTACTCTTCAGCTGCTTTTAGAAGCTCCAACAACCCCCTCCTCATCATTTTAAATCGAGCCATTGTTTGGTTTCACCCCAGTGCATTGCTGGAGCCAGAGTGCTTCATTTGCATGAGTGACAGTAAATGTTGTCACACAGCAGGGCTGGACCAGGTCTGATAGCAGGAAGTCTGTGGCTGATCAATGCACTTTGCATGGACTGTTTGGCTCTTTGGTGCCAAATGCTATTTTTGGACACTTTGAAACAGTTGGACTTACCCGAGAGTTTTAAATGGGGTGTTATTTAGTATCATACTTAATTTAAGCCTAATCGTCTTGCACAATGATTTCATCACATGTCAATTTCCCAGCATTCCAACAGGCAGGGCTTACGTGAACTAGACCGACTGTTGAAGAAAGGAGAAAAAGTACCAAAACAGATCCTTCATTGTGGTTCTATGGAAGCAGTTCCTGGTTGTCCAACGGTGACGTTCCGGAGTCAAGTTGAAGGAGATCTATGAATAGTAAACTGCAGAGTTGTGTCTGAGCTGTGTAATGCCCCGCTGCACTGATGATCACTGGGATAGTCCTCGCTGTTGATTCATAGTGAAACACAAGCTGTCTGCTTTAGTACCCATGAGTAGATTATGGGGGGGTGTATGTATTTTTAAATGGCGTGTATGGCTAACACGGGCAGGTCATCAGGAAGTGGCTGCATCCCATATCGCAGCAGTGACTCCTTTGAGCACATCCTGCCTGCAGAGAAGCCAAAACAAACTTTAACAAGACCTGTCTAACTTACTCAGACCTGCAGCAAAGCAGGTGTATTTGATGTCTTTAGATCCTCTCAATGGGTGTGTGCGGTGTTTGTTGCAGGTCTAAAGTCAAGACAACTTTAAGTCCAACATAAACCAAGTTTTCTGAGTCTTCCATTACATTACATGTGTTCATCCTGAACTCGATCAGAGCACAAGAAAAGAAAGACGTAAGACTGACCTGAATAACTGCGCTTTGGCCATACAAATATCGGATAACGTTCTCCTCCTACAGGCTCAAAACAAACAGACGGGAATTCTAGCTGCAGCCAAAGTTATTGACACAAAGACGGAGGAGGAGCTGGAGGACTACATGGTGGAGATCGAAATCCTGGCCTCCTGCGACCACCAAAACATTGTCAAACTGCTCGACGCTTTCTATTTTGAGAGCAAACTGTGGGTGAGTAGAGGGAAGAGCTCTCCGGACCGACAATGTCATCAGTGTCTCCTCTGTATTACCACTCGAGCAGGGGAACATGTGGATTGATTCTGCATCACTGTACTATTTGATTGCTCCCTCCGGGTTGTGAGTGAGGTCAAGTATCAGAGAGACGGTCCAGGCTCATCAGCAGTGATGAACCTGGACCGTTGTGGTGAAGATTCACCAGTCCATCAACGCTCCGACCCTCACCTCAGAGAACGAGATCGCGGGTATACAAGCAGCTGAAATGAGCTTCCCTCATAGCTCAGCCAGAGGGAGCGCGGAGTAGAGACGCTGATCCTTCACGTTAAAGGCTCCGGCTGAGCGGGGTTCAACGTCTGATCGGGGTCCTCATGGTCGCCAACCTTTAGAGGTGTTCCGGGCACGTCCCCTGGGATAGACCCAGAACACACTGGAGGGGTTATATATCTCGTCTGGTCTGGGAAAGTCTCTGGAACATATTGCTGGATGAGAGGGCCGTCTAGAGGCCCTGCTGAGCCTGCTGCCCCACATAAGAGGAGGAGAATAGATGGACTGTACTATTATTGCAAGGCTTTATGAAAGCTCCTTTCTTACTGTCGTTTCTTATCCACATTTGAGGCCAAAGTTCACATGAGCAGCAGAAAGGAGCAGCTTTTAGAGCTGTTAATCATCACACCAGTTTATAATCCAGCTGCTGTTGATTTGAGCTTTTCTTTTAAATGCCTTTGTTCTTCACTTTAGCCCATCTTTATTGTGGTCATCTGTTATCTTTGGAAACTAGTTTGTCTATTCCTTTCAACACAAAGTCTGAGTTTGAGGTGTCCCACCAGGGGCATCAGTGTTGGGCCCTCCTGACTAGTTGTGTAGAAGTAGTGCCCTTTACCTCGGCCTTGGAGCAAACCTGTGTCAGCAGATAGGGATTCTACACTAGACTCATGAGGGAAGTGTTCATGAATACATAAACTGTGTGTGTGTGTGTGGAAGGAACTCAGTGACTGAGATAGATTACAGGCTGGTCCTCTTTCCTGTAGAATAAATCTCTAACCACTCCAGAAGCCAGCACCACATTGCCTCATGTGAGTCAGTACTCAAGCATCTTAGAAGACAGTGGGGTCTTTATACACTCTGTTGATTACCTGAGTATTTCATTTCAGTGCCCGGCCCTTTCCTCCCCATTTTCCTCCCCATTGTCCTCCGAACAATGGCCGTAGCCTGATGGAGGTTGAGTGTTGATTTGTATCTTGGCCTGTGCACCACCTGATCAGAGAGGAGAGAGTGTCCAGGACATTTCCTCCTGGAGATGAAAGGCTTCATTCCACTTAACCCGGGAGGGTGGGGAGGTGGCTCACTTCAGAACTGCATGTGTCATCCGTTGACATTTTGTTTCCAGTTTGAAGTGATGTTGCTAATTTAGGTGAGGTCACATATAGTCTCACATCCTCCTTCTGTGCGCCACATGAATGGATTAGTAAATCTGTGGGTGCACACTTCTCCAAGTGTTTGTGTGTAGGAGAGAGGAAGCCCGGGCCCGTGGTGAGCAACCACTGTGGGGCCATTGTAGAACAGCAGAGCCGCTAACACAACAGCACGCCTACAGAGAAACACTAGAAGTGTGTGTGTGTGTGTGTGTGTGTTGACCAGCCGAGACCGTTCTGAGACTTCAGGCATTGTGTGTCCTGTAAGGGCTTTGTTGTTGTAAGTAGAACAGCCTTGAAAAGCTCAACTGAGTAATGGAATGCCATTGATCTTTGATGAAAGTTAGTTTTTATAAATAGGCTCTTAGAAGATTGTGTAACTTGCCATTTGAAACGCAGGCTGACCCTGTAACATAAGCTCGGGCCTTAACCGACGTATCAACCACAATTAGTTTCTCAATGGTTGCAAAGTAGCAGAATTGCGGCCTTTACTTCCTCTTTCTTAATGTGTGACATTTGGCGAAATGTTCCCCAGATGTCAGTGTAGAGGATCATGGGCTGAATAACGACACTCTGCTCCAGATGCTCTACCTTACCTACTGATCATACTCACTCCTGCCTCAAGTGTTGCCTCCATAGAAGCTTTAATCCTATTTACAGAATAAGGCTGAGGTCTGGCTATATAGCTAGCTAGTGACCTAGCAGCTGTGTGAAACCTTGTCCACAATGTGGCCAATCCTCTTACAGCAACAGCCGTACTGAAAGCTCCTAAACGCCTTCAAGGGCTCCGGGTGTTTCATTCACGCAGGCTGGGTGGAGGTTCCTTCTCAACCTGCTTTAGTGGAGTGAGTAGGTCGGGTACATGGTGGCGGGTCCCTTTTGAGTTTTGTACAGAGTTACAATGCATTTCTCTCTGAACCTGAGAACCTTCCAGACCTCACTACAGCTTTGACAGAGCGCTGTGTTCAACCACAGCATTACTGCACTCGCCTCTGTGTCGCATTATTGTTGTTGTACCTCTAAATAATCTAAAACATTTGATAAAGGCTGTTTGACGCATGCTGTTGTACATGAACAAACGTGTGTTGTAAAACACATTGACTCTGTGTTCCCTGTGTCCACGTTTGGCAGATCCTCATCGAGTTCTGTGCTGGAGGGGCTGTGGATGCAGTCATGCTAGGTGAGTCAGCACTTCCACTTTGCATACGGGTTAGAATGTCAAACAGTAAACACTAAAACATGTCAGTGTGAAGGCTTTAACACACCGGGAGCGTTTTTCTATGGTGTGATTCATTTGCACATCAATTTATATTTTTCGGGGGGTTTTTCAGAGCGAGGTTGATTCTTCTGAGCATTCACACCGCAAATATATGCATCAACCAATCACAGTGTTTGTACACTATATAGTACAACAACACGGAGGCTCCGTAGTCCAAACCAAGGCTTTATTATTCCTTTCAACCTTGACGAAGAGAGCGCAGACCAGATCCACTCCTTCTCTTACCTTTCACAATAAAAGCCTTAGACATATACACTGTAACTTTTTGCCAGAGGGAACTCGTATTCACTCGATAAAGCAGTTAAGAGTAGCTTAGGCTACAGTTTACCTCAGACGCTGCTCTGGCTCAATAGGTTCCTGGTAGTTGGTCCTCTGGCTGCGTGACTCTATTCAAACCTTTTGTTGAAATTGTGGTTTATTGGTTGCGCCCCCGGTGTGTAAAGGCCTTAAGACATCTAAAGACCTCTGTAGACCACATGCACGTTACAGTCCTCGTTCATTATTACAGCTCATATAACCGTCTATGATTCGGTTGCATGTGTGCGTGCTCCACAGTCATAAATTGTAAGCACGCGTCTTCGTGTGGTCCCTGTAGAACTGGAGAGACCTCTGACAGAGCCTCAGATCAGGGTGGTGTGTAAGCAGACTCTGCTGGCCCTGGTCTACCTCCACGACAACAACATCATCCACAGAGACCTGAAGGCTGGCAACATCCTCCTCATGCTGGACGGGGACGTCAAGCTGGGTAAGGGCAAAGTTAACTCCTTCTGTTAACACCAGGAAGTACAGCTACAGACCCTGTCTCAAACTGTCCCCCATCATACCCAGAATGGATATGATTCAATCCATAGATGGTTCCGAAAAGACAATCTTACAAACATGAACTGTAATCTGTGTCATACATGCATACAGGGTATAGGAGAAAGTAAAAAGCTAGGGCAAACTCTCTTATACTACATTTTCCTGGTTCAGTTATGCAAGTTTTAGTTTAGTTTTGTACTTTTCTAGGGGACAAACCACGAATGAGTTCACATTCTATCGATGTAGGTTCTGTGCCTTTGGCCGTTTTCTCACGATTAAGCTGCTGTACAGTGATCCACCCTTTTTACAGGCGCTCTCACACATGCAGACCAAATACATTCAGTCATCTGAGTCGAGTGTTTGTCCTCATGGTTCACACGCACACACGCACACAGGCCTCTCCAACAGAAGCTCTGTGTTCAGTCGGTCTATCATGTGCTATCACGTGGAGCAGAAAACCAACGTCAGCACTTTACCACACTTTCAATGCAACGAGCTCAGCAGCTCATGTGATCCTTTTCATGACATTACACTCTATGAATGTGACACCGGCGCAAGAGACAATGTGGTGACTTTATCGTGTGAAGTAAGATTTCCAGAAGGCCACCCAAGCTGTAACCAAACTGAAAATGTCAAGGAAATATGTAATCAATAAGTTTTAAACCAGACAGCAGAATTGAAACAGCAGAGGTATCTCGTCTCAAGCACGGGCCTAACACTTAGCAACTCCCATAATGCAACTCCATAGAACAGCGGTTTAACTCATCGTTTGTTCTTTGTCTATATGTCTGCTGTTTTTTAACCAAGTGCACAAGTCAGTATATGAGTGGATAGAGGAAAGTGTCAGTGTGTCTGGGTTTTTACGACCCATGTTGATGGGACACTGAGCCAGAAAGAACGCAAGATAAGATGATATTCTACTGGTGTCACAGGTTGAATCCCTGTCTTTTGTGACAAGCACACTGAACCTGATGTGAGATCAGTGAAATGCCCCTTTAAAAGAAGAACTGTCAAACGAGCTAACTGTGACGCAGTCTGAAGACGAAATGTTTTTTTCGAAACTTTATGACTGATGAAAGTTTCCGAGTCTGTGAGTAAACGTGATTGACGCATGAGGTCGTATTTATTTTGAAACATTTTGGACTAAAACTGCAGACTTGGTGGGCAAAGGCCTTTACTGCTGCATGGCAGACATCATAATGAGCGTCGTGCACAATAGCAGGTGTTGTTGACTACTCACACGCCACACAGACGAGGCATGACGTCATCATGCAAAACGTAAACCCAACATTATAACGGCACATTGTTTCCTGTTCATGCACTGATGAGATTATTAGTTGTTCTGCTGTTTTTATTTAGTTTGGGGAGTCAATGATGACAGTGGTGTTCCTCTGATAAATACCTGGTTTGCCTTGTCTTCCAGCTGACTTTGGTGTGTCTGCCAAAAACACCAAAACCCTGCAGAGGAGAGACTCTTTCATTGGGACGCCTTACTGGTGAGCTGAATATCAAACAAAACCTGTTTTCCTAGTCCAGTGGTTCCCAAACAGTGGAACTACAGGGGGGGGCTTCATCACCAACCCGCATACAACGGTAAAACAATATAAAATACAATTGCAAACAAGTTGTAAAGATAGCTTTACAAGCACTATGGTCGGCCAAGAAGAGAGACCCCGGTGTGTTGCGTGTCCTAAAATACTGGCGGCAGACAGTATGAAGCCCACTACATTAAAAAGACACTTGGAAACCCACCAACCCGAACATGTAAACAAGCACGTTGAGTTTTTCAACAAAAAATTGGAAAACTGTCATGCCCACTTTGTAAAAGCTGTATCTGTCCCTGTTATAGCACCACTCGCTTCCTACAAAGTAGCCTACAGAGTCGCCCAATGCAAAAAGGCTCACACAATAGCAGAGGAGTTAATACTACCTGCAGCCATTGCAGAAGAACTTTTCAAAATATTTGACACCTATTTGAAAGAGGCAGATCTGAAGTGGGAGTCTGCAAAAGCACTTTCACAAGTACTTCCCTGAGGATTCTGCAAAATATGAGTGGATACGAGACCCCTTTCAAGCAACTGCAGACCTCGGTACCACAGAGGAAGAGCAGTACATTGACATGACATCTGACTCAACAAGGAGACTACAGTTCACATCCAATTCACTGGCTGTGTTTTGGATTGGAGTGGAGAAAGACTACCCACTACTAGGCCAAAGAGCTATGGGCATACTGTTGCCTTTTGACACATCCTATTTATGTGAAACAGGCTTTTCTGCAGTTGCTGCAATGAAGACCAAATACGGATCAAAGTTGAACATTGAAAATGAACTGAGAGTGGCTATCTCTAACCAGAGATTTGACAAAATCTGTAAAACAAAGCAAGCCCACACCAGTCACTGATATGTAGGAATAGGGAATGTTGCTCGCGGGAGCGGGAATGTCACTCGCGCGATCGATGTAAAAGCGCTCGTCGCTGTGGATCTCATTTGCGCTCTCGGATTTTGACAGTGATTTGCCTTCATAGTTCTAGTCAATGACGACCCTTTCTTCAGTTCTTTGATGAAAGAAGTGAATCTAATACTCACTATCAGTTTGTCTTTCTTGTACATAGAACAAGCATCCATTGACTCCACATCTCCTATCAGTGACTTTCCTTCTGTGCTTCCAGGATGGCTCCGGAGGTGGTGATGTGCGAGACGTCCAAGGACCGTCCGTACGACTACAAGGCTGACATCTGGTCCCTCGGGGTCACATTGATAGAGCTGGCGCAGATTGAGCCGCCCAATCACGAGATGAACCCCATGAGAGTCCTGCTGAAAATAGCCAAGGCGGACCCTCCCACCCTGATGCAGCCGTCACGCTGGTGAGTCACTGGTTCAATGGCCATGTATTAGTTCAGCATAACTCTACATCATATCTTGATATGCAGAGATCCTTGATGTAGTAGAGTTTTCATTGTCTTAATTCTTATTGTTTTACCACTTGCACTCTTAAGGTCCCCAGAATTCAGTGACTTCTTAAAGCGGTGTTTGGACAAGCATGTGGACAACAGATGGAACCCCACTCAACTGCTACAGGTAACTCTTTCAGTTCAGTCAGGGATGTCTGTAAGCATTGGTTCCACGGGAACAAAGTCCATTTATTCTAACCTGAGCCGTCAGAACCATCTGAGAGGCCGTCATTAGAAGCGGTTTGGAAAAGAACACGCACTGTTTGACGAACCATCTGTCAATCAAACTCTTACCGAAGCGAGTCTTTTCTATGTCGAAACGCCTTCAGTGTCGTTCTTTGCTCTTCTTCCAATGAAGAAATACTCTCCAGTGATAGGACTGATGACACTGCAGCATCTACACTGACCTCTTCAGGAGCGGCCATTGGTAACAACCAACAGTCTCCTCTCCATGTCGTCTCTCACACACCTAAGCCCCGCCCCTAGCTGCCAGAAGCTCCTCACGGGAAGCTGAATGGTCCAGACACAAACGCATTACTTGATTTTCATGTGATGACGCTGTTCTCGCGTGACCTCCTGAGAATCCAGCTGCTGTGCAAGCTAACATTTTCAGTTTATGTAAAAACTATACGGAAAAGGGATTTTAGCTTAACACAGACTTCCTCAACTGGCACTTCAATAAATGAAAAGAGCAGAATGAAAATATATAATTCATTATTTAAATTGAAAGTTTTGATTTTTTGTTCTCTCCCTTAGTTCACAGCCTTTAAAAAAAAAAAATGTTCAACCTTTATTTCAACAAGTAACTTTATTACTGATAATCCTCGTTCCCCATCCCGTACCCATGTACCAGCTGCCATTCAGAGTGTGTGCCCACGCTGACGTCAGCAGTGCAGCTTTTCTTTGAAGGGTTTAAGGTGCTCGTCGAGTCAGAGCCACTTATGTACAGAGCAGCAGTAAGGACGCGTCCACACACACACACACACACACACACAGTGAACACATTTCAACGCTGCAGCTAAAGGGTTGTTCTGCACAGAGGAAGACTCGATGGGCTTGAAAATTCAACACAGCGGTCTGCCGCCGGTGAAGGTTTTGATATCGAAGAAGCTGCATATTCTCAGGCCAGCGATAGAATATGTGCAGCAGATTTCTCAGCCGAAGAAGGTGAGGTGGTCAGAAAGTGTAGATGCAGTGTGTGTGTGTGTGTGTGTAGTCTCTTTGTACGCAACAAAGAAGTTGATCGACTTATTCCCAGAGGAAGAGTAACAGAAGGATGCAGGAAAGACCGTAATGTTTAGCGTGCTATTTGGATCTTGTGTCTCGCACGGTCAAAACAGAACCGTCTGTTATACTGTGAGCAGTTTCTATCTCAAAGTCTGTGGGATTAGTTGTCTGCGGGGTGTCCAGTCCTTGCTGCCAACTATGTCGAAGGGTTGTTATTGCAGCGGCTGAAATGTTACGACACCGTTAAGATGGAGATGAAACCTTGATTACTAATCGTGTTATTGTGAATTGTCTTTTGCGCAGCATTCATTTGTGTCCAGCGTGACTGACGGCAGGCCCCTGAGGGAGCTCATAGCGGAGGCAAAGGCTGAGGTCACGGAGGAGATTGAAGACCACAAAGAGGAAGAGGAGGAGGAAGAGACGGAAGCCCACCTGGTGTGTAAACATTTATAAAAATCTGTTTGCAAAAGGAACTTGCTAGCGTTTTATGACTTTTTTCTAGAGCTGAGATAAATTAATCAGCATATTAAAAATGTTTAATCTGCTTTGATGATCAGTGGATCATTTTAGTCATTTCCAGATTCTCAGTACAGTATGTGAGTAAATTGTCACCCAGTCTTTTATTATTATAACAATTAACAATAAGTTGGCCTTTCACGATAATTATTATAATTATTAACTTATCGTACCATATATGGACATGACCTCAATCATTTCTGCTGATTCATGATTCCACATCGATAAAGCTCGTTGTGTTTACACTCGTTTGTTTAGGAATGTCACCAACATGATGCCAGAATATACACCAAGGCTTTCCTTACCATTATAAGACTTGGACGTTGTGCCAAATTTGCACATTTTATATTTACAGAGCCAAAGAGTCCATTTTATTTATTGTTTTGGTTGTGTGGCATTATTTTATTTATTTTACACTCCAATTCCAATGTCTGAATATTCTTAATAACTGAATGTTACAAACCCAGCTTTAAAAACATTTTAGTATTTTATATATTGGGCTTCAACTAACAATCATTTTCATTCTTTATTACCCTGCTGATTATTTTCTTGATATATTCCAATAACACAAAGATATGCAATTTACCAGATTGAACACAAAGAAAAGTAACTGGGCAATTCTTCTCGAAATATGTCTTAAAATGATTAATTTATTATCAGAACCGTTTGCTGATTAATTTTTTTGTTGGTCAAGTGATGGATTAATTGGTATTAATAAGTATTGGTCATTCATGCACCCTGTTGTGTTGTATTTTAAGGTGAAACTAATATCTTTAACTGTCACTTCCACCACTGCTTCAGGGCCACAAGCGCGCCCCCTCTGACGTCAGCGTTGCCAGCTCAGAGGATGAGAAGATCCCCCTCTCTCCCTCCATGTTGGAATCGGTCCCTGAGAAGGTGGAGCCGGTTGTGTCCGTGCCCACACCCACTGAGCTCCCTGTGGCCAACCATGTGGTGGACACTAGCCTTGTTGAGGAGGCCGCTGCCCCTGTAGCTGAGGAGACTTCAAACACTCCAGATGAGGACGGAGAGGTGGAACAGAAACCAGTGGAGGAAAAGCCCCCAGAAGCAGGAGGAGATGTTGCCTCCCCAGAACCAGAGACCCAACCAGAGGCACCTGCCAAGGAAATGCAGGGGCTGGAGATTGCAGTGGAGGATGAAAAGGAAGTGGACACGTCAGAGGGTCCAGCCAATCCACAGGCCAGCACAGAGGGTTCAGAGGTCGCCGACGCTCCTCAGGAGGAGAACAAAGCTGCTGTGGAGGAATCAAACGCACCAGCGGAGGAGCAGGAGAAGGAGGAGGACCGGTACAAAAATCTCAAGGTGACACTGACACTACCAGAGCAATTTAACGTTGTCCCAAAGAAGGAGGATGGAGAGAAGCCCACAGAAAAGGAGAAGATGAATGCAGAGGATGAGAAAACGGTTCCAGACAAAGCTAAGGATGACAGAGAGAGAGATTCAGACTCGGGGAGCGGCCCAGCTGCAGATAACAGCAGCGTGGACCTCAATCTGTCCATCTCAAGCTTTCTATCCAAAACAAAAGAGCCGGGATCTATTTCCATACAGGTAACCCTCGCAGTCCACACACTCAGATATCAGCAGAGCTACAGAAACATCCATGAACTCTTCTTCTTCTTCTTTCTTCTTCTTCTTTTCCAGGACAACAAGCGTCAGAAGAAGACGTTAAAAAAGACTCGCAAATTCATTGTGGACGGAGTGGAAGTTAGCGTGACCACATCAAAGATCATCAGTGACAATGATACCAAGAACGAGGAGATGAGGTTCCTGAGGTATTCACCTGCCTTCATTTACAAATATCATGTAAACAGGTTGCCTAGTAACCCTATGCTGTGTTCACACCAAACACAAAGCTAATCTTCACGTTGCGTTACTCGCGGGAGTTTACTCGCTGGATCATTTGTTGTTATTCGCTTCATTCGCTCTAGACGCACCGCAGGGGAGGAGTGGCTTATCTCCATGGAAACCGTTATCAACTAAGCCATTTATTTCCGCCATCAACCATGGCTGCTTAGTACGTGGCTTTATAACTGGCTTTATAACATCATCTGGAGGCGCACCGTGGATTTCATCGAGCTGTATTCACTGTGACACGTCAGCTGGTTTTTACTACAGCTCTATGAACACAAAATAAACAGATGTTTCTGTGATTTAACTGCAATAAACGGACAAAAAGGGACACCGAAATAACTACGTAATGATGCCGATTTGTAAAAAAAAATATATATATATATATATATATATATATAACGTCAGTGATGACAGGAGGAGCATCTCAGCGCTGATAGGCTTTAAGGACACAGCGTCATTTAGACTCGGGCCAATGAGGTCATGTATGTTCACTTCTCTGACACAGAATTAACATCTTTTTTTTCCTCTGCCACCACCCACTACTCTCTCCTCGTCTCCAGACGCCAGGAGCTGAGGGAGCTGCGTCTCCTGCAGAAGGAGGAGCAGAGGGCCCAGCAGCAGCTCAGCAACAAGCTGCAGCAGCAGACGGAACAGATCTACCGGCGCTTTGAGCAGGAGACCACGGTGAGTCACTCAGCTCGGAAAAGTCCTGGCTCAGATTCATGGCTCGGATGCATCCGACCAAACGGCGGTTTTTATCCTCCAGCCACCAAATATTATTCACTGTCGTGAATTCTTTCTCCAGGTTGTCTTCAGCCCTGTCACAGCCATGCTTCACCTCATTGTCTGCTCATGACGTAGTTCTGGTCATGGCAGGAAAATGAGGCTGAGTCAGAATGAGTTTAAGGAACCAGCTGTTGTGTTATATGTTTCATTATGTTCCAGTGGCTGCTGAAATGTTTAAAACAGTCATTCACAAACTTCATTTAAAAAGTATAATATGTAACTTTGTCATGTTAAAATGTCCAAAAGTGACTAGACCTAGCTGGGGCTCTGAGATAGAGTGGGTTGTTCAGTCTGAAGATCGGCGGTTCGATCCCCGGCTCCGCTTGTCGATGTGTTTGTGCAAGGCGGCTAACCCCAAATTTTTCCCGTAGGCTGTGTCATCGGTGTGTGTGAATGGTTAACTAGCCCTGACGGATAGTGGCACCTTCCATGGTAGTCCTGGCATCGGTGTGTGAATGACATGTAGTGTAAGAAGACTAGGAAGACCATTTATACTATACATGTTGCTGAGTTGTGTACTTGCACCATCTCAAATGTTTCCATCCCAGGCCTATCTAGTGCGAAACGCCGGTTAGCATCATAGCTAGGCTAATGTTAGCGTTTAGCAAGCTGTAGCCAATCAGAAGCAGAGTAAGGGCGGGTCTTCCCACAAGGTTACTGACACCTAAACAGCTTTTTCTCAGCTAACGGAAGCACTACGATTCTTAGTTTCAGGTGATTATACACTGATCAAAACATAGTTATGAAAATGATATTCCATTGCTGCCAATTACTCCCCCTAAATGTTACACACTGCTCCTTTTAACATGAACTCGTACCAAGCCCAGAGGAGGAAGTAGTTTTAGTGTGGCAGCTTTTGCTTCAGGTATTTACAGAAAACAGAAGTATCATGTCTGTTAACTGTTCTGTTCCCTCTGATGCTATTTCTGACTGCTTGCACCTTGAAACTCATTTTAGCTTGACAATCTGCATCCACTTTGGGAACAACTGCGTTGAGATTAATTACACATGAAACCTCAAAGACCGGCCAATGACCTCATTTAACGCGGCAAGAAACGGAACCGTTTCTTTTATTCACTCAAAAAGGTTTTAAGGAACAGTCAGAAAAATGTGTTCTTAAAAATAGAGCAACGGATGGAGAAAATGTAAACGTGTATTATGAGTGTATTGGTATCTGACAAGAAGTATGACTTACTACAAGAAAAAATGGAAATGAATGTGTCTCTGCATTCCAAACCCTCTCATGAGCATTCAGTCCCGTCACTTTTTTGGGAGGTGGTTCAGCACTTTTTACTTCACGGCTGAGGTTCACAAAACGAATGGTGAAGTTGTTGTGATGTAACAGAACATTTTGCCATCTCTAGATTAGGGAACGCCAGAAGCAGAAGAAACAGGGCTGTGTATAAAAAGACGTCACTCTGTGGTGGTTAAATGGAGCCTCCGCAAAAGAGATGTAGGAAAAAGGGTGAAAGAGGATGACTCATTTTTTCTTCCACTGCACAGAGATCCAGGTTTTCCTGGCAGTTGGTGAAGGGCAAACTGTTGATGTTACTGTGTGATGGATTCCCTTCAGTTGTCATTACTTGTTGCTAGTACCTTTTAGCGCTGTAGCAGTGGCTTCTATTGAGGTTTAGATAGATAGATGGAGGTGTTGGCTGCCTCGCATTCCTTTTAAAACGTACAGAACGAAGGTTATTGTCAGCCTCACTTTTCAATTCCGATTCCTGAAGGACTGTAATTGACAGGAGACATTTTTGTAATATTTCTTTGAAATAGTTAGTAAAACGTTTTAAAGGTTGTTCTTACACAGCTTTCTTTGGACTTTGTGTATCAGGCGGCACTTGTGTGTCCGATATCAATCCTCTCTGTTCGAGTGACTCCTACTGCTGGATGACCCTCCCACGCTGCTGCCTCTTTAAATACCATCATTTGCTTCTTTGTTTCACTGACATGACGTGACCCTCTGTGCCTTACAGAGTAAGAAGCGTCAGTACGACCAGGAGGTGGAGAACCTGGAGCGGCAGCAGAAGCAGACCATCGAGAGGCTGGAGCAGGAGCACACCAACCGGCTCAGGGACGAGGCCAAGCGCATCAAAGCCGAGCAGGACAAAGAGCTGTCCAAGTACCAGAACATGCTGAAAAACCGCAAGAAAGAGGTTAGCATGTTCCACACACGACGCGTGGAATGTCCTTTCACTTCCCTTTGCCCACATGTAGGCCGGGTGTAGCAGGGTGGGATAGCTTGTACACTTCCTATTTATAGTGAGTTATTTTGATACTTCGCCACACACACACACACAAGCCTCTCTGATTGGCATCACCACCGTTTAGCTGCACAGGAGCTAAACGAGTCACGGAGTGTTAATCCATCCACAGCTTCTTTCTCATTTGCTTTCTATCTGTTGCTCGTGGCTGCTCTGACATAGGGCAAACAGGAAGTGGGACTTTCTCCAAAAGCATGTGATCAACGCTATCATGAAAGGTATTAAAGAGGATATTGTCCAAGCCCAGCCGAATGAGGTCATGAGGGCCCCGGTTTGCTGTGAGTTTTGAACTTTGACTCGCACACTCCCTGTTCCTCTCAGCTCTTCCTCTCTGACTTTTGTTGGAACAGAGTTATCCAGCACATATTTCTTCTGCTGTTTGGTGGGGCTTTCAGGACTTTTCTTCCCCTTTTCCTCCCGGAGTGTGCATTGCCCCGTCACAGGTTCAGAGTGTGTGTGCAGTGTGCAGTGTTTAGAGCAATGTCTAGGAGGGTAAAATGCACTGTGATCCACAGGGAGTGGCCCTTGTCATGATTCAGTCCTCTCAGTTGTCCTCGTGCACCTTGTGCAACGCTCCCATACAGGACGTAAGTGAAACCCCCGTGTTCCTCACATTTGGAGTCTGGCCTCTTAAAGCATGACTCGTCACTCTTGAGACAACACACACCTTTTCTATACATCAGCACAGGCCTACACCAATCCTAAAATGATCAACAAATCACAGAGAGAAATGTTTACCGCTGACAATGAAATGCTGTAAATTGTAGTGCTTTTCATCCACAAGCAATGGAGCTCATGTGAGAACATTTTGGTATTCTTATCTTCACTTTCTCCTCCTTGTTTCCGTTTGGTGAGCTCGTACGAGTGAGCCACGTCACATTCAGCAAACTCTCTGAACTTCAGATAACTGAATGACCAGAGTTAACATGGTGAGTGACATGTGTGTGTAAATGAGCGCTGCCATAAGGACAGTGAATTAGCATCGCTAACAACCCAATAACACCATATAAGGCTAGACGTCCTGCCCCTTGTGTCCTATGATGAAGTCCTGCTTTCAGAGATCCAGAGAGGAAAGTCTCTCTTTAACAGAATTAAGGGACCTGATGAAGACGAGGAATGGGGACAAATGACTCCTAGGACAGGTCTGGACCACTTCAGACTGTGTTTGTACCTAAGAGATCATTCACAATACAGCAAGTTCTCTTAAATGATGTGTGGTTCATGAGTGAGGGTCATTGTTCTCTATAGAGGTAGTGGCCCATGGCCTCACGGTTTACAGGTTGTTCCTTATGTTCTACCTTTCCCATGAGAACATGCCACGCTCAGATCCGTTGGGTAAACTGTGGACATTTGGAGACATGCGTCAATAGACACCTTGATGGTGCTTCCTGTGTTATCGTTGAGCGCCACATGACCGCTAATTCCTCTCTGTGTGAGGTAAGCCAGGTAGGGTTAGGATTAAGCAGGTGAAACGCTCTTTATTACCTGCTGCTACCGTCTGGTCCTTCAGCTCAAGCTGAGCTTAGCCTGAAGTGAACTTGGCAGAAAGCCTGTAGGCCAACACACACACACACACACACACACACACACACACACTCGCACTCACTCACTCACTCACTCACTCACTCACTCAGCTGGCCTCATAAAGCCAATCCAGGTTAATGTATGGATAAAGGTTTCTGTGTAGAAGTGTCTCACTGATGAGGCGAACATTTATTCTCGTTATTATTCTGATGTTGATTGTCGTTTCTATCCTCATCATCATTATTATTATTATCATCATAACTCTGCGTGGGTCTCTCAGACACACTGAATGGTAGATCAGCAGCCTCTTCCTGTGTTTTCGTCATGTCAGCTGTATTCTCTGTCCTCCTTCCAGGAACAGGAGTTTCTTCAGAAGCAGCAGCAGGATCTGGACACCGCTCTGAAGAAGATCATCCAGCAACACAAACACGAGCTCGCCACCGTCGAGAGAGAATGCCTCAACCACAAGCAGCAGCTGCTCCGAGGTGAAAATACTAACCGATTTACTGTCAGGCAGGTAATGCTGTGTTCATGTCACGTAAACCTCTGCGGTCCCGGTGAACAGCTGATTTTATAGCAGACAGACGACTTGTATTCATGTCGTATCAGACCTGTTTTCAGTTTGTTTCTCTGGAGTCTATAACAAAACACCACAATACAAGAGCAGCAGGACAATAAATCCTTCTGTTACCTTGTCTTATTTACCACCGTTGAGGTTCTCTCTCTTCCAAATGATCCAGCCACGTAATTATCCATTCATCACACACTTCAGACCCTGCTTCCCCCGGGAACACGCACCAACGTTCATGGTTTCTAAGAGTGGCGTTTAACAATGTAACCCTGGCCACTTCTAAACCTCAGAACACGTTGTGAATAAATAGAACGTATCCTAATGATGTAAACCACCAAATCACACCTTCAGGATGTTCTCTTACTAAGATTCAATGCAGGAAGTGAAGCAGACTGATGTTCACTTTAACTTCCCTCTTTCAAAAAATGAAAATGTTCTCTGCTACATTATCTATCGTTAGTTTAATGATTAGTTCCAGATTTATATATTTATTACTTTGACTTACATGTTCAGTTCAACAGTTTATAATGAAGTCAAAGACGTTCCGACCGTGTTGAATATCTTTTTTGGGTGTGTGTGCAGATGAATGGGCTGTTTTCGAGTGACTATAGTGATGGGATTGCAGAGAACATACTATTGGTCCATTGATCATAATTCAGATCCAAACGCCTTCCGTACTGCTCTCAGAAGCTTTCTGATTCTCCTGTAACCTCGGTACCGACGCTCTGGAGAACCACAGGTTCACTTTGTTTAATTCAACAATACGCCTCTGTTAACTTCAGCTGAACTCCTTCTCAACAGCACAACAGCTGCCCTTATTGAGTGTTTAGGGGGCGTTACCTATGCTCATGATGATATTAATAATCAATTTATGATCACTGTCATTCATCATTCAGCAGATCTGGATGGTTAAGAACATTTGGTCCGTCTGGAGGTTACCTCTCTTATTTCTTCTCTGAACAAAGAGAGATCGAAGAGACTGTTGCTGCATGAGGCCCAATGTTAGGGTCCTCCTCCAGGCAGGTCAGCACTACGTGTTGTCCAATCCTCTCAGAGTGCTAGCAGAAGGTTCAGCATAGAATGGAAGCATCTCATTCATAGGGAGTCAGAGAAGCAGTAAACAAGCCTGAGACCTTCTCAGCCCAACCGACACCACTGCAGCCTGTTAGCAGGTAGCGCTGCCTGGGACTTAATCTGTGCTTAACATGCTGCACAAACAACACTTCTGAGAAGCACTCTCTGAGGTGTTACTGTGCGTTAGGAGCCCGTCAAGGGCTTTCTCTGGGAAAACACACTGAGATAGTTGAGAGCTTAAAAGCTGAAACCTCATTAGTAAAGTTGATGTTGTTAAACTCGAGCATTCAGGAGGTAACTGTCGCTGCACGTCTTCTGCTCCGTCTCACTGCAGAGCATCTAGAAATACAGATGTTGAGGAGAATGATCAGTTGGCTGTCTTTTGTTCTCCAGCACGGGAGGCTGCCATGTGGGAGCTAGAAGAGCGCCATCTGCAGGAGAAACACCAGCTGTTCAAACAGCAGCTCAAAGACCAGTACTTCATGCAGAGACATCAGCTGCTGAAGAGACACGAGAAGGTACCGGCTGCATCAGACACTTAGCCTCAATCTAGCTCTTTGATTATCCCTCCAACCTCCGGGTGCTTCTGTTCCTGTCAGAACTTTCTCTGCGAGCTCCTCTCCATGTTCTGTGTCTCTGCTTGTGTGGCCTGTGCAGGAGATGGAGCAGATGCAGCGCTACAACCAGCGTCTGATCGAGGAGATGAAGAACAAGCAGACGCAGGAGAGAGCCAGGCTGCCGAAGATTCAGCGCAGCGAGGCCAAGACCCGCATGGCCATGTTCAAGAAGAGCCTCCGCATCACCGGAGCTTTCATCACCCCCGAGCAGGAGAGGGAGAAGGTCAAACAGGTGACGGGCAACACCGAGCGTAATCTGCCAGAAATGAAATCAAATCTTTAGTCACACCAAAACCTTAGCCCGCTTTCCTTTAAAAGCATGAGAACCCAGAAGCCTAACGGTGTCTCTGTTCTCCAGTTTGCAGCGCAGGAAGAGAAGAGACAGAAGAACGAGAGGCTCCATCAGCATCAGAAACACGAAAACCAGATGAGAGACCTGCAGCTGCAGTGTGACGCCAACATCCGAGAGCTTCAGCAGTTACAGGTAGAGATCAAGCGTTTCTGATCTGCTGTTTACACGCAGCCCCGGACACGGAAATATGCTTCATAACACCCCCCCCCCCCCCCCCCCCCCCCCCGTGTGCGTTTCAGAACGAGAAGTGCCACCTGCTCATTGAACATGAGACCCAGAAGCTGAAGGAGTTGGACGAGGAGCACAGTCTGGAGCTGAAGGAGTGGAGGGAGAAACTACGACCCAGGAAGAAGGTACAGTATCTGTTCCTCCTGATAAGAGATGTGTCACAGTAATGACTGTGATAAACTGAACACATTGAGGCATGAGCTCACAATACATTTCCTGGTTTGATTACACAGAACTGTGTATACGTTGCATTGACATTGTCCAAAGAAGCTTTGTGGTTTGATTAATGAAGAGAGGAAGACTTTTACGGTCCATGTTCATCTATTGTAGCTTTATTTTCCTGATGTTTTTGGTTGTTACCGTGGCATCACTTCAGTAAGCACTCAGATACTTTTAGTGTTGTGAAAACACTGCCTCAACTGGTGAAGGACTCCAATACAGATCAACCACAGGGACATTGGTTTGGTCCAGTGCTCCAGACATGATATCCTAACAGAAACACACGTGGTCCCATGGACACGGAGACAGAATACACAATAAAGTCAAGTAAAAGAAAAGCAGTCAATCCACTTTAATAAAAGTGCATGTGAGCAGCTAAGAGTTCTTGAAGTGAAGGGGGGGCGCTACTATCCTGTCAAATCGGCTGTTTTTGGAGGCTCCGTTCACTGTCCAGGCTGGGGATGTTTCTTGGTCAATGCCGGATTTTTCCTGCTGTCCTGATTTAACACTTACAGCCTGGTTGAGTCCTGACTTAGAGAACTGTTGTGTCCCCATAGTTGTAGTACAGCACAGTAACCAATAAACATAATATGGACCTGATTAAAACACGGAATAACCACCATCATGGTCTGTGGATAAATGACCATGGTCCACCTTGATGTTAGCCATGCTAGCCGCTCTAGTGATGGTCGCTCCATCACTTTGGTCCAGACTGAAATATTTGCAGTAACGGGATGAATCACTTTCGGATCCTTCCTCCAGTTAATGCAGACCTCATCTTAGAAGATCTTATCAGTTACAAACTCTGGTCTTTAGGCCCTTTGGGACTTCTTTGCTGATTGAGGTGGTTTTGAGAGTTGTGAAACCAGCTGGAGTGAATTTTAAAGATCACCTTTTCATCAGACCTGCAGAGAAAACAACAGCTGCAGTGTTTATCGGTTCACTTTCATTGAAACCTGATCGTTTCCTTTTTATTGAAGAGGCATTTGATTGTTATGAAGGAGGCTGTTTCTCCAGCTAAGTATCTATGTGATGTCGTGGGGAACTGGTTGTCAGGTGAGGAGTCCTCCTGTTCACTGAGCCCCGCCAGCAGTGCCTACATGTACCAGGATGCATTGCGTGCAAGTTTCTGATGGCCGGTGTCCCCGTCAACCGCATCGTCTACACGACGCATGCAGCCACAGCCTCTTCGCTGCGTTTCTTCATCCGTGTACTTTATAGATATAAATATCAGTCAGCCAAAACACAGTACCATGTGTCCTCGTCCATGACATTCTCTGACCGCATATTATGGGATGGCGTTCTGGCTGTTGGCTAGTTTGCTCTACGAGTAAAGCAGTGTGATTTACTTTAGGAGTCACAATCCAAACGCTATTTTAAAGTCACCCCTGTTAACCTCCTGAGAGTACTGGGGCTGTTTGTCCCACTCCTTACCCGCTGGAGGCTCATACACTACTTACACTACTGCATGTAAAGGACCCAGATTCAACAGTCTTTCCTCATGTTTCTGTGTGCACCCTGCAGGCCCTGGAGGAGGAGTTTGCCAGGAAACTGCAGGAACAGGAAGTGTTCTTCAAGATGAGCGGAGAGTCCGAGTGCCTTAACCCGTCCAGCCAGAGCCGCATCTCCAAGTTCTACCCCATCCCCAGCGTCCAATCCACAGGTTTCTAGTAGACCTGCACACAGTGCACATGGACATGATGAGCACACACACACACACACACACACACACACACACACACACACACCGACAGTACAGACCTAACCGAGCTGCCTTGCCCTCGTCCTCTGAAAACTGTTGGAGGCTGTGAGAAGCATTTCTGTTTCTGGACTTTGTTCCTCAGTCTGCAGACTCCGCCCTCATTTTGTTCATGTTGTCATATTTTCACACTATTAGGGTTATTTTGAAGGAGAGTTATGAAGGAGTGAAGTAGCCGTCTGCCCAACCTTCCTGTTGGGATTGAATAGTTTTTTATGAAGACTCCGGTGCCTGTAGAATTTGATCTGTTCGAAATTCCAGCAATTTATGATCATTCTCAATTCTTTTCTTTTTTAGACATCGTACGGAAGTCCTGAGAAGAAAATAAGACGAGAGATATTGTGGTGATCCATTTTCCACAGATGAACAGAAAGATTATCTTTATTAACCTTTTGTCATAAACACTGGAGATCAGACTTTTTCGTCACTTTCCTCTCGGGGCTTCCCTACATTTGCATGAAAAAATAAAAAAGCATTTTTATACAACTTGAAGTAACTGTTGATTTCATTTAGTTAAATATTAAACAGCAACCTTATCATTTTTAATTGATGATGACATAGAATGTATATTTCTGCTGAAGGAGACGGATCCATTTTTTTAAGATCACTCTTGATCCAGTATATTTAATGGCGTCCTTTATCTCTGTGGTAGACGTTGTAGGTTGTGGTGAGTAGAGCTGGAGATGATGCATGATCTCACAGCGAGCTTCAGGAACCTTCTCCAGCAGAAGTGTTCCCTGTGTGAGGCCTTCAGCATGCAGTAGAGACAGAGCATCACTGTTCATAGGAAGCACAAACGAACATTTCTGTACCTGTATCAGTGGGTCTGCTTTTATCTTTTTAGGTACCACCACTTTATTATTGTCAAGCACAAAAAGATGCATCTGTAGGAGCGGTGATCAGGGACCAATGAAGAATGCAACTGTTGGAAGTTCTTTAACATTTGAAGGAGTTTCTGTTGTGGTGAACATCTGCAGTTCCACTTCACATGGAGTCTCTTCTTCTTATTGAAATACTGTTTGCATTGTCCTGCTGGCTAATGGATATACTGACACCGGGTTTTATGCCAGTTGGCCAACTTCCTGTTCTGCTCTCTGACTGTGAAGCAAGCTACCAGTTTGAGACCGATTTGCATCCGTGTTGGAAGAAACAAACACATGAGCTCTCAGCATTTCTTTTATTCAGACTGATGTGTTGTGAATGACGTCATATTTGATGCAGCTGTTGAGAAGCAAAGGAGAAGTGGACCTGACTGGATCATCTCATCATCTCATTTTCTTCATGATTGGCTAGTCAAAGGTATTCAATAAGTGAACCATTGTGCACCTTTTCTCTGTAGCTATTTATATGAAATGCAGCGTGTTCCCTCATTGGAGGTTCGCAACATTCAGAACTATAAGTGCTCGTTCTGTCGGTCAGTTGGAGTCAATGGACGACATTCTGATTGAAAACAATGTTCATATCAAAATCGTTATGCATTTAAAAAAATAGAATAGAATAGCTGTGTAATGTTGATGTTCATTGTGCTGTAAATAAACTTTTCTCTCTGTACTACAGTTGTGTTCAGTCTTGGTACACGTGTGCAATTATCTGACAGGTTGTACAAACAGTCTACAAAACAAACCCGATTGAATGAAAAATGCAGACGACTATAAAAAGATAAGAGACGGACTACTCTTCATTCAACCCCCAAAATACAGATGTCAGCCCTCAGTGCAGTGGCTCCAACCAGCTCCTACCCAGAAACCCTGGTTTCACAGCACAGTCGACATTCAAGAATATAACAAACGGAAGCACAAAGCGGATATAAGAACAGATCCACTGTGTTTCACTACTTTACAGCACACTAGCTCCATAAAGACAGGATTTCTCTCCATCGTTCCGTGACGTGACTCTTAGACACTGACGTCCCGCCTCCTGTTGGTCATCAGAGGGAATTCTCCTGAAACACATCACACAGATGGATTAATGGGGCCTGCTGTGATCGTTGGGTTCTTGTTTGAGCACGGTGAATCAAACTGTCATCACTAGCAGCAGCATGTAAACATGCTGTCAGCCTGAGATCAAACACAGCTGCTGTTTAAAGACAGACCTGGAGAGATGAACTGCTTCTAATGAAGCAGATGAAGTTTTAGGGCTTGAACTGCACGACAAATCGCTCTTCTCTTACTAAATAGTAGAGTTACTATCATTTATGAAACCGGATTCTCTCAATCCAAGTGCGGTTTGATGGAAGTCATTTTCATACGCTTGTGTCAAAGTGTCATAATGAAATGAACAATAGTTCCACTGGTCAGTGCTGTATGGGTCTTATCGGTCATGATGCTGCTGTGATGATCTAACTACGATACATTTGTTACATGTTGACGGTTTGAAGAACTGAGGAGTCCAGGCCAAAATCATCAACCATCAAATCAAGCTGACAACTGACCTCTATCACCTTTCTGTCCCTTGGTTCATTCTAGCCCAGGATTGGCCTCGTTCACCTGTGTCCACACAGACGGAGTAGATTACTTTATAATCATTATCAACCAATAGTTATTACTAACTGTCATGATAGAAGAAGCCATGAAAGACCAGAACATTATTCAGAAGAGTGGATTCTTTACAAGGAATCCATTCTTTCGGTTTCAGACTGCTTGTTTTAGCCCCTCCCCCCTCCAATATCAAATGTCTATCTTAGTTTGAGCATTTTAACAGTAAATGTTTCCACAGGTTGTTGCACCAAACGTCATTTGTACGGAGAGTGTTCCATGACGAACACGAAGCAGCGTTGCACGTGGTCAGTGAGGTCGACATCGACGTGGACTCGCTGAGGGTTTTATTACCCACTCCCACTAACTGCGTTTGGAATGCTACTTAATATGGTGGACCCTCCACATGAACTTGCAAACGGAGTGCAGGTGTGTAGGGAGAGGGTGGAAGGGCCGGACTGGAATTGGTCCGCAGCAGTGGCGGCTGGCCAATAGAGGGCACTATGGCGCCCCCCCCCCCCCCCCTCCCCCTTTAGCCACAGAAAAAAATAATAAATTATACAAATTGTCAATATTTGTGCTTTTGAAATATGGAAGGCACCCAGTAATATGTGTAAAATATGATATCTGCGCAAAATATATGCTTCTCCTGCACGTCCTCTAGCCTGTCTAGCCTGTCAAGCAGCCATATAGGCAAAGTGAACATCTTTTCTTCTATATAGTTGTCCTCAGTCTCATCTGCTTAACTTGGTTATGGAGGCATCAACATTTAACTGAGACTTTCATCACAGTGAAAACTCATCATAGCTTAATTTAACACCATTATTCCTAATTGCACTTCATGTTTACTTCTCCTGATCTTTACCTCCTATTGGATTATATATGTATGTGTTTTATATTATACTGAACATTATTATATGACATATTTTATTATATGATATATATATTATATTATACTCAACATTATTATATGATATATATATTATATTATACTGAATTCCCTGTGAGGGTGACAAAAATAATGTCCTGATGTGTTTTTCAAAGTGTTATTTACTGCTTTATTTCATGTTGGAATAAATGTTAAATATTTAACTGCAAAGTAGTAATGCGTGTTTGATACCTAACATGTTCCACCAGCTGCCACGCAGTCTGAATTAACTGAAAAAAAGTCTACAGCATGATCAAATAGTGCGTGGAACACTATAGCACTGTAACCACTGTGTGATCAACTATTTACAGTACAATCCTCTAGATTTCTCATTCCAAACTCCCAACAGGATCTTTTAGATCTACCTCTCTCTCCTTTTGGCCCCGGGTATCCCAGGTCCCCTTTGTGTCCTGGTCTCCCCGGCGACCCTACAATGGCTCCGTGTGCTGCAGAGGACAAATTCAGATATCAGAAATCCTAATTGTCACATCTCTCAGCTTCTTCATCCTTCTTCTTTGTAGCATCTTTTACTTTTGACATATTCCACTAAATCAGTGACATTTGCGTGGGAACCAAACAGTCGGCTGTATCCGGGGTGACCTGGGGGGCCTGGGGGGCCCGGTGGTCCCGGTGGCCCTTGGATGGCCCGTTCATTGTGGTTCCGATCAAAGTCGCGCAGCAGACCGTGAGCTGGAGAAAAGGAGACACGGTCAGGAGAAGTGTCAACCAGTAGTTCTACCTCTCGTGCTTTATTGTAGAGTTGGATTGGAGATCTGTAACGTCAGTACAGTGGCTCACATTTGATGTATTCCAACAGATTTGTGGCATTTCCATGGGAACCAAACCCCTGGCTGTATCCAGGGGGACCTGCGGGGCCAGGCGGTCCTGGAGGTCCATGGAAAACACGACTGTTGTATTCGCTCACGATGTCGTGCAGAAGACCGCGGGCTGCAAAGGACAAGCAGGGGAAAGCTCTCTGTGTCACTGGTTTCAATCAACCCCCAGAACATATATTTGAAAGGACACATGTCTATATGCTAATGAGCCTGCCTGTGACACAGGAAGGGGAGCTGAATCTGATTGGCTTGTTGAATCGCATGATTTCCGATGCAGGCAGCCCACCACAAACTGACTGGGTCATCTTCTTTACCAGTTTGTAGTTTGGTAGGCTCTCCAGATACACAAACGTATATGCACAGAGTTTTTCATGAGATCACACCCTTTAAATTAAAAGACCTTTGGCGTTCGGGCATTAGAGTTTTGATGATAAGAAGTCTTGATGGGTACACTTCTTTTGGTCGTATCCTGTAGGCTGCAGTTTGCTCCAAACAATAGCAGCAACGGTTTAGTAGTGACTGTGATTCCTCTTTGAATTTTTTTTTTTTTACATCTGATATATTCCACCAGATCTGTAACAGACCCTGTGCTAGAAATGACCTTCAATTATAAAAGCCCATATAGCTCCTATTCACTTACATTTGATGTATTCCACCACATCCACAACGTTTTCACGAGAACCAACCCATTGGTTGTGTCCAGGCATTCCTGGAAGTCCAGGAGGTCCTGGAGGTCCCTGCACTAGACGTTCAGAGTCCCTCACAACATCTTGGAGCAGACCGTGGGCTGAATGTGGAGGACAGAAGAGTTCAGTGGAGGGAAGGAGGGTAAGTAGCAATATCTAACAATACAGCAAGGAATCTCTGGAAGCAGAACTATGGTTGCACGCCTGTTCAATGTTACAAGTGCAGATGTAAAAGGCTTGCCCAGGGCACAAGTGCGCAACAAAAACTTCACGGCTGTGAAAGCGCGCGGGGATAAACCAATAGCAACCGATCTTAGAGGGTGAAGCCTACACGATATACACTGGCGAGGGATGAGCAAGTAGGTGTTGTACGATGTCATTTCCGAACCAAATTCATTTTCATGTCAGTCAGAAAATACCATTGCCTGTACCTCTGTGTGCTCAATGGTGAGTATGGCCCTGTGTGTGTGTGTGTGTGTGTGTGTGTGTGTGTGTGTGTGTGTGTCCCCTTCGCATAACTCAAGAACCGTTCATCCAGTCATTTCTCGGGTGTATTGCTGGGAACCAAAGGACGGGACGTGCTGAAGTTGGTGCAATTTGGACACGTGACACATTGAATATTAATAAACCTATAAAAAACAAGCGGACAGCGTTCTGTATAGCATCAGGGGAGGAGCATGTTGTCCACAGCAGGCTGATTGACAGGAGTTTACTTTTGCTGCTGAATACTGGACATACTAACATTACAACCAAACTCATGAGTCATGATAACGCTCCCGATAACGTTCCCGATAACGCTGCAATCAGCACTTCCAGGGACCAAGCAATTCCGACCGGGTAGGCAGCCACGCCCCGAATGGGCAATACACTAGTAATATAATAATGACAGCAAGGTTCAGAGAGAAAACACTTGTCATGTGATAACATTCACAACAAAACATCCTCTAGATCACCTACATTTGATGTAATCGGTTACTCTGACAGCCATATTGGCGTAGTCTCCAGTATCCAGGTTGCGGTCTCTGGCGCTAGTTACACCTGGCTCTCCCTTGTGTCCTGGGGGTCCTGGAGGGCCTGGCGTCCCGGGAAGACCAAACATAGCTTCACTCACACCGTCACCTGGAGATAATACAACATACAAGAAACAATTGCTTAGTTATTGGGTCAATAAACCAGACTGATTTATGAATTTACATTTTGTGGAGGTCTATGTTGACATTGTGCCTTAATTAAATGCTCAAAGAAATATTTACACCTACCGCCCCCCTCTCTGGTGACAGACAGGACTCACGGTCAATCACTGTCATGTTCTCTCATGGTAACCTGTAGGTCCATCTGTAACACTCACCATTCATGAGGGTCAGGACACGTTCAGCCACCTCCTGGGGGTTGACTCCGTAGCTGCCGAGGCCTGGAGCTCCAGGAGGTCCTGGTGGACCAGGAGTTCCAGCCACGTATCTCCTCACGTCCTCTCCTGGACACAAATAATCGACACACTTTGACAAACAGTCTCACATGCTATTCTCTAAGAGCAGCGTATCAAACCAACAAACCTCAATTCAAATGTTGGGTTCTGCAAAAAATATGGGGACTTTAAACACCTCTAAATGAGACTTACGTTGTAACAAGTTGATAACGTCATTGACAGAGATTGTGCCAGGTGAACCTGGAGGACCAGGAGGGCCAGGAGTCCCATCATATCTTCTACCTGAACCTGGACAGGTGAAAGTTTTCACTACTGTAGGTGTCACATACAGACCTCCTGTGTAATAATTCATTCATTCACTTTATTACGTAATTGGTCATTACTCTGGATGTAGGCGATAACTTGGTTGGCCAAATCCTCCACCGGCCTGTCCCCTGCAGTCCCCGGGGCCCCTGGAGGACCAGGAGGTCCAACCAGATACTGCCTGATGCTATCACCTGCGTGTCAAGACAATGTTGTGTCATTCATTCGCTCACAGAGTAACAGTACATGAACCAAAGTAAATAAATGCATGGCTTACTCTGAAGGTACTCTGCTATGTACTGGCCCACATCAGTTGATCCGGATCCACTTCCATCTCTTCCATCTCTTCCAGGTTGTCCAGGTTGTCCAGGTGCTCCAGGTGGACCTGGGGCTCCAGGACTGAATGAGCCACCTGGTATGACACCACAAATTATGTCATGTAGAAAAAAGACTGAAATATCAAAGATTAAATACCTACAATTATCAATACTGCTAAATGATAAGCGGAGCCATTTGACCCAGCAGCTGAGTGGTGAGACCAACAGAGAGATACTTTAAGCTGCAGTTCCTCCCAGAAACAGAAGAACAAGTCCACCGTCCCTTTTTAAATGCTAAGTTAATGCAAGTCTTCTACGAGGAGACACATTTTTATTCATTAGTCCACCAAAAGATAATCCACCAATGTAGCATTGCACTCTTTGTTTCAACATTGTTGGAGTCAATGCAGTGGAAGGTTTTTTTTCTCCGTTATCTGATCCCGTTATCGTTAATATATGTTAATAATCCTATTGATATTCATTCATATTGATATTTTTATACTTGCATCGAACCAAACCTGCTCCTGCCAGATCCCAACAAATGAATATTTAAAAACAATCTTTTGGAGCATGTCGGCATGATTGACAGGTGTGTTATTTGTCAACCATTGTTGCTGCTTGTTCTCAAGGCACAACGATGGTGAAGATTATCTTCATGATATGATTTGATATGATATTTAGGATGGCCTTACCATTGGAGACCCCGGGGACTGCGTCACCTGCAAGGAACAGTGTTACATGTCATTGTGGGTTCTGTTGTTTTGCTTGTGCATGTGTCTGTTCTATGTCTTTGTGTTCTAGGTGCAGCTCCCTGACTGTTGATGGAGCGCACCTGTGTGAAGCTGTGAGTCTACATAGGTGGCTCGTTACTCTGCCTACACTTCCTCTCAACACCCTGACACAAGACACAGCCTCTTCTGTTCCTCTATGTTGTCCTTTTTGAACCGACCGATCTGTTTCTAGCTCCGTCGTCTCTTCTCGGTCCTTTGCCTCGGTCTCTAACTGTCTTATCTTGAACTGCAGGTCCAGTTCTTGTCAGCTTAAAGACTGCTTATATTGAGTCATGATTTGAGAACATAATTTGTAACAAGTATGAAAGAGAGGATCAGAACATTGGACTGACATTGGAGTTTACCTTTAGGTCCTTGTGGCCCCTCTGGGCCTGGTGGACCCTGAGGCCCCCTGGGTCCAGGCTGACCTGGGAAACCTGACATGAAAACCAAAACACTGATTGAACATCTGGTAAAAGAGCTTGGAGGTTCATCATTGACTCTTGATATCCCTCCATAACAACTGAACTCCGCCTAAAGATGAAGGCTACAAGATGTGGAAGAAAGCTCTGGAAAATTTCCGTGAGCCTTAACCGACACATTTTTTTGTCTACTAACTGCTACTTTGGTAATTTTCTTTTTAACAAGCCTATGATAGTAAATAATAAAAAGTTAGAAGTTCTGTTAAATAACACTGGGCCTCATGCAAGAACATTTTGGAAAACACCTGCTGTAACTACACTGTGTATTTCCGATCAAATCTAAACTCATATTCTACACGAGGGAGCAGGAGGTCCAGCCAGGTACTGCCTGATGCCATCACCTGCGTGTCAAGACAATGTTGTGTCATTCATTCGATCACAGAGCAACAGTACATGAACCAAAGTAAATAAATGCATGGCTTACTCTGAAGGTACTCTGCTATGTACTGGCCCACATCAGTTGATCCGGATCCACTTCCATCTCTTCCAGGTTGTCCAGGTGGACCTGGGGCTCCAGGACTGAATGAGTCACCTGGTATTGACACCACAAATGATGTCATGTAGAAAAAAAGACTGAAATATCAAAACAATCTAAATTAATAGCAGTACCATTGGACCGAGCAGCTGAGTGGTGAGGCCAAGGCAGAGGTGCTTTAAAAAAACCAACTTGTTCCTCACAAGTCCGACAATATTATAAGAGTGCAACAAGAAATCGTAGGAGAATCCTTTTGGTGAAATAATGATTATGAAAAATGGTAGACTTGCATTCACTGCATTTAAAAAGGGGATGCTGGACTTCCTGTCTTTCTGGAGTAACTGCAGCTTAAGGACCAAAATCTCTTAGATTCCAGGAATTGCTGTCTCTCTAATAGGTAATGGTCTTTATCCATCAGGCTATATTTTCTAAATATTAACCCTTGGTCAACTGACCTCCTGAAATGTGAAAGGGTATTAGTGATACTGTAGGTCAACATTGTTGAGCCCCTCCTGCTCTCACTGTGAACAGGTGGTCTAAGTTTTTAGTCATGGTTTCCGGACGAGGTGCGACAACTCTTTTCTCTGCGATTCATGTCGGGTCAGTGAATCGTTCTTGTTGTGGCCCCTCCCCTGGGACTACTTTGCCTTAGGAGACCCTACCAGGAGCTGTTGCCCCCAACAGCACAGCTCCCAGGGTCACTGGGGCACATAAACCTCTCCGCCATGTTAAGGTGGTGATTTATTGTTGAGGTGTACAGATATCACATATATATCTTATGATATATGATGCTGTTTGCCCTTGTAAATCATGTCAGGATCATAGCAGTTGAATTGGATTTAGTCTATTGATTCATTTAGTGCAGTGAGGATTTGGTGGCATCTAGCATTGCGGTGCTGTAACCAACTGAAACTTGTCCCGTGTGCCAAGTCTATCTAGAGCCAGTGTTGGTTTGTCCGTTTTGTCTACTGCAGAAACATGGCAACTGGAAGAGGACCTGTTCCATATGTAGATATAAATAGATAACCTAACGGAAACACGCTGATTATTAGTTTCAGGTGATTATACACTAAAGAAAATAGTTATTTATATAATATTCCATTTCTGCCAATAGATCACCCTAAATGCTACACACTGTTCGTAATATTATAAAAATATACAACTTTTGGAGCATGTTTGCATGATTGACAGGTGTGTTTTTGTTGCTGCTGGATGTTCACAACCCTGCAAACCTTCTAAAAGCACAGCATTGTTGAAGATTATTATCAATTTATGATTTGATATGATATCTAGGATGGTCTTACCGTCGGAGACCACAGGGACTCCTGGGGCACCAGAGGATCCTGCATAACCTGCAAGGAACACGTAAACAGTAAGAGAGACAAACTTGTGGAAAACACAGGGATTGACAGACAGAAGAGACAGGAAGTGTTTGTGTTGAACAGTTCACTACGGTTCAATCTTCTATAACAACACACAAATAAAATAGAAGGATTTGTAACAGGTCTGTAAGAGAGGATCAGAACATTGGCTGAGTTTACCTTTAGGTCCTTGTGGCCCCTCTGGGCCTGGTTCACCCTCAGACCCCCTGGGTCCAGGCTTACCTGGGAAACCTGACATGAAAACCAAAACACTGATTGAACATCTGGTAAAAGAGCTTGGAGGTTCATCATTGACTCTTGAAATCCCTCCATAACAACTGAACTCTACCTAAAGATGAAGGCTACAAGATGTGGAAGAAAGCTCTGGAAAATAGTAACAAACATTACAATCCTAGGGGTTACTTTTGATCGATCCATGTCGTTTGACCCCCACGTTAAGCAGCCGTCCAGATCATGTTTCTTCCACCTAAGAAATATCAGTAAACTGAGATCTGTGGTATCAACAGCTGAACTAGAGATGATCTTCATCTCTTCATGCATCGACTACTGCATCACACTTTTCTCGTCACTCAGTGTATCTGCTCTCAACCGTTTGCAGGTCATCCAAAACGCTGCCGCCAGATTACTCACTAGGACAAGTCGCCGCTCTCACATCACCCCCGTACTCCGATCTCTCCACTGGCTCCCTGTAGCTTTTAGGATCCACTGCAAAATTCTCACTCTCACTTACAGGAGCACTACACGGTCAGACTCCTACATATGTGACTGAATTACTTTACCCTTATTCACAGGCTCTCAGGTCAAACGTGTTAAACTATCTGTCTGTCCCACGCACTCGCCTTAAGACCCGTGGTGACCGAGCTTTTGAGGCAGTAGCACCGAGGTTGTGGAATGCTCTGCCTGCACCCTTACGTTTCTCAGAGTCTGTGAACTCATTCCAGAATCAGCTCACACACCTGTTTAGACTGGCATTTGACTAAAAACTCATGTCCTAGGCCTGCTTTTAAACCATGTTTTCATTTTGTACTTTCTGTGTAAATGATTGGCCCTTATATGGTCACATTGTGTTGTTTATGTTTGTAATTCTGCCCTTGTTAACAAAAACCACAACAAAATAATTCTTACATGAAGCAAGACTCCTCATAGTATCCATTAAAAATCCATCTTATCTAAAAGTTGTTCACATACCGAGACCCGGTTCCCCTGGACTCCCTGGAAGACCTGGTTGACCTGGTTCACCTGGTTCACCTGAAACAATTATCATTACATTAAGATGTGTTTCTTTTAAACGTTTGTAGTTTCTAAACCATGATGTATGTCATGGCTTGCAATCTTCTCACCTTGGTACCCCTGTGGTCCTCGGCTGCCTAAGGACAATGAATGATAAGATGAGAGAACATTCCTGTCAACCAGAACAATTCTAACGAAGATTCCTAATTCATCTTGACCCGTGAGCTGCCACGTTCACCTTTTACAGCTTGCTATACATGAATCCGTTATACATACAGTCCTCTGAACTATTTTGAAAGAGACTTTTGTTGTCAGAAGTATCTGATTTGTCAAACCTACCTGCTGAACCCTGCGGGCCTGGGGGTCCTGGTGGTCCAGCAAAAAAGGTTTCTGAGGCAAACCAGGGAAGAACACATGAAAGACGCCAAGCACAGACAGTAGAAGCTGAATGAAGCTGAATATGACAGGTTTCTTGATTAATTTGTCTTAAATAAGATTTCTTCCACCAACCTGAGGTTGGCACAAAGCTGCCTGGTTCCCCTCTCTCTCCTCGAGGTCCAGGTGAACCAACTCCTGTGAGGACAACAGAAAACATTTCACTTTTTATTCTGACACTGCTCAAATCATCCTGCATGCTGACGATCTAGGTATCTATTTTTATATATCTGTGTAATGCAAGATACTTGTTTACCTGGCTCTCCTGAAGGACCTCTGCGTCCTGGAGGACCTTGTTTAATTCCACCTAAACAAGAGTTACAGCAGCATTCGCATGATTATTAGTTTGATCTAAGCACTTAATCCAATTATTTGAAAATGCCCTAAAAATGTTACAAATAGCTTTCGACATACCAGGAGCGCCTTGAGGACCAGGTGCTCCAGGAGGCCCTGGTGGGCCAGGCAGTCTAACCGCTGAAGAAAGTCCTGTTTGGATTGAAAGCATAGCAGGGGTAGGGGGGGTTATTTTTGATACCACCACCAAATGTTGCCAACGTGAGGAATTATAGAAATAGAGATGTACTCACTGTCGGTTCCGGTGGTACTGGCAGTTTCTGAACTCATGATACCAGGCTCACCAGGTTTTCCTTGCTCTCCCGTTTCTCCTTTCTCTCCTCGGTCTCCCTTAGATCCTACATTATGATATCAATGTACCATTACAGAAAAAAACAGTCTGTTCAATATATGTCAATAATCCTCATGTCCTTCAGTCCATTTCGGACTCATTCCAGATGCTTAACACGGGTCAAGAGTTTGGGTTTACCAGGTTGTGCTGGGACACCAGCGGGGCCAACGGGTCCAGACAGACCATGGGTTCCAGCAGGACCTTGAGGCCCAGCAGGCCCTGGTGGTCCGGGGATTGCCACAGTATTGGAGCCAACTAGAAACAAAAAGCAAGAGTCAAACGTCATTTACATTTTAGACTTTGTGTTCAGTTGTCTAATTGGAGCAACTATTGCTTTGTCAAAGTTCTTACTTGGAGCGATGACTTTACCAGGAGATCCTGATTCACCTGAAAGACACAGTTATGTTTGTTTACATGATCAAACTCTCCGTTATACACTATATACAGGCATACAGGGTATCAATAGTTTTGGGGAACTTTGGCAAGAAACGTGAACTACCATTTACACAACTAGAATCAATGCTTTTTCTACAGTAGTTCTCATAAACACATATTTAGAAGTAAAATCATTCATTTTGTACATGAATGCATGGTCCCCAGAGGAAGAATTATATTAACTTTAGAGATTCCCCGACTTTTCCTCTAGCACCATCATCAATGACTGTGCCCTCACCCTCAGCTGTGTGTTTAGTGCCAAGGACAAAGCGTTCGCACAGTTACACACTAAATTTGTCTTTCATTGTTAGTCAGCAAGCTGACCTTAGCAGCGGTGTCTGGCAGCCGCACAGCCTTGCTGGCATGCCTGCATGACAACTGTGCATACTGCCGTGCTGCTGTGTGGTGGTAGTAGCCATACCTGGGGGACCAACATCTCCACGAAGTCCAGGCTGTCCCCTCACTCCAGGAAGTCCCATTGAACCTGTGTCACCTGCATACAGACTCTGGATTACAGAGCAGTCTTTACCTCAACAACAACAACTCTAAATAATCGTGGCTGTTTCTCTGGCAGCCATGTCAGAATGTTGGCTCCTACAGAACAAACTCCGGGGTGATGAGGTTTGATGCAGTTCTCATTACATCCCTCTTTAATCCACACATCTTGGTCATATATTTTAGTACTCTTGTGAAGCTCTTTCCTCACCTGCAATTCCTTTAGATCCCTTTGGTCCAGCAGGTCCTTGTGGTCCAGTTTGTCCAGGTTCACCTTAAACCATGAGAAACGCCAAAATCTAAAACCTTTTTCTAACCAATAACAACTTCTTCGAAGGTTTGTCAGACTGTCTAAATAACATTATTATTGTATAACACACCTGCTGGCCCACGTGGTCCCCTCTCTCCATGTTCTCCTTTGGTTCCTGTCAGCCCTGGTGTTCCTCGATCACCTGCATTCAAAATGAAGCTCTCAGAAAGTTGGTCTGAACTCATACTGAGATACTCAGGAGTGACAAAGTGGATGTGACCCAACTGGGAAAATACACTTTTCCTTCAAATATATTTTTGACTTGAACCACTGATTGTTTTTTGAGAGATCATATTACTTTTGTAGTTTTTTGTTTGTGTGAAATGTGAAAAGAATATAAACCCTAAAAGGCACCTTTTTCTCCTGGTGCTCCCGCTTCACCCTGGAAACCCTTTGGACCTGGAGCGCCTGCAAACACATGATTACAGATTTAACACATGACTGCAATGAATCAATCAATAGGAAATAACAGACAAAAACAGTAATTCGTGAGTCTTTACCGGGGCTTCCTGAGGTACCGTGCTCTCCCATGGCACCTAAATCAAACAAGGAAATCACAGTGGCCACTGATTTTAGCATCTGTTAACAAAGTGACTTTACATGTCATGTTCCTTAGTGATTTAAAAAGATAAAGTCATTTGTACATGGCCTAAAATATGCAAAAACACTGGTATGGTCTTTTAGATTGGACCACAGCTGGCCTATAACTCCACCATGACCTTTGACCTTACCTTTCGGCCCCACAGGACCAGCAGGACCTGAACGCCCTTCCTCGCCTTGAGATCCTGTCAAAACCAGGTTTCATTCTCAAAGACTGAACACAATCAATGAATAACCTTCCATGATTCAACGTGGGTGACGTGAACATCTTCTACCTTTGTCTCCTTTCTCTCCAAAGCCTGGTGGTCCGGCTTCTCCACGGGGGCCCATCGGCCCGTCCCGGCCTCGCTGACCTGGTGGTCCCTCGGAACCTGGTTCACCTGGTCACAAAGGAGGAGAGACTCGCTTACTCTCACTTTTCTTACTCCCAGTGTCGGCTCGTCCTCAAAGAACAAAGATGATGATGTAAATTTAACACTACCTTCACTACCCTTTGGTCCTCTCGGTCCATCCAATCCTGGGTGTCCCGTCTGCCCAGAGGGGCCTAAAGAAATAAGATAAACGAGGGCAGAAGGAACCGGCAGTGAGTTGGTCACCTCTGTGGGAAGGAAACAGCTACAACACATTTGTTCTCAGTCTCACCTGGCAGGCCAGGAAATCCGCCGTCTCCTGCAAAAGAGCGATTCATAGCCGTTACACAGCTTTCTGCTTATCACACACTGCTGAGGTTTGATATTCACAACATTTTCAATACATATGCAGGACTGATCCTCACCTTTTTGTCCTAGCAGCCCTGGATCACCTGTAAAGAAACAGCCAGCCTTAAATAGGATATCGAGGACAATATCAATTTCCAAATGATTTAATGATTTGTGCAAACATGCCTTTAGGTCCTGCATCTCCTCTCTCCCCTTTTAGTGAGTATGTAAGTGTATCTGGTGGTGGAAACAAGTTAGGATCAATCAAATGTAAGCGTTGAGGAAGTTTTTCTATTGACGAATGTGTTGATTCATGAGCTTATGTGAAGATAACTCATCCGTGTGTTATATCTCCGTACCTCTTACAGCATCCGAGTGGAGTTCGGCCCTGACCAGCTGCTGAACGGCTCTCTGCAGGGCAGCGCTGTCCTGTCCCGGTCCACTTCCTGCACCTCCACCAGGCCCAGCAGCCCCCAGGTTGATTCCGTTGTTAGAGCGGGTCAGGGTGGCCCCGGAAGAACTGCTGCCCATGTATGACGAGTCCAGCGGGTCGATGATGTTGATGCCAGAGGAGGCCGACAGTCGGCCGGACCTGGCCGACGCAGTGCCAGTGATGGCTTCGAGAGCATCGACGCGGTTCCTGAGCCGTTTCACCTCTTCACCTGTAAGGCCAGAGAGAAGATGATGGGCTCGTGCAGATGACCTTCAGTGAGCCCTGTTAAGGTAAATAACATGCTGCTAGAGAATGCATGTCTTGCCCAAAGCGATGAGTCCAAAGAGGACGCCGAGGAGGAGGAGCAGGCTGAGCAGGAGGCCGAGCAGCCACTTCCACCAGCTGCAGCAGGAGCAGAAGCTAAAGCCTGACTCATCATTGCCGATCTCTGAGAAACAAAAAAACGTTTAGCTCCTACGGCGATAGGTAGACACTTAACAGACATTTATTCACAAGAAAATCTTTGACTTGACACTTTCAAATTCTTATTACTTGTTCTTTTAACACCTATTTTAGCAATTCTGCTGTGAATCTAGTTTTTGGTGGAGTTCAGGCAGGATGTGACTGTAAACCTGTGTGTACAACAGATTATAGTTAAAGGGAAAAAGTAAAAATGGGACCAAATACAGTACCTGCATAGGTGGCTTTGTCTTTTGTTGCAACTTTTAGGGTTGAAACTTTAAAAAGAAAAAAAAAAAGAAACAGCAAATAATTGCACACCGAACAAGAAATAGGAGGTATGTGATGAATCCAAAAGCCCATAACGTTTAGTTGTATATCGGTCTACATTTAGCATCTGGTCCTCCATCCAGTCTGCTGGATGACAACCTCTGCTTCTCTCTCTTTAGGGAGTCCCCAGAGTAGTTAGCTACAAGACAGAACAGTTACAGCAACACTGATCATACAAAGAACACAGAACACTTTGGTGACTTTAAAATCTCCGCAACAGTGAAAGCAGTCGAAGGCAGTGGGGTCAGTATATCAGGGTTAGTAATACAAGCAGTAGTACTTGGTAGCAATTTAGTATTACCAGAAGCCCGAGCTGGTGCAGGCATGAACTGCTTCCCTGTGTGTTTGGTCATCACCAGCCGCTCTGTCTCCTTCTTGACGGGAACATTCTCCTTCTCTATCAGCACAAACTTGAAGTCTTTGCCTGAGGCGTCGTCATTAACGGGACTGCTGGGTCTCGCTGTGGGACGCAGACAACACCGTTAGAAGCTACTGTGAATGACTATAATGTCCTCGTGATTAAGACATTTTGAATTACATGTGCGGAGATACAGTAACAGTCACTGCGGCGGGCCTCAGCACCAAATGATGTGTGTCGTATAAGGGCCTGCGCAGTCTGACAGAAGTGGGTAAACTCACTCTGTTTCACAATCAAATCTATCAACACCTCACCTGTAGTGGTGCTGATTCCAGTGCCAGACACATTTTTCTGCACGCCGTAAACTGTGAGGAGACAGGCACGCTCGTTTAGATGTGATTCATGACGGCCTCTTCACACATTAACGGTAGTGTTTCCTCATTGAAACTGACGGGTTCAATATTGGCACCTCTCAAAAAGATCATCTGAGCTTTTCCCTTTTAATGTTGTTGCAGTAGGAAAAGATTGACAGGACATCAATGGATACGTTTTTGTTCTTAACATCACTGCTTCACCTATTTGTCTGTTGGTTCCAGTTGGAGAGAGGACCATAGAACCGGTACTGGCCAGGTTATTCTGAACACCATACACAGGACCTGAGACGGAGAGAAAATCAACACAGTTATCTTCTGTCAGTGCCGAAGCATCAGGATGTGAAATCCTAGTGGGCTGCGACATGACAAGAGGAGATTCACCAGTGCTGCTAGCAGATGGTCCATCGTTCATGGAGGGAGAGCCGAGTGTCAGGTTGTTCTGAACTCCTGCACAGGACAGAACAGAGCACAGTCGTATGTGTCCAGCTATCACAGTTGGCAAAGCAAAGGAAAGATTTTCCTTAAAAACAATGAATGGACCCTTTTTCCAGTTTGAAAACAACGATGACTTACATAAGTGTGCACACACAGTTCAGCAATGGAAGTACGGCTGAGTGAAACAGCTTGTCGAGCTACATAAGAGCATTAACCAGCAAAGATGGTGACTGTACCTAAACACACAGCCTTTCCAGAATTCTAGAACACATTAGCTAGTGTGGAGGTATCAACATGTATCAGGTGGAAAACATCAAACACCAGGACAGAGACTCAGAGGTTGGACTTTATTCACTTTTAAAATGGACAGTGGTAGTCAACATGTGTAATAGCTTGCAGCCATAGAAGGCACCGGTGTTTCTGTTTAACTAGTGACCGTGTTAACGGGTGACTCTCAGCAGAATGTGTGATGACAGCTGTTGAAAACACCAACAGAACTTGTTGGTGTACTCGTAAAAGACTTCAATCCGTTTTAAATACAGACTCATCTGAGTTTATTATCTACCAACTATTTACATACGTTACTCTCTCTCTCTCTCTCAATTAGATTCAAATGGTTTTATCGGCATGACGTTGTACTACATGTACAACACTGTACATGTTGCCAAATCATATTTGAATGTAGAAAAGTATTCAAATCAATAGAATAAACTAAAACATAAAGTCCTACAAGTTAAACGTTGGTTTGAACAATACAAAGCGGAAACAAAGCAGAACTAACAACAATAACAAGGTGCAGGCAACTGCCACTCTCTCACTGTCCCCCACTGTCCCCCACTGTCTCTCACTGTCTCTCACTGTCTCTCACTGTCCCCCACTGTCTCTCACTGTCCTTCACTGTCCCCCAGTGTCCCTCACTGTCTTTCACTGTCCCTCAGTGTCTTTCACTGTCCTTCACTGTCTCTCACTGTCTTTCACTGTCCCTCACCGGCCCTCAGTGTCCCCCGGTGTCTCTCACTGTCCCTCACTGTCCCTCAGTGTCCCCCAGTGTCTCTCACTGTCCCTCACTGTCTCTCACTGTCTCTCACTGTCTCTCATTTTCTCTCCATGTCCCTTACTGTCTCTCAGTGTCTCTCAGTGTCTCTCACTGTCCCTCACTGTCGTTCACTGTCCTTCATTGTCTCTCACTGTCTTTCACTGTCCCTCACTGTCCCTCAGAATCTCTTACTGTCCCTCAGTGTCTCTTAGTTGATGGCAGGCAGCAGTGTGGATGTATCAGTGTTTTGTCGTGTATCTGTGTAATAGTAGATCAGTAACCAGCTCAAATCATCTGCCTCCTGTCGGTTTAGAGCCAGACAGCATCTCATTTAGCTCTGTTTGTGTTTGCCAATAGGTGACGTAGTTTTCTAACTGTGTTGTAATGTGCTTGAGTCTACATGCTGGTGTGTTGGTGGAGCAGGTTTGTGGGCTCAGCAGCAGGACCTGCTGGTCTGCTGGTCTCTTGGCACTGCAGGGCTTGGTAATGATACAAGTGTTGTTCACTAAGTTTTAGATGTGTCCAAAATGTAATTTCTCTTTTTTGTGTTTTCATCATGAGTGGATAATGGCCTAATTCTGCCCTGCATGTATTATTAAAGAGTAAGTGAGAATTGCTGCATAGTACGCCTTATTCACCTATAATAACTAACTACGGTCTCACACAGGTGAAAATACAAGTCCACCCCATGAACACCCTGGGTGTTTTATTTTGCTGATGAAGCCTGGTTACACAATGGTCCCTTTGACTTTAAGAGCCTGGTCACCCAAATCACTAAACACTTTTATGTTCCGACCTTTTCATTGAAACAATGTCTGCTGTAGAAATAGTCACAAGTTAAATCCAGTTCAAAAAACCAAAACATGCTTTACTTTGTGAAAAAACCCCACAGTCCCTTTGCTCAGGTGTGACCATGCGAGAGCTAACTGAGAGTGGTGAGATACAATAGTTCCTCTGGCTACAGGTTATTGCTTGTCATGCAAGACCCACCTGACGGGTGAAGGGTGGAGGGAGAGGACAGGGTGTTGGGGTTGTAACTGTAGCTACTGCTCACACCTCCGGACCAAATGCTGCCATAGTGGTCTAGTAGGGAAGACAGAACGAATGAGGACACAGTAGAAGAAGTGTACTTTAAACAATGGTTCATCACAGCTCCATATTGTGGTACATAAAGGAGGCCAGTGTGTATGAATATCACCATATGATGGCTGATCGGTTGAACCTGCGCTGCGGCTCTCGGACACGGTCCTAGTGTCCACGCCGGCCTTCTTGGGGATGGGCAGCGTGTTGTTAGGGGACTGAGTGGGGCTGGTGCTGGTGGAGCGCTTTCCTCTCAGCAGGCGCTTCACGTCATCCAGCTCCGTCCCTGCACAGCAGAGCTCACATCAAACAGAGGACCACTCTGTGTCCACTTCAAGAAAGCTTTTAGTCAATGCACCGACAAGAAGTCAATTAATACCAACACGTCAGACTGCCAGTATGTCATGATCACACTGCTGCATCATGACCTCTTTCTTTAGGGATCAGATGTAGGTGTGCATGGCCGTGAAGAGTCCTATACTCACAGCTTGCTGGAGGAGAAGCGCTCTGCAGCCTGGCTCTGATCTCGCTCTCTATACAAAACACAAAATGTCTTCATTGTACATTGCTTTGATAACAAGGGATAAAGTAAACCTGTATTGATATGCATTGTTTATGTCCTATCCTTTAAGTGTACTGTGACACAGCAGCCAGTGTACCTCTGCTCTGAGTTCTCCCTCTGGTGGCACTACTTGAAGTTGCACTTGAAGAGCCTAAAAGAAAAAAGAAGGAAATCTAAATCGTTGACAGTTTGAATTTGTGTGCTCATTCCAGATCATGATCTGAGACCCAGGTAAAGCTTACCGTACTCCTTCCTGTTGTACTCTGGAGAGGAGTTTGTGCTTGAACTCTCTGAAACGTGGTGACAAAGTAATGATCAGATCAGCCTTCAAGAAACAGTTCAGCAAAGCAGCGTGAATGACTTGACCTCTGACCTACGACTAACCGTAAAAGACATCTGAGAGAGCAGCTGCCATGCTGGTGCTCGTGTTCTTCCTCTCTTTTGGAGTGTGTGAATGAGTGACAGCGGAGGACGATCCTCTCTTTGTTCCCCCGGATCCTCCCGGACCGTAGCTGGCCTTCGTCACCGTTGAAATCGTCACCGAACCTAGACCCCCTTCCCTTTTTCCTTCTCTGCCGCCACTCGCAAAACCAGAGGACATGCTGGAGGACCCTCCTCCGGCAGCCCTAAACCCTGCCCCTGAGCCCCCCGAAGCCGCTGACCTCCCTCCACCGGAGGACACAGCGGAGGAGGCTCCTAGAGTTGAGAAGCTGAGGCCTCCTGGTCCAGAGGAGCTGCTGGATGTGAACAGAACGCTGCTGTTAGAGCCTCCTGATGCAGCTCTCTCACCTGACCCTCCTGCACTCAGAGAAAGATCAGCTAAAGGGAGAGAAAGGACATTAAAAGAGAGGAGATTACAGCGATCAGTTATTACACTCTTTGTTAAAAGATCCGCCTGAATCCAGTTTCACCTACAAGACTGCACTGGCAAAGCTCATATTTGAGCTATAACGTGAATACCTATTCAAACTTCTTTTGCCTGGTAGTGTGCCTGAACATGCTTAATACTCTCGGAATCCTTCCACTTGTATGAGATTGATTTATGACACGCATAGAACATAGTTGCTGGCGCTGCCCAGGGTAATGATCTTTTAATAAAAAAGACAAGCTGACATCTGGAGCCTCCAGCTTCCTCTAGGGGAGAAATATGACGATAGCATGTCTCTATCATTCTTTGCCTCCGCCAACATATTTTAAAGTTGCATTCACGGGTTTTCTGGCCGCCTGGGGGTAGCAACACAAGCTGTAAACATAACACTGACATACAATATGATCAACTTCTACAGTTGATATGGCTGACATGTGAGCGAGAAACCATCCTGCAGAAACAGAGATACACGAGCATTCATCTGCAGCTGTACTTTGGCTAAATAACAATATTCACTCTCCTTTTATCTTAGCTTTGGTCTCCATTTACTTTTTTTTGGTGCTGGGAAAGAAGCATACGGTAGGTTTATTTATATATACATATATATATATTTTATAAATGGGTTTTTGGTTAGATGTCTGAAATGAGGTCTGTGTTTGACACAAGGGTTCAGTTCTACGATATTAAATAGGTCAGTAAATGCCCCTCTGGTGAGTTTAGAATATTTTACGTGTCTTAAAAAGAGTCTAAATGAGACGACTAAACGTCCTCACTGCAACACTAGTCCTCCTTTAGCTCAGTGGTGGAGGTGTGAAGTCATGTGACCGTGGTGGAGTCCCTTTATAGCATTTAGAACGTTAGCTTTTTACTTTACACTTCAAACAACATAAAAGTGGTGTTCATTAGTGAAGATTACAAAACCTGGAAGTATCATTCACGTTTGTTTGACACAGAGATTATTTTCTGTAGTAACCCAAAATCAGAAGAATCCCATTGGCTGTTTGTGGAGGGAACCAGTGATGATGACTTCCTGTTGCACTACAGAAAGACGTCCTCCTGCAGCTCTCTACGAGGGTCATCTGTGTGTGTGCGTTTTGGGGCTGTGTGTGTCATGAATAACTCTCCCCGGGGAGGGATGAACTGTAATCCCAGTCAGTTAGTATAAAACAATTTGATCAGACCAGACTTAACTTCACAATCTGCCATTCGATATGGCACAGCTTACTTTGTGATGTCAGTTGAGTAGAGAACTACATGTAATGAGAGTATTAGTTTCACAGCGACAGCATCATCAACAATCGCCCTGCAGATACATGACACTGACCAGCTCCACCGCTCTAACTTGGGAGCTGACCGAGAGTCAATGCACTCTATACTGCAAAGACGAGCTCGTAGTTAGTGGCTCTCAAAGCTTTCAGAGTAGCTTCCCCAACACTTTGTAAGGAAGGATTGAATTATAAAATACTAATACAAGAACACTGATGTTCTTATTTCATTCTCTAGCATGTGAAAGGTTGGTCCACTGTAAAGAGTTTTACTCTTAACTAGTCCTCATATAAAAACAGCACAGCGTGTATTGAGGTGGAAGCAGAAATGAAGGCGACAGATCCCTTTTCCCTTTTTTCTTGTAATTTAAATGAACAAACCTTTTAAAACGCTGACATCGAACTCATGGCATGTCAGTGATACATGGCATTACACAGCTTCTGTTAGCTCGTGTGAAGTATATCAAATCAAAAGTGTTAGCAGGTAAAGGCCAACACCTCTGAGATCTTACCTCTGCTGCTTCCTCCAACACCTCCAGCAGAACCGACAGTCGTGGTTGTAATTAGTTTGTCCATTCAATGCTAGCTGTTGAAAAGAAAGCAGAACACACACTGTTTGATTCCTGAGAACAAATACCTTTATACTGTGTAAGATATGACAGACTAAAACTGTGAAAAAGTAGATTTTGATCACGCGGAGCTGGAAAGTTACTACTCCCCGAGGCGTTACACACAGGCCTTTTTTCTGAGCCATAAACTTTCATTTTGTGTGGTCATATTTCTTTCCTTTGTAGCCATGTTTCCTGTGGATGGGGCTCTATAGAATCCAACATGCCATTGATGTAAAGGGTTCACCTGAAGCTGTATAGAAAGGGCGTAGCTCTATGATGAATGTGGCTTTCCTTTGAACAAAAAGAACCTAAAAGGTGGATCACTACAGAACTTCAGCTGAAACAGGTGAGGTTTCACAACCAGAGGAACAAGAGCACACTGACACTAACAAAGAACTCACAAACTAAAGTTAGATGAATGAGATGGGGCACCGCCACAGAGTTACTTCTTTACATTTTAGAGATCACAAATAAAGTAATGGCTTCAAAAATAATACAAAGCATGTGATTAGAGCATTTTCCCATTCAAATGAGCGGTTGAGCGGGGACGCTGGCGGCATGAAGGGAGGCTGGGCGCCGTCCATCTGCATGAAGTGGTCGCTCTGCAGTGAGACAGAGCATCTCTCATCTCTCCCTCCTCCTCCTGATCTGACAACAGGTGAGGGAGGCGTGTGTGGAGCCAACAGTCCTCTGTAGCTCCATATTGTGCTGAACTATAAGCCCGCCCACTTTCTTTGCTGTCCAATCAAATATGAAGGGTTTGATTTAAATCCCTCTTGTAACTGTTTAACGCTCAAAAACTCTGTTTCATTGTGAAAGATGTCGCAGTACAGAAGCTACAGACGCTCTAACGTCTGTTCCACTGGGACTTTGGGGATTTGTCCACAAACAAAAGGCTTTAGTGAATCCCGTGAAAACTAGGTGTTGCTTTTAGCTCATTTAGTTGTTCCATTTAGTTGTGGGCAGAGGTGTGCACACTGTCCACTATCATACTGCCACTAGGGGGCAAACAGAGTTGCTCAAGACTGTTGTCTTCACTGATAGAATTTCGATTACACACGCACTTACGCAAACTTTTACATTACAGTCATTTAGCAGACGCTTTTATCCAAAGCGACTTACAATTCAGAGTCTATCACATTTCTACAACGTAGGCACAGCTACGGGAGCAATTTTGGGGTTAAGTGTCTTGCTCAAGGACACATCGACATGCGACTAGCGGAGCCGGAGTTCGAACCACCGACCCTCTGATTGAAAGACGGCCCTGCTATCCACTTAGCCACAATCGCCCCCACTTAGCCACAATCGCCCCCTTAGCCACAATTCGCCTTCTTTTGAAAGAAGAACTTAACATATTCTCCCTCTTATTAATAAAAAAGTAAATTCTTAAGCACTAACCGACACCGTGTCTCACACCGTTTTGGTGCTGCAGCCTTACCTGGTCTGGTCTGACCAGTAGCTTATGGTGGCTAACGTTAGCTAAGGTTAGAAAACTTCCCAGCTCCCTGACTTTATCACTGCCGTTACACTACATTTTAGCATTTAGCATCATCCCATCATGGTTCCTTGTGGCCGCAGTGGCTGCTGTTCAGAACAGCGTTACATAGTCTGGCTTTAAAGACACTAACATGGAGTATATGGAGACATTTTGTTCCTTTTCTCATTGTATTTTTGTAAAACATGAGGAAGATCAGTTAACTCCATTAGTTGTTTTTGCTTCCCAATCATATTTGCATTGTTTAATAACATAACGACTTGCTGTGTTGCTCTCACACTGACAGCATTTGGGACAACTAACGGTTAAACGTGGTTCTATTTAATGTGAACAAGGGTTGGCCTGTCGCACCTTTTAACATAGCTGAACATATGCAGGAGACATGGCCCAGGGTTCAACGCTATATTTGTTTTTACTAGCCCGGAAGGTCGGTAGGTCGGGAATCACTTGCCCAAAGTCCATTTGTACTTGCCCCGATCCAAATTGTTTTATTTATTAGCAGTTCTCAATGAACTCTTAGCTGCATGTAAACAAGATGCTGATGGTTCTTGTCATGACACTCCAGTGACGTTTTTCATAAAATTGATGTGCCTTTTGAAAAAGAACCTTGTTTACTCCGCCTTGCTCTCAAAGTTATGGCAAACTGCATAATACACAAACATTTTCCCACAATTCTATTCACTTAAGTGCATTTTTGCATGTATTCATACACTGCAACTTCCTAACCTTCTCACTATATGTGTTATTATGCGTGTTTGAATATACTTTGTTGATGCATTGTGCCTTTTATTTTTTTCCTGCTATTGCATGTATTTGATGGATCAATAAAGATGATCTTATGTAATCTTTAAAAGGCATTTTCCATGTTAAAGAGACTCAGGACATACAAGCTAAAGTCTATAGTTATAGTTATTCATTTATTACTGTTATTCACAACGATTATGGCTGCCATGACTCATGTTATTCCTTTGAAGTGGCGACAACCTGAACCCGTGAAGCCATAGTTCAGCATTGACTAATGATTGCATAGTGGCTAATAGGTTTGAGTGATTTTATAAAACAGAATGGGAGTGAGTTTTCTTACCTTTTAGATCATTTGTTCAGAAATAATGCCTCCCCCCACGATGTCTCCCAGCAGAAAAGACTGATGAGTCTTTCCTGTTCAGCACATCGCAGTGTATCAAGTCCAGGTGCTGAAGGAATACGCTGTGCATTGCCGGAGACATGCATGTGTCTGACTCATAGCTTCAGTCGACAAGTCCCAACAAAGTGGAATGGGCCCCTGACAGGCTCTCTGTTTAGTCAGTGCAGGAAGGAGAGCCCCGGGCTCTTTGAATGGCAGAAGAAAACAACAGAATAAAGGCAGATTGTGTCGCACGACTCTATCGATAATTACTTTCCTTTTTTTCTATAATCACATGCTTGTGTTATGCGTGAAGAGTCATACACATTAAAAGAATGTGACCTTGACTCTGAAAGGCCTGAAAAATATAATTATTGTAAATGAAAAGTGAAAACATTTGAAGTATGGACAAAACAATTCATGCTCATTAACTTGTATACCTGCTCTAGAAGAACGTGCTGCAGTGCCGTAGATAGTGATCATGATTCAGCAGCAGACTCCTGAACTGTGCATCTGAATATGAGCAGTAATAGGGAACTGTGTTGCTGTGACTTTGTTTACATGCTTTGAGCTTTACAGCGGCAGTGAGGCCTGACTCCCCCCCCCAGCACCATGACTGTCAGATTTATATTCATTCTCACTGGAGCTGAGAAATGCATCACAGGTATACAACTTCAAGTGGCTGAGAAACCTCTCTTATATAAGAGAGGTTTTTTTATCCACCGTGTCAGGTAAAGAGACTTAAACAGAGACAGGAACAAGGAGGACTCAATCTGGAACTACCGACACAAACCTTGTGATGGAGGTGTGATTCAGAGTTTAATCTGTTCGATCAAGTCTGAATCCATCCTGAAAAGAAACGTATGCGGTATGAATTCTTTAGTGACATGTTTGAGAAGTCTGTTGATGTAACAGCGATCAAGCAACAACACAGCACCATGTGTTTTTTTCTTCTGTCTCTTACATTAACGTGGACCGATTCATCTGACTTCACCCTTCAAACTGACACAGGCTGTGTTTGATTTCTGTCAAGATGTCACCTCAACACCACCGGTGTGAAGTAACCGTTTATAATAACAATTATTTTCCACACTCAGATGTCTTTAAAGTGCAAATAGTTCGGGGAGATGTGAGTGAGTTGCATTAAGAAGCCCACAGCTAAACACTATTACTCAGGTATGTGTCAGTGCTGGCACGAGTGGATCTACACCGTCATACTTCAGGGCCTCCAGGAGTTGGAGGATGAAAAAATAAAACCAAAGGTGTGTGAATATATCTATGAAATATTGTGGACGTCCTACGTGACATCTGCAATTATAGCAGAATTTAGCATCACTCATATTCAAAAGAAAAAATGAAACAACCACTCATAATAATAATAATAGTTTAAATTCTAAACGGAGGCTGTTGTGATAACTGTACTAAGATAAGATACTGTCCAACTGAATTTTAGCAAAAGCTCCACATCCGGTGGGTAATAACAGCTGTGCACCTGAAACACATTTTGTATGAAGCATTTTTAAAGAACAAGTCTGGTGATATTCTGTATTTTTCAATAACAAATCCTGATCCTCCACATCAGTGAGCCACACTGTTACATGTTCCTTCTTCACCATGATCATGTACGCTGTATTTCATTTGAGTCAGTCTCACATACATTGTCCTGTTGATGTAAATCCTCACTAGTGCACCAAATGTGTACAAATCCACTGCGGAATTTAGTCCCAAACCTACTATGTACCCTTGCTTGAGTAGTTTTTGCAAAAATGCCCAGCTGTTTTAGGAAATTGTGTTATATTTGTTTCTATATCCAAATATATATTTCAATAGAAACATAGACCAGCATTCCACTTCGAAGACTTAAAATTGCTAAATTCGATATTCAGAGCATTTCTATTCATAACGGTAAGCCGGCTCACCGTTATGCTGAAACGCTGAAAGTCAATTCAATTTCAGCACTTTCAATGCTGAAAGTGCTGACAGAGCTAAAAGTGTTTACTGGAGGGGGGATCAGAGGGACGACGTTATCAGCTGTAACCGCCATATGAGAGCAGAGCAGAGCGGCGGCCATGAGCTAACCAGTGAGGCACACTCACATGCACTAAGATGCACTAAAAGGCACATGGGCGGCCGGCTAGCTATGTGAACAAAGAGAGGAGAAGCTGTGATAGCAACACACAGCTAATATTCAACGACTGTGCCTTCAAAAAATCAATCCGTAAGACTTCAGTCCTGCTTGATTTAGAATTTCTATTGGAGAGCAAAGGAATTGAGATTAGCAATTTCAATTCCATACAAACATGCTATTTTGTGTGAATTGTGTGCATAGTTTTGTGTGTGTAAGGCTATACAATGGAGAAAAACTGTTATACAGCTTTTTCCCCCAGGAATGTCTCCACAGACATCCAGTTCATAATACTGCTAATTTATAAATTGAAACGAGCCGTCAGGATTTCTGTACAATTTTCATAACTTTACAGTCTATTGACCATTCGACAGTTTTAAACATAAACATTATAAATGTGTCCCGGGTTATTTCCAGTCGCAGTGTTTGACAGACATTTTTGAAATTGTTATCAAACTCAGAAAATATTTTTTTCATTATTATTATGTGGTGCCTCATATGTGTTGATGTGTATACAAACATAAATTTAAATTTAAATTTAAAATTGAAATTTAAAATTGAAATATGTATGATCAGCATTATGGTCTTAAATCTTTGTTTCCTTTTATTGATATTTTTATACAATGTCTAATTTTTCAAGTTTGCATGTGACGTACATCAACATTTCTTGATAAAAACATAACGTTTGATACTTTTGATAAAACCCTGACCGGAAGTTTTCATTTTCAGTTGTACTTCCGGGTTAACTGTCATGGCGGCGCACAGATAGAACTGAAAATAGATGCCCTAACCCCTGAAGAGACTAACAAACCCGGAGCAGACTGTTGTCATGAATTTCAAAGATCTGGTGAAGTGGAACAAGAGAGTGTCTGCAGTCTACGCTGTTGGTATCTGGACCATGGTCGGTTCTTACGCATATGTCACATACTCGGGTCGATTTGACACGCCAGGTGAGGTACGATCAACTGTAACCGTGTTATACTGCTGTTTAGTCGGTTATATAAACAGTCCATGTTTAGGAGTCTTGTATTATTGTATTACTAGATGCTGTAAAACGAACCGTACGAGCTAATTCGGTTTGTACTTGTTCAGTTCACTAGTTCACTAGAGTCACAGTGTTCCTAGATCTGTGAACAGACTGTCACTAGAGTCTTCTTGGACTCCACGTTGTTTTACGGTGCGTTAACACAGTAGACATTACGGTAAGAGCGTGTGAGAACTGATTTCAAAATAAGAGCTACGTTCTGGTGAATGTGATGGGCAATTTCACATTCATTCAATAAATCAGTGAATCTCTCATTAAAAATGAAAACATACCGAGGATTTTTTGCGTGTACTGCAGGCTGAATTTAGAAAAAACAGAGTAAAAACAGATCTTAAAGTCTAAATTACAGTCGTCATAAACATACATGAAAGTTGACCCTTAAAATTCTCCATTGCATTTCGCTCATATATGAGATTTTAATGTCAATTTAGAAAATCTGCATCAGAATGTCCTTTTATTATTATCTTAGAGTCACACTGATAGTCTGCTATCATTCTGAAGTGAAATAAATCAGTGACAGGAGGCCGTTCCTTTCTAACATGAAATTAGAGGGGAGATAGCTCATAAGACATTTTAAGGGCTTTCATTTTGAAATTCCACATCAGAATATCTTGATATTATCTAAGTGATACTCTGAGGTGGTCTCCTATTAATCCAAAGTGGATCGAGTTTTTGAATGTGAGGTAAAGTACTAATTTTGAGGTCAGGTTGGTCTTTGGAAATGTATTCTTATTTAAGTCTGACTAATTATTTATATAGTTGGAATTACATTTTCTCTAAAGTACAATTTGCAGGCGGCAGTTATTTACTATTTTATTATTTTTTTGTTATTCAATATTTATTCATTTTGTCTTACTTATTGGTGCATTTTATTTCTTTATGTAATTATTTCTTTATTGATGGACTGATTTATTGAATGAATGTGAAATTGCCTGTCACATTCACCAGAACTTGGCTTTTATTTTGAAGTCAGTGCTGACACACTGATTACACCGTAATGTCCACTGTATACACGGACCGCTAAACAACGTGAGGGTTGGCTTGACCGCAATCTTCTTGGCACGATGCCCTTGACAAACTAACTTCATCATCTTTCTATCATCACTGTGCAGCTTTGCTTTGTTCTCTATTCCAGTGAAAGTCAGTTAGCCTGTTTAGCATTAACGTGAACCCATATCACCATCTATAGTTTAAACTGTGTGGCTGTAATCAGCAGTTAGTGTAGTCTAGTATGAATATAATTTATTCATGTAATGGACTTCGATAATGTGTTCGGGTACTTGACTATTTCAATGTTATGTTGAAATATTGCACTTTTTCCTGCACGTCTCTGACAGCAATAGTTGTTTTGCAGATTAATACTTCAAAGTGCTTCAATAAATTAGTTTCTTACGTTATTTATCTTTATTTTGATTTGTATTTATTGTTTAGTCAAGCTGAGAATGTTTATTACAATAAATAAATAACAATATCAATTGCTCACATTCATTCAGACACGGCTGCCTTTCACAGTTGTTATCCTGTATGTTATTCACTCAACCCAGCTTACATAGAATGATATCAGCTCTAACTGCTCACTCTTTACTTTGACCCTTGAACTTAGTGAAAAAAAGAGAAGAGGTTGAAGAGCCAGAAGATCCAAACAAGGTCGTCCACCAGACGGCTCACTCCAAAACGATCATCGTCTACAGGAAAGACTTTGTCCCGTACAGCACGAGGATCTTCAGCTTCATCCGGTCCTTCAGCGGGGACCCAAAGAGTGGAGATAGTGACAAATGACGATGGACACTGGGCTCGTCAGGAGCACCTTTTTATCATGCACTATGAATGAATAGAATATAAATATACTTTATTTGAATGAATGAATGCTTTTGTGTGAGGATATTCTCTTTATTTGGAAAATAAATTCCAGCGCACTATCCAGGTCTGAGGCAGCTGCCATTGTGTTTGGATGCTAATGGTCTGACCCCCAGATATATTTTATTCTTTATCTGCCAATGATATTCAGTAATGTTACTGTCAGCTCCTGTCCACAATACAACTAATGATGTATAAATAAATGTAATCTCTTCATGATGTAAGAGGCTAATATGAAACTGTCTGAAGGTTGTTGTTTTTATATATATGGATTATTTTTTATAGATCTTGTCATTATCTTGATTGATGACTGAGACGGCAGGTACTAATAACATTAGTGATGTCTAACCCACGACTGAGGCAGCCAAGAGGAATTCATCCATCTTTGTCCTCCAAAAAAAGGCCTATGAGGTGGAAATACATGAGAAGCACCTTAGTTTTTCTGACCCGGTGAAAGCTATATCCATTCATGCAATACCCGATACATCAACGCTGCACTATACTGTAATATTGTAACATTTGTACGGCATTATTGCTCAGATTTGTCATACAGTTGGGCTGTTGTATCAATTTGAAACATTGAGTTATGTCGGGTAAATAAGCTCTCTCATTTGCTTTGTAATTAAAATTCATATTTAGAGGTTGCTGTTATATTCACTAACTTAGTATTTAGAGTCAGATCCTTTACTGACGTGAGTGATAAAATACCACACTGTAAAAAAAAAAACTCCATTACAAGTGAAAGTCCTGCTTTCCATACTTTTACAGAAGTAAATTAACTTAGGAGTAAAACAAACTTAGAGGTCAAAGCACCTGCTATGCAGGAAAATGAGCTTTGTCAGAGTTAACTGTTGTAACATTAATTATTTCTGATGTATTTAAGGCCCAAAGTCATTTGAGCTATTTTAAATACTGTTACACGATGCATCACATGATATGCTCATTATAGGTTTAAAATCCTTTCCTGCAAAGTAACAAGCTGTCAGGTAGCTCGTAATATTCACTCTGAAATCTAGTGGAGTCGCCTACGAGTACAGGGCAGCAGGAAATGAAATAACAAGTAAGGTACAAGTACCTCTGAATTGTATAGTAATCGAGTAAATACACTTAGTTACTTTCCACTTATGCCACGAAGAAGAAGGAACATCTTTGTACCACACACCTCCGGGAAGTGTGATGCGTGTTACGGCCGCTAGAGGGCGACAGCGTCCCGTCCACGGCGGAGGTGTGCGGAAGCTGAGAGAGTGAGCGGCCCGACACGAGCGGAACGATGAGGGTTATCATCCAGAGGGTCACCAAGGCGACCGTGACAGGTAAGGACCTGCGCGAGGCGAGATGCCTTCACCCCTTTGGTAGTGTCGCTAAACCGAGGCTAACAGCGTTCGTTTATTAACGTCGCTGAGCGCGCGCGTTAGCTCACCTAGCTGGGTTAGCATTAGCACTAGCAGCTACGTTAAACGCATGGCTCCAGAGACAGGCAGACCGGGGGGGTTGCCTATCCGGAGGCTTGGCCTGGTGTCCAAGCTCGGAGGAAACCAGCAAAGGATATAGGATGAAATCCCCTGTCTGTCTCCTGTATGTCTCCTGCCTGTCCCCTGTCTGTCCCCTGTCTGTCTCCTGTATGTCCCCTGTCTGTCTCCTGTATGCTCCCTGTCTGTACCGGCTGCTTGTCCCTGAATGAAGACAGTAGCTGCTCATGTCCTCGAACCTTTTCCTGTGTCCCTGCAGTGGGAGAAGAAGAGATCAGTTCCATAGGACGAGGACTGTGCGTGCTGCTGGGAGTGTCGGTGGAGGACACCCAGAAGGATGCAGACTACATGTAAGTGTTTGTGGGAGGGGCCTTCAACACCATAAAGGGCCCTGGCTACAGTTCAAATCATCAGAGGGAACACTCTGTGTTATGTGCAGTACCACTCAGATGAGTTTGGAGTGATGAACTAATGTATTTTCGACTAGAGTTCATAACAAGATATGTCAGTAGAGACAAGTTTTTCTTTCAAGGTCCCATTAAGTACATTTCTTCTTTTATAGCACACGTTTAAAGAGTTAACATCAACCATTTAATGTAAGATGTTTTGTTATTGGTTGATATTTTTATTTCATTGAGTTACACACAACGTTTTTGTTTCGTGTGTTATTGCATTTACATGTTTTACATATATAATAATCACAAACTTCCAGATGGTGGGTCATTCCGAAGCTGATTCAAGTATTTGTAGACTCTAGTATGTTTTAGTAGATGTTCTAGTGTCTTTAGTGTCTTTCACATGTTAGAGCCCAGAAGGGGGGCTCATTACTTCCAAGGCCATGGCCAGTTGAACTCTTCTACTATTCCAGGCAACTATTGGCTTCCATTCATTTCCTCACACACAGTGTTAAAGTCTTTAAATGTGTTAACATTGTGTAATCCAACAACACTGAACATCAGGAGTGCATTTTTTTGTTTTCTGCAGTACAGACTTTAGAAACCAGTCTCATTGCCATGCAACGATGACTAAACATGATGGATTACAATCACACTTAATGTGAGCCAATAAGTGTCTGGAACAAAAGGGAAGGTACATAAACACACCTCAGACTATATCACGCATTAAAAATGATGAGCAAAGATAGAAAGTATCCATGGTTTGTAGTTAAGGAGCTCAAAACGATCAAAAGCAAGCAGAGTGTTAGAACTGAACTACACCGTCTTAGAACTCTGATAGACAATATAGACAACTAAATCCTTGTTGTGAGTGATTACATGTATCGGTCAAGTTCCAAGTAGATTTTCATGTCCTAGCATGAAAAGCAACGATGTGTGGAGGACAGGAGATCGGTCTCCTAACGTGTGCTCTAAAGTCCTAAAGTCTCCGCTCGCATTGACCACATGGATCGGAGGGATCGTCCCAGTTTCCTCACCGCTGATCCTCGTGTGTTTTCAGAGTGCGGAAGATCCTCAACCTGCGGCTGTTTGAGGACGAGAGCGGCCGAGCGTGGACCAAAAGTGTCATGGACCGTGACTTTGAGGTGCTGTGCATCAGCCAGTTCACGCTGCAGTGTGTTCTGAAGGGTAACAAGCCAGACTTTCACTCAGCCATGCCCGCCGAGCTGGCCCAGCCCTTCTACAGCAGCATCCTGGAGAACATGAGGACCAGCTACAAGCCGGAGCTCATTAAAGGTGAGTGAACCCGTCACTCACTGTTTCCTGCTGCTGCTGCTGGACCTCAGAGGAGAGCTGATAACACACTTACTTCTGACAGTGTCCCAGTAAATCCCTACACATTAAACGTCAGCCCGAGGTCAGATTTGATCCACTAAAGTTCGGGAGGAACAACTGAGTGATTAGCCTCTTCGTTGTTTGGGAGGGGAGATCTGCACTCCACCGAGTACACTTCTCTAGTTCTACGACAGTGTGCTAGATTTTGCGATGTCAGAGTTTGAAGTTTCCAAACAGTGTGGAGGTCACAATGAAGCCGGTTTCAACAGAGACCCAGGAGGCTGGAGGACAAGACGGATAAAAAGAAAACTTGTTTCCGAGCTTATTAAAAAGTAAAGTGTTGAGGGTCACCATTATCGCCACCCACTCATATGTTTGGATCGGTGCCCTGCCCCCCTGCTGTTTCATTGCAGTATTCCCATCTCAGTGTAAGGCCTTTGGGGGGGGGGGGGGGGGATTATCACGGCTCTGATGGCGCGGTGGTGACGGTGGCAGTGAATTGGGTCAGCCCACCGGGGAGCGGGTGGGGAGAACACCTCGTCCCAGCAAGGCAGGCATAAGGCTTCCTAATTAGCGCCCCCCCCCCCCCCCTCCAGAGAGGAAATATGATGATGCAGCGCTTTTCCACCGCGGCCCACGGCTTCATTGTGCAGGTGGTGTCATTAATCTCCTGCATCCTGTTTGAAGAAAGGAGAACATTTAAGTTGAAACATCCTGTCCTCCTACAGCCCCTTTGTCTTTGGTCCCCAATGTCTCCAGGGTCCACGTCGTCCTACGTCCTCATGGGACATAGACTGACGATGCCAAACAAACAGCGTGTACTGCCTCTTGACGTTAGGATTGGATTTGGATGCGCTGGTCTACTTAGATTTAGTAAAGTGATGCTAACAGATGAAACCTGGCTTCATCCTACGTCTCTGACGTTTGATTGTTGATGTCTTGTAAAATGTCTGTTTGGTCTTGTGTCTCCAGACGGGAAGTTCGGGGCCTACATGCAGGTCCAAATTCAAAATGACGGCCCTGTTACTGTCGAACTGACGTCACCCACGGGCCCCTCAGACCCCAGACAGGTAAGTTTTTTTGAGGTTTGGACAAAGTGGATTGACGGAACAATTGAACTCAAGGTCCACTTATTAGCTCTCTGCTGGAGCTTTCAACCGTATTCCACAGTCTCGTATAAGTCGATGGCGTTTCCTCAGTTGTCGGGGTTTAATTTACGGCTCAGAATAAAGCTAGTAAAATGAGCTACATACATGGTTACATACAGATTCAGAGTCATTATGTACATTATGTACATTACAAAAATTGACTTGACTTCTCTTTAATAAATCTACCCAACTTAAAATCATTCACAAAGTGTCATTCCTCTTTCCAGGGGCTCATTCTAGTCCTCATTGTGAACCACTAGGTGGGGCTATTCACCCCCCTGTTGTGTGCAGTAACTCTTGCTTCTCATGTTACATGTAGAGCAGTTTTTTTTTTAATGATTTTGTTAAGAAACATGGATTGTGCAAAGACAGAATTGAGGAAATTGTGGTTTATTTCCACTCCCTCTGACCTCTGTTTGATTATTATGTAGCTGTAAATATGAAATGAGATCTGAGCTCAACTGACTTTTAGATCAAGACTGATATGTTATAGTTTCTAAGAAGAAATGTACATCCAACATTTAAAAGCTGCGAGCTACTTTCAGTGGAGAAGAGTTGGGTTTTCGGTTAGATGCTGTCAAATCTAAAGTCCTCTTGCTGGTTTCTCCAATCTCTAAAATAGTCAAACTTTAATGTTTTTTTCCCCTCCAGTTAGTTGTTTCTCTACGCCATGCGAGCCCCAAGAAATGATTGCAGCCATTACTTATGTCCAACATATCTTTGGATTTTTATTGACATGACAAAGTCAAATCTGCCTGAATTATTGGATGGGCTCTGCATTTGATGAGTGAAGAGGGATGGAAAAAGAACTTCAAAAAAATGTTCATGTCTTTTCCAAGATCCATGTCTGCCGTCCAGCTCGTCCGTCTCCTGCTGCGGTGGGACTGATTCCCTGTGAGGCCGTTCATGCAGGTCCCTGCTGTGTTGGGGAGGAGAGGATATTCGTGTTGCTGAAGTGAATAGTCGATTAATAGACGAGTGGATGTCAAATTAAGTTCTGACAACTTATGATGGGCAGGGTTGAGTATTAATCCTCAATACTTTTTTGGTTCAGACCAAAATATGTCCACTTTGATCAGAACGTTTCTGATTTGAGCAACATTTAACTGAGGTAAAGTTCTTAAACTTTATTATATTCCTCATTCGGTACATACGTATGAAATTGAACCTCTGCATTAACCCATCCCTAGCTTATTGGGAGCGGTTAGGGGTTCAGTGTCTTGCTCAGGGACACTTCGGCACGCAACACGTAGCAGCCAAGGATGGAACTGCCAACCGTGTGTTTACCGGGCGACCCTCTCTACCCAGTGAGCCACGGCCACCCATGTTGTGTCAAAACATTATCTTTGGGTTGTCCGTCTGTCCGTCTCTCACATTTTAGACTATAACTGCAGAATTTATATACTATTTATGACAATTTCACACAAATGTCTAAAGTGATGACATTTTAGACAGACATGGATGTAGACGGCAACATTCAACCTTAAGGCGGAAATTCTCGTTTAAAACTAATATTTATTTTAGTATTATTTCAATTAATTGAAAAAGATTGCGGGCTGGTGGTGGCTAACACTGTTGCCTCACAGCATGAGGGGCCCGGGTTCGATTCCCTGGCTAGACGAGCCTTCTGTGTGGAGTCGGCATGTTCTCCCTGTCTCAGTGTGGGTTCTCTCCAGCCCCCCCGTGACCCTGAACAGGATAATAATAACTTTTTAGGATAAGTGGTTAAAGATAATGACGGATGGATGGATGAAAAAGATTGCTTCCCCCCCTTTCGGAAGCCAAAACAATGTGTTTCCATCAACTGGTAACAACATTAGTTTCATTAGTTGCCGACACAAGACTCTCCTCCACTGACCGTGAACTCCAGGGCCAGAGCTTCTTCATATGTTCGATTTCCTTCCCTGTCGTTTTGCTCTCTGAGTAAATGATGCTAAGCTGAATCTTGATAGCTCTCCTAGCATGAGAGCACTCCTTATTATTACCAACGTAGTCAGTAATTGATCTTTTTCACAGCAGGAAAAGCCCATTGGAACTATTTGATGGCAGTGTTCCAGCTATTAATGCAATACAAAGTAGGAATTAATAAGGTTTGATGATAACACTTTGGATTCACTCCACATTGCTCCTCTTGTAACTCAGTTTGGGATGGACTGTATTGATAATACTGAAAATGTATTTCTTTGTGGTAAATTGAGTTATTATTATTCTTAAATAATTAAAACCCAACTACAATAACTTGTAAATGTCCCTGCTGTCGGACTACTAAAGGATTATGTTAATGGTTAATAATGGTTAGTTTCACCTCTACATCTCTTTCACCACTGTATACACCTCTCTCAGCCTCTTATTCCACAAGACGTTCATATATCCGTCCTCCTGAATGGATTCTGGTCACTTCTGTGGAACCCGGCCAGCGTCCTCATGCTTTGGCTTCAGGCCGGCTTTGGCCGCCCTCCCCTCGGTGGCCTTGACTCGCTAGCCCAAAGGGAGGGATATTAAGCAGTCCTCAGAATTTAAATCTTGTCTGTTTGGGAATTCTTGCTGTGAAGGCCGACGAGCCAAAGCTGAGGCTGAACATGAGGGATAAAAGGCCAGCCAACAGGCTAAACTTGGCACGGGGGGGAAATGAAGCAATGGCCAACAGACACTGTTCCATTCTTTCCATGAATCAGGGATTTAGTCCTCTGCAGGGTCAAGCGGCCAGCAAACAATGGTGTTATCCAGAGCAATGGAAATCGTGCCGTTTGGATGTTGCATTTGGGATGCTGAACGACTGGGGTCCATAGCAGAGGGGTCCTTTTCTGAAGGTTGATCACCTGACTGTTTGTGCATTTGGTTTTGGGGCTCTGGGCTGAAACCCAACACACACAGAAAGGATGGACTGTTTGATCATGTAAGGTCAGGTTCCTATCTAGTTGGGATTCAGAGTTTTGGGGTTTGTAGCTTTAAAGGAAATGATAATTCAGCCAGCACCACTTTAAGCCTGCCCTTCCATGTGCTTATGTAAAAAGCCTAAGGGGACAGCAGCTGCAAAGACCCCCAAGGATACAGAACGGAGCCGTCATCAGTGACAACAGAAGTGACATTGGTTAAGTCAGACACAGCAGGAGGGGTGGAGGCGTGTTGTAAGCGGCCTGCAGAGGAAGCAGCAAGGGTAGCAGGCTGAAGCAGCTTAAATAGGGGTCCTGTATGAGAATTTGTCAATAGGATGCGTAGAAGGGAACCAGCTGATCCATCAGCTGATGTAGCACAAACATCTTCAGTACAACCGTACCATTTCAAACTCTTCTGCATAAACTTGGATTATTCTGCATGAGTTGTGTGAGATTTTGTAAAGAGACGTTTGCATGTAGTTTTGAACGTGGCCCCCATTTACTTTAAATCGTCAAGACCAATCGTCAGTAGGCCTGGTTTGATACCACAGCGTGTTAATGGGTTCAAATGGGAATAACACTGATTTCTTTGGGTCCTCTTTGAATAATGTAATGTCTTATGCAGTGCTTTGGATTTTCAAGATGACATTTAGTACATAAATATTTCCCAGCCGCCATTAAAGTTTTAGCACCTGTGTTTACAGGCCCCTTTTTCAGATGGAGGCTGGCATACTGTTGTGGTGTTTCATGGGCCGTGAAGAACACAATGAGGAAAGGAGGAGCTCTTTGACTGGAGTACTGGCTACCGAGTGGCACTGTGAACTGTTATTTTGGAGTGTGTGCGATGCTGGGCATGTAGTCACAACAATAGACCCGTTGAAGTGAGCATATGACGACCCAGAGCAGCTCTTTGTGAGGAGAGAGTAGAAGCGGTTGTACTTCCACAAAGACAAGTCAGATGTGGAGTGCTGGTCTGTGCCGCTGACGTGTTTCTCCGTCTTTGTTTAAGTAATTTCACTAATTCTCATGCACCTTTGGGTGAATACTGAACATGCTGCAAAGGTCATGATCTGCAAGTCACGATGCAGCACGTTCATGATGTGAGCCACCAGGAACCCCAGACGGATAAGATCTCAGTTCCAGTTCAGCCAAAGCGGATGTATTTCTACAACTTAACTTCACACAACGTTTCTTTTGATATCTTAAGAAAGGTTACTCCTCATTTTCGTCTTTAAAGGGAACTACTTATTTAGGTTTATATATATACATATATTTATATTTATATCAACTTGACTTCTTCTGTTTTGTAGGGAATCCTAATATTCTGTGTAATTTAAATAGTAGACACTAGATTGTTAGCTATAAGTCTCATGTTGTGCAATCTGCAAATGTTAAATATTTTCATATACATTTATATATTATTACAAACTATCGGAACGTATTCTGCAAACTACAAGTAGCCTACAAATAGGATCTAACTATTTCTCACATCCTGTCTGTATGCCGTGTGTCTGCGTGCCGTGTGTCTGCGTGCCGTGTGTCTGCGTGCCATGTGTCTGCGTGCCGTGTGTCTGTATGCAGTGGGTTAGTATGTGATTCAAACACAGCCTCACACTGGATCAAGCTTCTCCAGAGCTACAAGACTCTATACAGTGCCTCTTTAAAATGAGATTGGTATTTTTCTGGGTTTAAATGAATGCTATGTATTATCATGAGCGGGACATGGACATCAAACATTTTGTCTTACCGTTCTCATATTCTCTTTCACTGTCACTAATTGAAGTAATGTAATAACAACAAAGTAAATGAATAAGTCTGGTATAATAATAAAATGTATATGAATAATTGGTGGTAAAAGCAAATGGTGATGCGCGTTGCATGCAGTGAAGTTACTTGGCAGAAAATATTTTGGGCTATGATCTAGAAAAATCTATACAAGCGCACTGCTCAGAATTATTGCTTGTTTGTAGGCTCATTATTTTGCAATGTGAAACACACAGAACACACACAACTTCAAAGTTCAGGCATGTTCTCTGGGGGGGAAAGTATTTGAGGCGATTGAATGTAACTCCTTTTCCTCTTCAGACACACCTAAATGTTCTTAGGGACAATTTTAGGGCATGTGTGATTGTACATGTTAAGGGCTCATGAATTGAACTGCAAGATGACAGTTATTATAATTTTGTTTTTTACAAATCAAGCTTTCCTGTTTCTTGTTCCCTCAGCTGTCAAAGCAGGAGAAGCAGCACCAGAGGAAAGAGAAGACGCGCTCCAAGGGCCCCTCAGAGTCGAGCAGGGAAAAAGGCGCCGTGCGTTCCCGACAGGACCCCAATGCCAGCAGTGGGGCCGACGGTGATGTGTCATCAGAAAGGGAGACCTAGGTAAGCAGGGTGAGGGAGGCGTACACATATAATACATGCAGAAACACACACCAGGTGTCTGCAGGTGTTAGAGTTATTTGAGGTCTGAAATCATTCACCATGTTATTATACAGGATCATCTCTTAAAGGTATAATGTGCATATTCTCTCCCATGAGTTGTATGTACTTTCATTATCTCAAACGTTTCAACAATGTTCAATCCCAGAGAAATCTGCATTGACATTATCAAATCTGTTCTCATTCACCTTTTAAAGCAAAAGAGGAAAATAACACGCGTTATTATGACCCTAAATGTTTGATTACAGTATGATTAACACCTTTCATTTATAGATGTAGAGTTATATTGATTCATTATAAGTAGTCTGTTTTAGCTCAGTTCAATGGCAGATGTTTTAATGGACCAGTTCGACTGAAATTTGCAGAAACCCTGACACACAAGACAAGTTACAGCTGTGCCTTATCGTGAGAAATTAAAGTTGTTTTTTTTTAATGTCTTTCACACTGTAAACAAAAATGGTTCGCTCACATTTTTGAGTTGCAAAGGATCGGCACATTTCCGTAAACTTTCTCGCTTTTTTAACAGTGAACTTATTGGGGGGGAAATACACAAACAAAGTAGTGCTGGGCAACGATTACAATTTTTAATGGCGATTAATCGCATGATTTTTCTGCGATTAATCGCATTGTTATGCGCAAAATTCAATAATGAATTCAAAAGTAGTGTATTGTGCACTTTTATTTTAAAAGTACTGCTATATGAACAAAAGTGCAATAACATTTGGTTTGCAAACACTTTAAACTTTTATTTTTAACAGCAGTATTCCCTTTACACAGCAGCAGTTATAATACAGTTATAATGATTCTGATAATAGATATTCAGCCAGTGTTCACAACTTTATCTTCATGTGTGTAAGAGATGCAATTTGAAATATACACCTTGAAAACTGCAAACCTATCAATGTCATGTTTTTTTCTTTTTTTTTTATGTTTGTTAAATTCTCAGTAGCGATATCTAAATGATATGCTTATTATACATATTCGAAACAAAAACACTTTAAAAACTCTAAAAAAATTATTTAAATTAATCATTTCTTTTTTTCTTTTTTTGGTGTTTTGGTCAGACACATGCAACGCTGAGTACCTTGTAATATGTGTGGTATTTGGTATAAATATACGTTGGTACATACAGGGTGATAAGAAGCTGTACGTGGAGGCACTTAGGACCCAGGGGAATGTAGGTGAAGGAAACAGGAAGAGACGGAAGTAACGCCACACAAACACTGCAGAATTATCGAGTCCCCTGTTGATGCCCTTTCCAGGATGCCACCCAGGGAGAGGAACAACAATGTTTTTCCGGCTTATTCATATAGGGTCAGAGAATCGCTCTGCCCATCCCCTGAGACCACTTTGCCTTAGGAGACCCTACCAGGAGCTATTGCCCCCGACAACACAGGTCCTAGGATCACTGGGGCACACAAACCTCTCGGCCATGTTAAGGTGGCAATTCATTGGAGGGGTAGGCCTGTCTTAGTTGCCGGAGCAGTCATTTTATTCACAAATATTCCTGTTTTCCTGAATATTCCCAGATCTTCTCAACCCTACTCCCATTTATTTCAATAGTATATTCTGTCAAGGACAATATGTCAGTTTTAAATGTGCAGTGAGAAGAGAAAAGCAGTGTCGTTCACATTCACCTCAGCATCTCTGTTTTTCACCTCTCCTTTTCCTGCCTGCTCTCTTTCATATTGTTGACGTTGCAGTGAAACTCAGCAAACAGATCTGTTTGTGTCTCATTCTCTGGCTCATATAGTGGGGATGAGGAGGGCTTTGGGTTGCTCCTATTTGCCTTCCGTATTTGTTTACTAGTGCAAAAACAGAGGAGGAGGATAAAGAGCACTGAGTCATCTCTCTCCGTGTCCCTGCTGCTGTGGCACCTCTCTGGCCGATAAGCAGTCTGGCACTGCAACCCAACTGTGACAGTGACGGTCCTACTTCCTGTTCCGCTGTTCACACCAGTGGGAACATCTTAAAGTGCACCATTGAAGTGTGTTGCATTCATTTTGACGTATTTGGTAGAGTTTTATCCGTTCTATAAGGCCTCCATAAACACACACGTCCTGTCCCATGTGGGACCTTGTAAAAGCGTACTTTATACTCGCCGTGGTGACGCCGGTTCCAGGCGGGCGCGCCACAAAATGGAGTAATCCCTGCCGACGCGTGGGGCACGAAAGCTCCGCAAGTGGTCGTGGCCGCCTGGTTGTGCACCTCCTGAATTTATTTGTAATTTGGCGCCGGCTACGATCACGTGACTGTCACAAATAGTTGAATGATAAAAGCACTGAATACACGTCTGGGGATTATACAAAGAAGGTCAGCACGTTTTTAAATGCTTTAGAAACAGGAGGTCTTACAAATCGACATCTGAGTAAATATTTCAAATCAAGTAGTTTACAGGATACTCAACCTTTTGTTTCTTCATAATATATTTAATACTTGACTTGTTTGTTGAAAGGCAATAAAGTAGTTTATGCCTGTTCCAGCTACAGTCTACATGTATACCTCTGGATTACACTCATTGTCTTTTTGATTCTTCACAGTTCATTTTGTTTGTACGCCCTCTGGTGTTAATAATAATGGAACGAACAGCGCAGGGAGTAGAAACGCCTCCGTTCATGCTCCAGGTCACGCTCCGCCTGCGGAGTACAAACAAAGCTCAAGCCCGTAGTCTCATCTTCTTCTGCAGGGGGCCCATGCACTTTAATCCCCAAGTGCATGTTGGGTAAGACATGGAGGCTTCAGCGCCTCGTTACATAAGGCCTTTTAGTCTGACAGAGAGCCAGATCGAGGGAGACGGGAGAAAGAGGGGGAAATGAGAAAGAAGCTAAAAGACTAAAGTCTGAGTTGTCCAGAGAGTTCTTTGGTTTTTCATCTCGCACACAGCACTTCTGGAAATGTGTGCGCTATGGTGGAAGAGGGACGTTTGGATGTCGGAGAGATGTCAGACAAGGGGCTTGCTTGCTTGCCTCTGTCGCTGCATATTTTAAAGAGAGAACTGGTTTGCTTGGCCTGACTTGAACATGAGCAGCGTTGGCTTTCCTCTCAGTGACTCATCTGTGACAGTCCTCCGTTACCTGCTCTGGTCTTCCTTCCTTGCTGCCTACAATGTTCTGATGTTGATATGAACATCTTACATGAATGTGTCAGCTGTTGGCCACATTGTCAATTGCAAAACTGTCACATATATATTCAGAGAGTATATTTTTCAATTTTCATATGTCTGCTTTCACAATGTTATGCCTTTTTTAATTTATTAACCCTTACAGTCACATTTTTCATCTGTAAAACTTTGATGATAAACAATAAAAAAGTAATGTGAAAGTCGTCACTCGTAGAGAATTATCACCAGACGTTGCACTTCCCCTCAGCTATGGGAACTGTTTGAGCATCTTTCAGCCAATAGCTTTTGGTTTTCTGGCCCACAAGTTTGCTCACAGAAACAGAAGAAATAGAGAGTGAATACCGGACTGAAAGAACGCTGCCCCCTATCTGCTGGATGCGGAATACATGTGCTACTGTAACTGTTTGCTAACATGTTCGTCTTTACGTGTAAAGGTGAAGATATGTTGATAACGTGTTACTGTCACTGTTAACACAGCCTGAAAGGCAGACTGTTACACTCATGTCTTACACATGAAATTCATTTTAATGTTTAGCCCTCTTATTTTTTGTGTGTTTAACAATATTCTACAGAAGCAATAAAAAGTGTCCTTTTTCATTCAAATATACTCAAGAGTTTAGCTGCGACCGCCTCGCTTGGTCTGCTATGACCATAAGGTTATTGTGGCTCATGTTAGCAACCTTAATACTTATTATTGATTAATGATCGTACAAATGAGAAGAGCCAGAGACCAACAATGATTCTGTTCTCTCTCTCTGGTGCAGATCTCAAACCCGGGGACGTAGCCGTGAGCCCAGTTCCCTCAGGAAGGCCTCAATCCTCAGTGACTGACACCTGATGGTGGACCGTCCTCCTTTTTCAGATTCTCCCTGTCTGTCTCACTCTCTCTCATGGGACTGTCCTTGAAGCATAACTCAGATCCAAGTCCTTGGCTTACACGAGGACAGTGATATCAGTATATCAAAACGTCAGTGACACCTTGCTTTGTGTGTAACGTCTGTCATTAAAGGTTATTGTACCTGTATGAAAAGGCTATGTTTTGAGGCCCAACTACTCCAGAACACAGGTGCTCTGTAAAAGAAATGTATGTTTTATAGCTAGACAGCATCGCAACAAAACACAAGGCCTCGGACTCTGACCGACCACCCACATCAACTCTCTAGCTCATGCTTTCTAGAATATTGGCAATATGTTAAGAATGATCTTTAGAGTGCAGGAACTCGCTGTGATTTCAGTTGGACCTCAAAATAAAAGACTGATCTGAATGTCTCTTATATATATATATATGATGAAAGCCTCACTTTTACAGTGCTTGTGCACAAGGGAACATTACTGATGATGTGTTCTGGGCCCAACTGTCCCAAAATTCTACAACCTAAACCACACCAAGGTACACCCCACACAAGCCGGGAAACCCCCCACTTGTCGATTGTCAACCACTCAAAACGAGGTTAATTTCCTGGAAGTGCTCACCACCTTGGCACAAAGGACAGACAAACATCATGTCCTGTGTTTTTTGATTCTGTTTGTGTATCTGGAGAGCCTACCAACCCACAAGCTGGTAAAGACGATGACCCAGTCAGTTTGTGGTGGGCTGCCTGCATCGGAAATCATGTGATTCAACAAGCCAATCGGATTCAGCTCCCCTTCCTGTGGCACATGCAGGCTCATTAGAATATACCGGCCACAGCTTGGCTGTGGTGGAATAGTATTTTTTTGCTTAGGAAGGCTCCTCACTGAGTGAAATGATCTGAAGTGTCCGTCATGATAACAGCTGTTAGAATTCTCTAAATGCTAAGGAAAGGTGCTTCAATGCTTCCTTTATCAGCTTCCTTTATTAGCATAGGATACACTGGACCTTCCTTTACAGAAGGAAAGTAGTTAATTCGGCCCCCCAATTCCTTGCGGCGGCAACATTTAAAGTGACGCACCATTCGGCCGTCCATGAAAACAAACGATATGTTTATCTTACACAAGTTTAATAATTATACTTATATAGTCATAAAGCAATGGGATTCATGTTGATGAATATGAACAGACAGGGACAATCCTTACAGTTCATTTCTATGTATTTATTTACTTCAAACATGTAACAAATAAGTTCAAAAAATAGAATATAAAATGTACAGTAACTATAGCAAACTGTCAATGAACAAATTTTCATTCTCAATAACAAGAAGCATCCTTAAAAGATATATATAAATGATAGATTATTAAATCTACATCATTGCACAGAGGATATATTGATATTGAACAGTTTCATTGAATGAGTGAATTGTTTCTACTGAAGCGTGTTGATTGTTGTGTGACAGCAGCAGGAAGGAAGGAGCTCTAGTTTCTCTCCACACCACGAGTGAAGCAGCCTCTCACTGAAGAAGCTCTTCATAAGCTCTTCATTTTGACTGCAGTCCATTTATCGTCTAGGATGGAGTAACTTGGGCTCAGTGACGACGAGTCAGTTTGTCTCAATGACGTGTACTCTGTGATGAGGGGCCAGCGGTGCTTCAGCATCATTGAACACTGGCAGCATAAATACAGAGACTATTTATTCATGTTTTTGGTTATTACACTGTCCTGCCGTCACTGGGCGGATCTGAATGCACATTTTATTTCCACTTTACAAAGACATCATTAGTGATCCATGCTGTGCTTTGCTTTATTCCACTCTGCTTTGTGTGATGCAAGAGCAGAGATGCTTGTCCTTGTTTCTCTTTTCAGCACCACCACCTGGCCCGTCTATTCTGTCCCAACTTTTTATTTTTATTTTAGTTCAGTGAGCTATTCCTGGCCGACCATGCTGTATCCCTGCACACCCTTTTTCTCTGTCCCTCCAGTGGTGCTGAGCTGAGGTCTCTCCATGTTGTGGCGGAGAGGAGCTGCTGCATGGTGGACATAACCCAAATATGTCTGCTCTCTGCTAGCCTTAGTGCTGCTTCAAAGTTGGCTAGAACTGCAGCTTGTGCTCTGCAATGACTGCATTGTGATCCCAATGCCAGACAGGCTTAACAGCACAGAGGAGGAAGTAGACTGTGAGGGCCTCGGATTATCGATGTACTGTACCACATCTGAGGTAGCGGCTGTAACGGGGCGAGAACAGGGGAGTGTGAGCAGAGCAGATGTTCAAGGTTTGTCTCTGCAGTCACCTGTGTTTGTGTGCTGGGTGGACACCCTGAGCCGCGGGGCGGGGCAGTCAGACATGGGAAAGTGGGTTAAATTCCAGGCATTCTCTTCCATCTGAAGCCACACTGTTTCTGGTTTGTCTTCTCTCCAACTTATCTTACATCTTGTGCGTGTGTGAGAGTCCTTTGCCAAGCCCACTGGCTATGGAAAAACAATTTAACTGGATTTAATTTGTTGCCCCCCCCCCCCCTTCCTCTTCCCTCCTTCCTCCTACTTTGTGTGCCTCTGAGAGGTTGGGAATTCATCTCGCTTGGTAACTCCATGCCCAGTCTGAGCTCCCTTTGCAACTCGGACAGGCCAGGTTTCATGGCAGCTTTAAGATCACCAATCACGGGGAGGGGTTGCCATGAGGGATGCTCATAGTGTGTTTATCTTAATTGGAAACTAACTGTATTTGGACACATACATGTGGATTATTTATCTTAAAACATGTTGGGTAACTCTTTCTTGCTTTCCCTTCCTCTTTCTTGTCTTTTATTCTATCGTTCTAAGCTCCATGCTCCGAAGGGTTAAAACACAAAGAAACCATGTTGCCTAGAGCCCTGACCACTTTTTCCATTCTTGCTGGAAAGTTTCCAGTGCTATTTATATGAAACCTCAGGCCCGACAATCAACAACCCCATTTGGCCTGTATAAAGTTTGATCCACCGTCCTAAAGTTCTCTTTCACTATCACACATGGCAGACGCACCGTGAAATCCCAACATGTACAAGGAGCCACAAGAGAAATCAATCCATATGACCTAACTAGCATTGTGTAGATACTACAGACATTTGGGCTAAAATAAGAGGAAGACTCTCTCAGGGCAGATTAGCTGAAGAGAAACAGAAGCAGTGGTTACTGACTTTTGGCTGGAATACTTATATATTTTAGAATGATAACATTATTATTGCTGGTGTTGTTATAAGACAGCCGATACAGCTACATGAACAAACCTTTACGTCATCTCCTTCATCAATTAGGCGGTCTCAGAGGAGGCCAGAAGTTTGGTTTTGTACCTGAACTTACCTGATTGGACTAGTTGTGAATGTTGTTTATAGGCTCAATGAAAAACTGCCAAACATGTACAAGGCAAGGCAAGTTTATTTGTATAGCACATTTCAACAACAAGGTAATTCAAAGTGCTTCACATAAAACCATTAAAAGCATCAAAACATAAGGCAAAAGAAAAGGAGATTTAAAAACAATTAAGAACATTCATTGAAACAATAAAAACAGTGTAATAAATAAAATACAGTAGTAAAATGCAGAAATGCAGGAAATTGATTAATATATTAATTGAATATGGTTCAATTAAAGGCAGCAGCAAACAGTACAAGTATAAATAATTATATGCAGTAAATTGTACCTGCATTTAAAATAAACTGACATTGCTTCACTCATTCATTCATGGAAGCCTTATTTGGAAGAGAAAGGTTTCCTTCCTTCTGTGGCAGAAATCCTCATAATCCGGCCAATCGATGCCTTTTCCCATTGGGCATCTATCATAACCACTGGGCTGTATCACTGCTGTATAGACCCTTTTTACAGATCAAAAACATTTGTGTGTATGTTGTCAACAGAATTGTTGTTGTGTCTCAGCCAGCCGGACGAGTTAGAATCTTGTTACCAGCATCTAAATGTCTGGTTGTTACATGTTCGCTTTGTCAGAACCGACTCAAGTTCTACAGAATTCAGTCAGGATCACAACCTTTTCAGCGCGACACGGTGTTTCAGTTCAAGCAGTGAGCGTGTTAACTGGTGACTCTTAGCCGAATGCGTCCGTGGTTGCTCGCAGTAACTTATACTTAACTTAATGGTTGGTAGATAATAAACATAGTCTTTGACGAGGACACCTACATGTTCTGTTGGTGTTTTCAACAGCTGTCGTCACACATTCTGCTGAGTCACCAGTTAACACGGTCACTAGTTAAACAGAAACACCGGTGCCTTCTATGGCTGCAAGCTATTACACATGTTGACTACCACTGTCCATTTTAAAAGTGAATAAAGTCCAACCTCTGAGTCTCTGTCCTGGTGTTTGATGTTTTCCACCAGATACATGTTGATACCTGCACACTAGCTAAATTCTGGAAAGGCTGTGTGTTTAGGTACAGTCACCATCTTTGCTGGTTAATGCTCTTATGTAGCTCGACAAGCTGTTTCACTCAGCCGTACTTCCATTGCTGAACTGTGTGTGCACACTTATATAAGTCATCGTTGTTTTCAAACTGGAAGAAGGGTCCAAGTGCACTGTATACATGTGTAGCCTGGACCAAGCAGCAGACAGACACGGTGAGCTCAGTGGAGCATTTAGCTAAATATGGAGATGAAATGTTGCTGTTGGTCTTAACTTCATTGGTCTAATGGCCGAACACACTTCTGTTTATTTGTGTCTGCTGGATGTGGAACATGTTCACCATATCAACCTTACTGATGTGGTTACAGATTGCCCTATGCGGGCAGAGCATCTAGTCGTGCAGCTTTAAGGATGGCCACCTTCATTTTGACTGCACATTGATGAATTAAATAAAGGATGCTAAAAATGACTACCAAGTAATATAGGTGGAAACTATTCGAACACACACATTATACAAAAATGATTATTTATTTATTATTTATTTTTGACCTGGGTTTCACTTAAGTTAGCGCGTGTGCGTGCATGGCCACGCGCACCGTCTCGCGCTCCCTCGCCGTGTCTCTCTCCCCCGACACTCCGCAGACGGACGCGTCCACGCAGGGCTCGTGCAGCAGTCGCCCGCCTTACTACTTCCAAAGCCGCATTCCAACATGACTTAAGAAGCGAAACCCGGCTCTTCCAGACAGCAGACGCTCGCAGCATCCCGGCGGCACCAATTTCCAACTTTTTTTCTGCCCACATTCCCCTGCTCCTCTAAAAGCACTCCGCTGCTCTGTTCGTCCTCCGTTCCCGGGAGATACAGCAGTTCCCCCGAGGGGGGAAAAGGAGGCTGCTCGTTTTTTGTTTACTTCGGCGATCCGCATGGATGAGGCAGCGGTAGAGGAGAGGTCTCTGCCGGGTATCCGACTCCGGAATCGGCCGACGAAAGTGATGCCGAACCTGAGGAAGGTCAAAGCGAGACGGAAGAAACGAAAGGAGTTGGTTTTAATCCAGATATGTTTGTTCTGCGGCTTGCTTCTGGTCGTGAAGGGGTTTTCCTACTTTGCGGAAAATTCAGGTGAGGATTTAGCCGCGTGTGCGGCTCCTGTGAATAGAAGGGCAGCTGCATACCTCCAGTAGTTTGCTTGTTTCTTTCATTTCTGTAGGCTACGTGTTTTTAACAGTTCTCCAGTTAGGCTAACGCTAACTGTCTTTATTTTCTTAACAACTACACAGCTTCCCACTGTGCTCGTGAAGAGACTTAAACGTTAGGCAGCTACATGATGAAAACCATCCTTCCTGTTTTCACTTCATGCCATTTATCACTCGTAATTTCCGGAAGCCTGCTTACAGCGTGCTACATTAACTCAACATCTAGGTGAACTGTATGCTTGTGGTTTCATTTGAAAATAAGGTGTAAAAGCCTGTTCTTATGGGGACTAAAGTTCTTCTCAAATCTTATGTTCCCAAGCATTAGCATATTAGCATAACCCAAAACAGTGTGTGTTCCATAGCATTTAAGATAAGATAAGATAGACTTTATTGTCCCAAAGGAAATTTGTCTTGGAAATATACACACAGTGTCTGCTGTTAAAACAATACAAATAACATATTGCATACATACCTTACATACACAGACTGTCGCCAGTCCACACACCCGGACACACAGTACCTACAGTACATGCAAAAGACCAGCCAACAAATACATTTCACACTGCCCGTTGTACAACGCACCAGTAGTGTATATTTAGGCTATGACATAAGAAGTTTATATTGTGTTAAAATATGTCACAACCATTGGCCCAGTTTGAAACGCTCCCATGGGTGACACAGCATCAAGGTGTCTGTACTGTCATGCAGGTACACCGCAGACTATCACTGAAGTTCATATATTCACTGTTCTGGGCTGAGGGATGCAGAGACTCCTGTATGTCCACACCTCTGAAATCAGGCCAGTTGGCCCCAGGGTATACTCCAGGGTCAACGCCAGGGTATATGCCAGTGTATATGCCAGGGTGTAAGCCAGGGTGTACACCTCTCCAGGTTACTGCACGTGTCTCTCTCTCAACTTCATTTCTAAGCTCTTCTGACATGATTAGTATTACCAAACAAATCCAAATGCAATCAGATGAAACCCCGATAAAGAGTAACTACTGCTGTACTTCCTAACAGCAGACATCTGTACCACTTGACTTAATGTCTGCATGATCCTCTCTTACTCTTTTTATCCGTCTTCGACTGTGCCCCCAAAACTCCCCTTGATTACTGAGTCAGCGTCAGCTAAATTGAGATGTATTTATCACTTTCTATGGACAGAAGGCCTGCATGAATATTCATACACTCATGATTTGTGCATCATCAGTGGGACTCGTTCTTTTTTTCTTCTTTCCTCCCCGCTGCGTATCCTGGTTACATGGAAATGCAACAGTGCTGCTCCCTGCATGTGCTCAACATCAGAGTTGAACAAGGGATGACTCTGTGGCACTTAATGCATTTCCCTTGTCCCTATTGTGTTCTAGTTAACTCTTAATCAGCTTGCCGGAATATCAATTAAAGTTGATTATTTATGATGCGCTTAATGAAGTTCTGCTAAATTGAGCTTGATGTTGTGGAGCTGGAAGCGGAGCACTCAACGCCTCCTCACAGTGGTGCATTAATCATCCCCACACTCCTCTCCTCTCAGTGTGCAAGATAGCGAAAGATAGAAAGAGGGAGGGAAGAGCAAAGCGCTGGCACACAAACCTCACTGCTGCTGTAGCTGCTGTGTGAGATGTAGTGAAGGTGAGGCCAGGTGAGAAGTTCAGCCATGCCCTGAGGACTATTGAATAACTGGGCTTTATAATTTTACCTGAATCCCTCGCTTAGGCCAGACTTGCGGTTGGCAGGGTGGAAAGGGCAGAGTGCTCCTGCTGGGCTCTCTGAAGTATGAAATGAATTCATTGGTGTTGCTGCTTTCTTGAAGAATGTGCAGATGTAGCCACAGTGGGAGCCCCACTTTGTGCACTGTTGCTCCACCCCCCAAGAGGATTTTGTTTTGGAAAATCATGAAATTCTTCTTCAATGTATGAATCGGGGGGGGGGGGGGGGGATACCAAACTGGAACATCTGTGGTGCACTCCTCCAGCCGTTCCCTATCCCACTATTACATAAAGAATCAAACTTTAATGTGACAGAGAAGACAACCCTGCACATTAAAAATTAAACAAATTGCTTGACATGCACTTTTGTACCTGCATCATCTCAGCAACACCAACATGTAACTGACGCATAGAAAGGACAAGGCCCCGTTCATGACAGGAAAAGTAATATGGTAAATGTGCTGGAGTACAATAGAACTGAAACAATTAATCAGTTGATCGAAAATGTACATGGTAATTTAATAATTGTTTCTCTCCCTTTTCAAGCAAAAATGCCAAACCTTCTCTGGTGTCATTCTGTCCAATCAAATGGGAAGATGATATCATTGCAAACTGAATATGTGTGGATTTTCTGAGGATTGCTGATGGGTTTTTTTCTTTTACATTTTCTCACCTGAAAAGAAAATAGTTAGCCGATTCATTGATAATGAACAGAATCACCACAGCCCTAAAATATACTGTACTTGTAATGATCTGTATCTTTTCTGAACAAGTTGTGTGTGGTATACACAGGAAGTGGACACTGACTGCTTGCTCAGATTCAGCTCTTCTTTCAGGCTCCTGTACACTGTGTGTGCAGAGCGGTGACAGGCCACAGCTGACGTGAGAGAAATCTCTAACGCTTGTAGAGCTGCGACCATTTGTCGATTAATTCATTACTCGATCAACACTAAACCAATTTGCTACTATTTTTATAATCAATTTATCCTTTTTGTCATTTTTCAACCACAAATGCCAAACATCCCTAATTTTCAGCTTCTCAAGTGTGCTGGTTTTCTTAGTCATGACAGTAGACTGAAAATCAAAGCAGAAATGGGGATTTTTCATTATTTGCTGACATTTTACAGACTTAATTTATTATTTGTTGCAGCTCTGTATGTCGTTCACATTGTGACTCTGGTGTACAAACCAACCCAATAAGTTTCAGTCATGAAATGAAGCAGGAGGGGCGAGCTAGCGGAAACATATTTACCTCAAACTCCATTTGCAAAATCCACATTTCATTTCATTTCCAGAGATACACACAAGTCTTTATGCTAGTGTCCAAGTCAAGTCTTTTAACAAGAGGTCAAGTCTCAAGTCTTTGAGCAAGAGTCCAAGTCAAGTCTTTAAGCTTAGAGGTCAAGTCTCAAGTCTAAGCTAGAGTCCTGGTCAAGTCTCAAGTTTTTAAGCTAGTCTAGGTCAAATCTTTGAACTAGAGTCCAACTCAATTCTTAAGTCTTTGAGCTAGAGTCCAAGTCAAGTCTCAAGTCTTTGAGCTAGAGTCCAAGTCAAGTCTAAAGTATGTAAAATATATATATATATATAATCGTCATCTAGATGTTGTAGCTGCACTGAAACGTCCTTGAATCTGTTTTGACTTTTCACTGTGACAAACATCCCCCAGGTTTTCATGTCTCCAGCCACAGCAGCGACCAGGAGAGATGGGGAGGGAGGAGGAGGCTACTGCAGGAAACGGACAACAGCAGCCTAGAGGACATGGAGAAGGAAGAATCTAAGAACTGTACTCCTCCAGGTAAGACAGACGAGATGAAAGAAAGAGGACACCCAAATGTTCTCCCCCTCCCTCCTTTCCTCCAGTACAAATCACCCCACATGTTCGGTCTTTCTCCCCTTTCTTGTCCCCCTATTTTCTCCCCCTGATATGGGGTAACCCAGATTGTGGAGTCAGATGATTTCCCATGAGCACAGGCTACAATAGGCTGCCTCAGCGGTTTTCTCATTCAGTCTCCGTCACGTTTTTTTTTTAGGATCCTGCAGATTGCACTCTCACTTCCTCCACCTAGCTGTCCCTCTCCGTCTCGCACCAACTCTGTTTTCATCCCTCCCATTCCCTTCCTCTTTTCGCTCATTGTGGCCACTACTCAGAAAAAAATCCCTGTTTCCATGGCGACCTTTTATCTTATCATCAACCAGCGACTTCTCTTTGAGGCACTCAAGGATAGCGTGTGAGGATGCTGAAGGCTTCTTGTTTGTAATGTTGAAATCACTCAGTCCAGATTAAAGGATTGACATAGAGCACTTGTAGGCGATTTTATTAAATGAAATAATACAAGTTAACGCTTTAAAGTTATATATAAGCATGTCTTGTCATTTGGTCTAGACTATTTCTCATTGGATTGGTCCTGAATCTCACCATCGCCCATATCTGGCTATTTTTATATGGAAGTAGGAGATGGAAGGACATTTGACATTCACTCCTGTTATAATTGCTGTGTACATGGTAGGGTGTAGACATGGCTTCACTGCAGATCACACTGACATTTGTCTTTTCTGCTTTGAGCGGGAGACGACTGACCTCCCCACACAGGGAGGGGGCGGTTCTCTTGTGAGCTCATTAAGGAAAATGGCTGTCGTCAATCTCCTTTCTCACCCTCCCAAGGTCGCTGCTGTCATCTATAGAGGGAGCGTAGGTCAAAGTTCAACTTATTCTCTTATCCTGCTTATTACACAGATTCTGCCCTTTCCTCGTGTCAGGCTAAATTTACAGCACATACCCTGGTGGCTTCCGCCCCGGCCACCCTCTGGAGGACTGCAAGTGTTTTTGCTAAAAGAGACGATTTTCTCACTCTGGTGATTTCTATGAGACACAAAAATGTAGCCTTGTGTGGAGTTATTGAGTCATTCTTTATTCCACTGTTTTAGTCCACTGGTGGACGTGTGAAAAGAAGGACATTGAAGCAGTACGCATGGGCTGTAAAGTGAAAGCAGGTGCGTTCTGTAGGTTATGTCGCAGCTGATGTGTTTTTCAATGTCAAAAAAATGTCTGTAAAATGTGAGCGAAACTTCTATATTTCCATCACATCCATCCAGAGCCCCAGGTTGAAGTGACTTGTTTTGTCCAACCAGCTGTCTAAAGAAGCCCAGTATCCTGAGGAATTACCTTCATCCAGTGCCAGTGCAGGAAGTAGTTTGCCCTTCATGTAGCGAGGCAGAAAGTAAGAGGTGTAACTTATCCAACATATCCCTGAATGCAGTTTGTGTCCCATCACAAACATCCTCATTTATTTTAACCATAGCCAAGATATTTCCTTAACCTTAAAGAAGAACAGATTTTAAACATCAAAGTCTGTTTCCAGGTTTTGGGACACTACTACTGCATGTATGTCTGTTAAATGTCCTCAAGTGATGTCGATTGAGCCAGCATCTGTTGGGTCTGAAGACTACAAGTTAGAGAAGTAGAAACATCTGGAGGTGTAGAGTTAGAAAGAAGTGATGTTACCAGACCTCTGTAGCTGCTGCTCATCTCTGCCTGAGCCGCCGCTACGAGCAGAACGCACCACAATCTCTGGCCAAAGTGTCGGTGGTCGAGGTGCATTGTGGATATTGTAGGCTCCAGGTTTTGACAGTGAAGAATCTTGCGTTGAATACTGAAGACGATATCTCTGGTTTCTGGTTCGATCCATCATGAGTCTCTGTGGAGGTCTCTTTTAACCATGTTTTAATGGCAACCACCAGTCACACATGAAACAAGCCATTATGTTTCCCTCCCTGGTTTTAATTGTGAGGGCCCCGCCACTTCTACGGACTTCTGACTCTTGTTCAGCTCTCCCCCCCCCCATCACTCTTTCAGTTCTCTGTCAAGGAGAAAAGAGGGGAAGCACATGCAGCGGTTGGTAATATTTACATCCTGGTAACTTTCTGTCAGTATTTCTCGGCCTCTGCCACCTTGAGGTCTGCAAATAGTTGAAAATATCAAAGAGAGTTCCTTGGCTGGAGAAGGGTGGTGAGTTCACATACTGTGTGTGTGTGTGTGTGTGTGTGTGTGTCTCAGTGTGAGCACGTGTAGTTGGGGAGGCGGTGAGAAACGGAGCCCTCTGTTCTTGACCTTCCCTTTCTCATGGAAAGCAGGAGTTGTTCATTCCATTGACTTTGCTGTCCAGATGCAATGCCTGAGGCCACGGCGCACTTTGACGCTCCACCTTTATGGTGGGAAATTTGCTTTTGAAGATTAATCATATGTTAGTTTTCATCTGCAGTAAATGCGCAGACACACACACACACACACACCCACGCACTCGATCATCCTCCTCCATCAAACACGCACCACCACAGTGCTGATGCATTCGTCTTCTGTCAGCCCTTCTCTGGAACACATCTGCAGACACAGGTGGTTAATGTAACCCCTGAGCAGCTGTGTGTACAGTGGCATTGGCTGCGTGTTCGACGGATAGCGGTCTGGGTACCCCGATCACCTGAGCCCTCTCTCCGGGGGTGTTTCCCCTGAGGCTATCCTCCTCCGTTATTAAAGATCCTCTCAGCTCGACGCCGACGCAACACTCCATTTTAGGAAAGGAGGCTGCTCTGACTTAATCAGGGCTTCCCTGTGAGAAATGTGTGTGTGTGTGTGTGTGTGTGTGTGTGCACATGCATGTGGCTGCAAGTTGAACCATTAGGAGGAGAGCCTTGATAAGAATAGTATTGATTAATGCGAGGGTGCTGGCCTGGTTTCTGCAGCCAGTAGGAGTGAGAGTATGTTCTCATGGTCAGCCTCCTGGCTCCTCCACAGGTCCCAAGTAAGTAAGCATCGCCATAATGCAGCTGATGAATCAATGGAATCAGAAACACAATCACGCCATAATACCTCCACGGGGTGACCGTGGCTCACTGGGTTAAGAGGGTTGTCTGGCAACCGGAAGGTCAACGGTTCGGTCCTCGACTGGGACGTGTCAAAGTGTACACTGAACCCCAGGCTCCCCGGGCGCCTGTCATTGGCAGCCCACCCATCCCTATATACAGGGATGGGTCAAATGCAGAGACAAATTTCCTCCTTGAAGGGATTAATATAGTATAATAAATAAAAATTAAATAAAAAAATTAATCAAATGCAAATTGACCCAGAATGATTTCCTCTGAGAAATCATTTCTGCCATATTACAATATTAGCTCTGAGTGGGCTGTTGTGCTGCTGCCTCCCAACACAATGACAGCAACTGTACAACGGTTGCAGATGGAGGCAAAGTTCCTTCATAACTGCATAACATTCCTTCTCACTGCACGTGCAGATTGCAAAGTCATGTTGTTGTCATGTTGTCCGTTCTCTGGGGAATGGGACGATCCATCACAGCAACTAGCTCAGTGACTACATCAGCTCCTGCTGCTTCACATTTATCCAACAGGACTTCTGTTTGTCTCCCTTTATTCCCTTTGCTCATTTGTTGTCCCATGTCTTCCCTCCTGTAGTTAGGAGGCCACGTTGTATCCGGCTGCAGAAGTGGCACGACGCACCTTTTAAAGATTCATCCTGTGACTGTGAGCATGTTGAAGCTGTTTCCTGAGTGCCACAGTTGTCCTCCTTTTACTGCTGCTGTCCAGAGAGCCTGGGAGGACGTAAAGGTAGAACCAAAGTATTGCAGCAGGCATTTCAGACCTTTAGAAGACTAATAGAGCGCTGGCTAGATACGAGGGGGAGAGAGATGCAACCAAGGTATATATATAGCCGTATCCTGTCAGATGTACATAGAATATGAAATCTTTTTAGGCCATGAAGGCTTTGATTATTATAGAGTTTGCGCAGCCCCACCACACCATTATACAATATATGAAGGAATCAGAATGCACGGAACACACTTTGCAACCTATTTCCTTTGTGTTTACTGCAACACAGTAACACTTGAGCTCAGGTCTGCTGTTTATTGAGAAGTGAGAAAGTCCATTTGTGTTGTTGCAGCAGTGGCACACAATTATAATCTATTACACACAATACCATAACATTGTACAATGATTTACAGTGTGTTATGTTGAAATATGCTACACTTTGCAGACAGTAAAAATATGAAGACTTTGGGGGGGAAAAGTGATGTCATCTTTCAAAAAGAAAAGAAAGAAGCAATTAAAATAACAGAAAGATGAACACACAGCACTGTGCCGAACAGAACAGATTCTCTGTCCACTAAGCTGGCCCCATGCTGAGGAAATGGGAACGTGGATACAATCTTATTCATTACTCATTTTCATTCATAACTGATCATCATATAATGCTGTGTAAGGGGCCTGCTGCTTCTTGGAGGCACTGTTTGCTCTAAACATGCATCTCTGTCCTTCCTACATGCTCCTCACTGATCTCAGTGCAGCACAGATGAACCACGAGCACTTCAGCCTCATACATGGATTCAATAGACGGAACTTAACCTGCAGCCTGTGTTGCCATGGTGATGTACACTGTTTCAAAGTGAGTCATCGGTGTTGTAGTGAAGGCCAGTGTGGGGCCCAAACTGAGCCCCACGTGAGTTTGGTCCCACCGACGGACTTTGCTGATGTGCTGGTGGATGTGACGCTGGATGGGATTCGTAGAGAAACATGGCCGACCAGAGAGCAAAGGCTTCCTGATGTCGCCATCTGTTACTAAGGAGACGTCACTAGACACTTTTCTTTCTTACTGAGTCAGTGGGGACTGTTCAAGTTACACATTCAATTCTATATTCTATATCTCTCTAGTCTTCTGAGCAGCCAAAGGGCTGTATACTACATTCACACTCATATGAACTCATATTCACAGTCTTCAGCCAGGAGTTGAGTATCTCCCTCAGAGACAGAGATTCATAGATCTATACTTGGATTACCCATCTTAATTATACTGTAATGGTTGAATGAGCATGCACTTAATCCATCTTAATGCACATAGTACCCATAATCACACAATGTTCATTGTCCACATCCATCAACAGTTTACTGTGACTGGCTTTCTGGTTCAAGCATGACGTCGGGTACTTATTGTAGTTGTGGGACCACGAGGTTTTGCTGTATAACAATGAACTAGCTTTGTTTGGGTTTTACCTCCAAACACAGAGGTCTGATCATCTCACTGCTTTTGTTGGAGGCAAAAGTACAAAAACAATGACTTTTGACTTAGAACTGCTTCAGTCCACTTTTGACTCGCAATCCGTGAGAGAGTTTCGATTTTTGTAGTTTTGTAATAGGGCTCCTGATTGTGTAACTCTGAGTTTGGTTAATTAAAGACCCTCGTAACAGCTGATCTGACTCCGTCTTTGTGCTGCCACTGTTTTCCTGTTACCGCTCTCTTCATACCGGTTCTATTCTCATGGGAGTGTCCATACCCAGTTCATGTGAGATTAAGTGATTTCAGTCGTATCGGTGAGACAGTGTTAGCAGAGGACCTCGTCACATTCCCTTCACTGCCCCACCAAGAAGACAAGCAGAGGATCAGTGTAGCAGAAGTAGTGAGCGGTGTGTCACACTCTAACCATGCACAAACTATTCCCTCCTCTTCCGCTGAAGGATGCACTCAAGATATGTGTGTATGCGTGCGCGTGCGAGCACATCTGTGTATGTGTATGTATTGTGCATAGTGTGCGCATGCTGCGCCGGGAAGGCAAAAAGCGGGAGTCCTCAAATGTCACATTACTCAACACGGTAACTACGCTCACGACATGCGATGTGTCAGCCCGCATCACCATCGCCCACTGAGCATGTGCAGAACAGGCCCCCAGCCCTCCACGTGCGCTCGGAATATGCACGAGATGTAGACGGGGTGAGTTCGTACAGATCCCCGAGGGTGGGAGATGCAACTTTAATCGCCTTTTTTTTGTTTGTTTTGCTGAGCGCCGTCCTCCTCCTGGCTGTTGTTAATGTCCTCAGTCTTTGCTCTTCGTTGTCCCAGCGCCATTAACTCATCCACAGCTTCACAGGACGGCTGTGACTTCAGCGTGAATTAAACCCCTTCATCATCTCTATCATCATCTTAGCATGACAACTCTCTTTGCTCTACCTTCCTCCCCAGTCAAGTCAATCTCCCAGAATGCTTAGCTTCCAGCTATTCGTAGGTCCTATGATATTTGTCCTTCAGCGAGCAGTGCCCAAGACTTTACCTGTTTTTCTACGTTAAAAGATGGAAGTGTTAAAGGAGCAGTACAATGTGTTCGTGATAAAGAGTTGAACCCAGACTCCCACCAGCACGCTGCTGCTCTCATGCAGACAGACTCATGGAGTCTGTTAGTTCTTAGTTATTTGGATTTTGGAGTGACACAATATGCTGGATGTTCATAGACGAGTTTGTCTGCCGTACAGCTGAGCAGCGTTCATCTCACAGCTTTAGGAAAGCCAGTATTATTCTAAATCAGGAGGAAAGTCAGAATTGTTTTTCAGGGCGATTGCGTTGTGCCTCAGTGAACTTTAACCACGTTAGAGCGTCTGTAGCTTCTGTACTGTGACATCTCTCACAATGAAACAGAGTTTTTGAGCGTTAAACAGTTACAAGAGGGATTTAAATCAAATCCTTCATATTTGATTGGACAGCAAACGTGGGCGGGCTTCAGCACTATATGGAGCTACAGAGGACCGCCGGCAAAACTTAGCTGGTTGTTTTGTGTCGTCCGGTGGACATTTATCTGCTGCACTGCCCGCGCTGCAGAGACGCAGAGCCGGCTGAAAGTCGGCAATGTTTCTCTGGAATGAATTAGACCTCAGCCACATGGTTTTGGAAATGGAAACAACATTTTTGTCCACTGATATCCAAACACACATCTCTCCCTGTCTCTTCATATTGCTCTGTTAGCTGCTACCATCCACAAACAGTTTTATATGACCACTGTGGCTCCAAAGCCTCATTTGATTGGATTATTCTTTCTAAACGCCCCTGAGTGCACCGTACCAGGAGATAACGACGCTCTAACTTCCGTTTCACTGGGACTCTAACTTCAACCCCCACCGTGTAAATACAGCCAAACATCATCCAGGAGATATTTTCTGTGTTTTTAATTGAGGGAAACACACAGTGACTACAGACACACACACACGGAAGAAAAACATTTCCCACTGCGCATAATTACCCAGAAGTGTAAGATGCATTCATGATGGGCTGGAAAGCTTCCAGTTGATGTTAGTATGGTGAGAGAGAGCAGAGGGAGATGTGTTGCAGAGCCTTTGTGCCTCACACCAGAGCGTGTTAGCAGGACTTCATTATTGGCATATTCAGTTATTCAGCCACAGACCTGCTAATAGAGTTTCACTGTTTAGAACTGTCCCCTTGTTTAATTCCATCAACTTATTGAGGGGTTCAGAGCATTTCTGTGACCGTCTGACACACACTGATTATTCTTTAGGACTGATTCTGGCTCAGTCCAACCTCTTATCATGATTTTATCATTATTAATAAAAATGATGGCCAAAACTACCAAATGAAGACAGAGTGTTGACGTGTCCTTGAGCAAGACACTGAGCCGCTCTGATGAGCAGGTTGCCACCGTGCACGACGTGTATATGAATGTCGGCATGTGCTGTAAAGCCTTCGAGTGCTCGGTAGACTAGAGAAGCACCGTATACATATACACAGTCCGTTTACATTTACATTAAAAACATGAAGTAGGAATGTTTTTAGCCCCTATTCAACTTATTCTTTGCCTGAACTAGGGCATTGTGTCATTTTATAACACAACGTCTGATCACTAAACAGCAAAGGGAAGACATGATTCACAGTTGAGGCTGTGTGAAGTTCATGTTGTGGTCGTAGAATGATGAGGCCTACACCGTTGGAATCTGTGGATTCTCAGCTTTTATGACATATCGTTTGTGTGGGTAGCATGAAGTAGCAAAATCGCTAGCACTGATATGCTTGCATGCACCGTTAGCGTGTTTTTGCTGCGTGCTCATTCAGTTGCTTGGTGTTGGAGTTACTTGGGTGTGCAGGAGGACATGTTTAACATATCCTTATATGGTGTTTGTTGTGTTTGTTGCATGATGCCCCCGGACTGCTCGGGTTTTAAGCTTTAAAATAACGTTTTGTGCACACACGGCTTTCTTGAGCAATAAGGAATTATTACCGACATGACCATTATTATTCAGAACTGACCTATTGTCTCCAAATAAAGCGGTTCAACTTCTTTATAATGTGGTCCCCCCCGTCAGAACACATTGTAGCAGTAAACTTAGTGAGGACAAAGTTATCCTGACCAATGCAAATAATGTCAGAAGGGTGAAAATAAGACACCAAGGTGAAATGCAGTGGAACTGTCCTTTAAGGCGATGGGGATGTTCACCGGCCAGTGTGATCTGAACCAGGAAGTCTAAACTGTCTTTCATTGATGGAGCCAAACTGTCTTTGTGGGGACTCACCTGCAGACCCAATAGTGTCAGATCATGGTGTGTTTGTACTGCTCTGTCTGTTTATCGCACACACACACACACACACACACACTGCAATCCAAATGAGGGACTGCCATCCAAATCTCCAAATGCATCATCATCTTACCCCCAATGCCAAATCCAGCCAGCGGTGCCTGTCCGTTTCCATGACAACAGCCTGAAAGTATTATGTCATCAGTGGGAAGTAGGGAAGAATTTTGCATTCATGCAAACACACACGCTTGCATTCTCTCACTGTGTGTGTGTTTTGCTCTTGTTTCAACAACACATGCACACACACACACTAAGTCCCCCCCCCCTTCTTCAGAGCTTACGAGGCCTTGCCTTGTGTTACCTAACACTCCCGGGCTCACCCCGAGGAGAGGTGACATCATCTGCAGTCATCTTAGTCCTTCAACCCGAGAACCAACACAGCCAGAAGAACCCCAAAGCAGCTCTGAGTCCCCTAGGACTATGAAAATAAACAAGCTGGTGCTGTCCCTGACTGTGTGGAGGGTTGAAGCCGGGACAGAAAGACTTGGAAATCTGCATAGCTCATAGTCAGCAAACCTGTGAAGTACGCAGCTTGCAACTTTCTCCAAATGTGGAGATTATGACTTTGTAAAGTCCAGAATTAATAACTGGAACGCCTCCTTGACAGACATGGAAAGTCACTTTCACAAAGCGTGTGTCCTAAAAAAAAGAGTGCTTACTTCAGTTAAACACCAGCAGGAGAAATGAAGGGATGGAATGATGGAGCAACTTTCTAACTCGACAGAGGCTCGCGGTACGGAGGCATACGGACAAGGAGAGCAACTTAAAAAAGCTAGTCCAACTAGCTGAGAAAAGACACACTCTGAAATAGGCATCACACGAGACAATCAATGAACAAATACAACAGTATCTGTGTCGGGAGTCTCTCACCACTCTCTTAACAAATATGAAAAGCAAGGCAAAACACTATGCGATTACTGTGAGGAAACTCTCGATTGTGCCAGCCATGAACAGCTGTCTCTGTCTGTACGATGGGTTTCATCCGACTATGATGTCCACAAGTCTTCATAGGAATGTATGCCTGTCCTAATACCCATGTAGAATCAGACATGAGCAATGACCAGGTGCTCCTCACAGCATCAGCATGCTCCGCTGATAGACCCATGAGTCGGATAACAAAGGTGGCCACAATTGCGGGCGTGCTGGCAGCACAGGGACGAGTCACCATCTTCTCCGGCTGTATTTGACGGTGCCCACGTAAAACGTAACAGCCTCGGTCAGTCGAAAACATTCATTCACTCAACAATGTCCGAGCGACGCCTCATTTATCTTCTCCTCCTCCACATCCACAAAGACTTGGCCTGGACCTCCAAAAAGTGCTCTGCAGCTGAGGGAAGACCACTGTTGAATACCTTTATTAGGCCTACTGTAACAGCTCAGCCAGCGTTGGTAATAGACCCCCCAGTTTGAGTGGCACTTTGAACCTTTACAAAGGCTACTTTATCTTTTCAATATAGTGTTGTAAATAATGTGATATTATATTATTATAATTTACTTTATTATATATGTTGCATACAATATTAAAGGCTATTTTACTATATATTATACTGAATATATTATTATATGTACATACCGTATTTTCCGCACTATAAGGCGCACTTAAAAGCCTTTCATTTTCTCAAAAAACGACAGTGCGCCTTGTAATCCGGAGCGCCTTATATATGGATCAATTGGTTAATTGGTTGATCCATACTGGTTGTACACGGCGCTCTGTCAAAATGTTTCAGTACGACTGGTAAACTACAAAGCCGCACCGCGGTAAACACCGGTACTGTGCTTACTCCTAGTCCAACACCACTTGTGTGTATAAAGACCCCAAAATGGCACCTTTCAAGAGACACGCTTACGACGCTATTCTATTCTATGCGCCTTATAATCCGGTGCGCCCTATATATAAAAACAGTTCTAACATAGGCCATTCATTGAAGGTGCGCCTTATAATCCGGTGCGCTTTATAGTGCGGAAAATACGGTATATTATTATAGGCTATGTTATAATACATTACTATACTAAAGGATTAGCCTAACCTTGAGGTTTCATGCGAGCACAGTTAGGAAATAAACAGAACTCTTTCTGTTTGTTGTGAAATACATTACCTGAATCGTTGTCTTTTTTCTCTTCACCTTCTGCTCTTAATGAGACACAACCAGGTGTCGTGCTGCTGCAACTTGATTTCTTAGTGAAATGACTATTTCTTAATTGGACGCTTACAGCAACAGGCAAAATCTATTCAGCTCCTGCAAGCAACGGACACGTTTTTGAAAGTTCACTTGAAGTGGTTCTCGGTCATGTGAAGTCTCTTAAGTGATTTGACCATGTGTGTGTGTGTGTGGTGTCTGTCTATAGATCTTTGCCGCTCCATTTCAGGACTATGGACAGCGGATGTTTTTTTTGCAGCCGATACTAATTGATGATCATTGATGATCCATATTAGCTGATACAGATCCCTTTGTTTGTTTATACACTGGTATACAAGGCTCCGGACAAATTATTTTTTTTTTGCCACCGTTCCAAAAATCATTTCAACTGCACTGAAGTCAGTAAACCATTAAAAAATTATAAACGTTATCCTTTTACTTTGTTGTAGTCATCTGTGTTTTATTTCCTTCATAAAAACACACAATTCAAATGATAAGCAAATAACATATTGTATTTTTATTGATGATATTATAAGCTGCTTAGAGCTAGTGTTATAGTTCATCTCTAATATCTATTTATGTTGTGAAAACATCGCCATCAAACAGAACAGTTTGTCACCAACACTACATTTTACGAGACTACATGTGAACACATCATGATAACGTTATAATTTACCTTCGCCCAATACTAATTTTCAATGAACAGAGCCTGAACGCATCATAATGTAACCGAACGGAAAATTCTTTGGTTGACCATTATCGGTGCTACCACGGTTACCAGCTCTCCTGTTGATTTGAATATGGATTGGTTGTTTAACAGTACAACATTATCAGAGATTGGCGACTTGAAAAACATAAATGCTGATGTCCTGATCGCATATTTGACTGAATATTGGCGGATAACGACTATCTATTTATTTTATTTAGCACTGTGATGGTTAATGTTAAACTGCGTAATTAATCAGCGGGTCACATGCGTGCTGAACCGTGAGGGGAGAGATCATGGATCGACAATGGTCAGTTATACATACACACACACACATATATAACATATGTGTTATATTCAGATATTACTTGTGATTATTTTGGATGTAAAACTAAAATATGCAGCAGTCAGCGTTTTCAGCCTTCTTGCTTCTCATGGCCAGAGATGAGCAAGGCAGAAGGACTGGGCAGACAGTGGTGAAGGGGGCTTCCTGCCTCTACATTATATATTTAAAAAGCAGAGATAGCAGGAAATCCCCGAAGACTCTCCAGCATTACTCCACCTTCTGACCCCGCATCTCTGTGATGATTATAAGTAGATGTGAAAGATGGAGGGAGTGAGGGCGCGCGAGGTAAAGATGACGAGAGGGTGTATCCACTGGGAATAGTACAGTAGATGAGTGAGGGAGAGCTCCAGGCCAACAGCTAGAACACCCACTGTATGCATGTACATTTCCCTCTCTATAAATACACCCACACACTCGTTCAGGGTGTGTGTACGTTATGAGACGACATGGGGATCTGTAACCTCACGACTAGCCAACTGACAGAACATTCATCAACAACTCTGACTGTTGGCTTGCGGTCTTTTACCACCTGCGTGACAAAACAGAAGTTTCTTTGGTTTGAACCCGGGAGCATTCATGGTCTCTCTGCAGTGAAGGTGGCTCTGCCTCCCCAGTCATAGCGATGGTGAGCACACATACAGTATGTGTTCAGACGGGGTCATTACTTTGGTGTCATGCTCCTGACCTGACTTGTGTGACCATCTCTTCTGCTTTGCTATGTTTACACACAGAAAAGTGTTCTGTGCTCGCGTGGGTCAACATCACCAAAATGTCAAGGAGGCTGTCTAACAAGGCGGGAAGAGAAGAAAAAGGGTTTTTCAGTTTCAGCGGCCACATTGGGTGTCTTCTACAATGACACAGTGGAAGGGATGTCACCAGACACGCAGTGTCCCTTATCAGAGAAAACAAGCAAGCAAACGTTCCTCCATCACATCGTTACAAACGAGACAACTGTAGAACGTTGAATACATTTTTTTTTACACTCTGAACTGGCTCTTTCATCCATTAGGGCCAATAAAACTTCAATCGGTAAATGATTTGATTCATGTGTGTGGGGAGCCAGCTGGAAGGTCTGTAATCACAAAAAATGCAGAAGCCTTCAGTGTATGGTCCCACTGAGTAACGAACACTGGAACCATTGGGACGCCATCTTGGAACACATTATCGGAGGCTGAGCATGATGCCGTTGTCAGTTCCAGCTCACTTATTGGACCTGTTGACAATGACATCTGTGATAAAGGCGAAGGTAACATGACTCAACTCTTTTGTTAGTGAGAAGAATGAAGTGTAGCAGTGAGATGAAAGATATTCACGTAGTCTAGCACACCGTGCTGCTGACAGACATTATGCAGACAAATATTAAACCAGTTTGAGAAGGATGAACAGGATGCAAAAGAGATTTTCACAGCATCTTATAAAACACGGCGGCTGTCGTGGTGAAGCCTCAAGGAAAAGCAAAGGTGGCGCAGAGCTCCAGCAGGACGAAAACAAGCCGAACAGAAGTCCTGCTCCATCTCCATTCAGAGCCCTCAGTGGCTTCCAATCTGCCTGGTAAATTAGACGGGCATGGGAAGGAGCAGGTAGGTGGGCGAGCAGGGCGGGTGGTCAGCTACCAACAGGAGAATGAAGCAGACTGAGGCAGAACGTGTCCCCCATCAAGCTGAAGCCTGATTGCTGATTGATACATTGGCTGTTACTGATTGTGCAGTGAAGAAGAGGAGGGAGAGAGGAAAACTCTCTGGCCATATGTGTGTGTGTGTACAGTACTACCGCCAGCAGGGGTAGTTGGGGCCAGAGCACCATCAGCAGCTGGTATGGGTTCATCCCAGTGACCTTTACTTAAAACTGCTAATTACCAGACCAACCACTTAGCTTTCTCTCTTTCTTCCTATTCCTTCCTTTCTTACTGCTGAGCTGTCAGTTCAGGTTCAGGTTTCACTCTGGAAGTTTCCCCCTCAGCCCTCCTCTCTTAACTGGCCCCCATCACACCACAATGGATCCCATCATACATCAAGGCACATGTGTACTTTTTTTCCCCCCAACCCCCAAACAGCATGCATGATGCACTGCATCAACCGTATCACGGTGATGACGGCCACTCCTCCAGGTTAAGGCTGGCGGTCTATAGTTTTTGCCCACCTCTCTGCCACTTAAACACACTGCGCCTCAAGGAGACTCTCACTGTGTTGCTATGGAGTTTGTGTTCAGACGGATACCGTGGAGCACACTTTACAGGCGCCCGGGCAGGAGTTCTGATATCGATGAAAGCAATCAAAGTGGACTTGATTGCCGTGCACTGTTTCTCTGCTCTGCAGACAAATTGTAAATTAACTTTGACAGACTTTGAAATCCTGAAAGGGCATTGTGATCTTCTATGTATCAGATTAATACCTACATTAGTCTGTGGCTCAGGGGGCAGAGCGGTTAGACATGTGGACAGTAGGAGATCGAAGTGCCCTTGAGCTTTACAGCAGCCCACTGGTCCTGATGCTGACGATGAGGATGGGTTAAGTGCAGAGGTCAGATTTCATCTTTGTACCTCTTTGTATATGACGATTGTAATAATGTTTTTACAGTGCTTGATGATAGTTTCCCATTCAGTAATGTTTTCAGGGTCAAAGCACAAAATGATGTTGGATGTTGGATGTATTTTATGCAAACCTTTTCAAACTCCTCCCAGAGGGTTTATTGGATTCCTGTCACATTGTGTTGGTACAACCCTCCGGCTAATGCAACGCTTAATTGTGAAGGAATAGTTGATACCTTGAATGATGATGTCATCGGTCATATGACAATATGCCATTTTAGGCTCTTTACAGGTATGGAACTTTTCAAACTCCTCGTAGAGATTCAACGGAAGTGTTTCAAATTTACAAGCCCATATTGAGTCATAGTCATAGCACCACCTACTGAGCACAGGAAGTCAACCTCATGTGGCAAAGATCATCACATAAGATGTACATGTTGTGACACATGATATACAGCGACATGATGAGAAATTAGTGTGTGTGTGTGTGTTCTCTAGCACCACATACTGGACACAGGAGGTGCTACAAAATTTGCGATGCATCATTTTCAGCGCCACGCACTCCACACATGAAATAACATGTGAAGTCGTGCACGCAGTGTCTCACGGTGGCAGGAATTAGCAGCTGCATCGCCGGCGTCCTGCCGGTGCCCCAGCAATTCTTATTCAAAGAAGACAGAAGCAGTATTACCGTCTCTGCTCTGTGAAGGCCTGAATCTGGATACTTGCGAGTGGTTATCAGCTCCAGTATGTGTGGAGTAGTTTGGACCTTTACATATACCTCCTGGCAGCTCAGAGAGGACAAGTCAGCATTGTCTTGTTGAACCTGAAAGCGCCCTCCCTATGCCTGGGTGTCTGGTATGAACATGTGTTTGAAGAGGATGAGTCACTCCTCAAATTCACAAGTGGCTAGTACTGTCGCCTCACAACAAGAGGGGCCCCGTGTCCGGGTTCTCCGACTTCTTCCCACAGTCCAAAGACATGCAGCTTATGTTGGTTGACTCTAAATTGTCGATGTGAGTGTGAGTATAAGTCACCAATGTCAGCTGGGATCAGCTCCAGTAGATCCAATAGATGTGCCCACCGCCATCTTCTGTCACCAGAGTGTCAGGTACACAGTGTGTGAGCTGCTCAACCCTCACTCAGGATTCAGCAGGCGACCATGAACGAGCAGCTTCCACGAGTGAACCGTGTGCAATAGAGTGTGCTCAGTCAACTGTCCCTACATGGTGGAAGGATTAAAGGAGAGTAAGAGTGTTGATGTATGTGTTCAAGTGTGTGGCCCCACTGGCGTTAATACAATCTCAGTCCAGCTCGTTTAAACTAGGAACCTCTGTGAAAAGCTGCATACATGTGTAACCCGGTCATACAGGAACCTCAGAGAACTGTGTGACTATGCCACTGCCTACTTCCTGCATTATTACTTGGCAGCCAATACAAAGGTGTGTGTGTGTGTGTGCGTGCCCAACTTTGAGTCTGTCTGTGAAGGAGGAATGGGCCCACCCAGTGTTTTATTTTTGTTCTCATTTCTGCTTCAGACAAGAAAAGGGCTGAAAAATGCCACGCACAAGCTTTGATGCTCATTACTGAGGAGTGTTTGTCCACATTAAGCCCTGATTGCTGTCACGAGAGCTGCTTGTTGTGTCTCTATGTTAAATACAGCAGACATTCAACACATCCAGCTGTGGCTGTGAGATGGCCGTCTGCTCCGCTGCTTCGGCCCCTCTGTGTTTTTTTACAGTCGTCTCTGCCTCGTGCTAGGCTGAAGAAGTTCTAGCAGTGGAACACAGTGCAGAGGAGGACTGCAGCTGCTCGAACACAGCGAAGGTGCTGGAGATGCAAATAGGTCGACGTAGTACAAAACGGGGGAGAGTGGGAGAGAACAGTGGGAGGGAAGTGAACTATTCTCTCTGCTCTCATTTTGCGAGGGAGGTTAGGCTGAAATAAGACCAAAGGTAGGTGGAATGATAAACTACTAACTTGGTTTATTCATTCCCTTCTGGGTCGCCTCCCTGTCTCCTGAGCGGGCCTCGGGGATGCAGAAGACATCTTGCTCTCTGTAAGATGAGTCAGACCTTGTGTTTCCTTGTCTCCTGTCACTCTGTGGCCATGCTCGGGGGGCACGGCTGGAGAGACAGCGTTGGTCAGTTGGTCCACAGTCGAGGAGGGAGTCAGGAAGTCATGGAGGGGGGGGGGGGGGGGGGGAGAATAAAATTTAAACCAAGCTCCGTCATTTCACGTCTTTCTCTCCATTTTCCCTCACACTCTCTCTGTGTGCCAACGTGTCCCTGAGTCTCACTCTCTGGATTCCCATGCAGAGAAGTGGAGTTTGCACCTCACACCACCCTCTCCATCTCTTACCCTGAATATCCCTCGCTCTATTTCTGCAGTGCTCTCTCTCACTTTGTCCTCACTTTGTCCTCCTGTGCTCCCTTTTTCCATGTCCCTGGTCTCCTCTTCCTGCTCATACACAATCGGGGCGCAGTCAAACTGTCACACACATTTGGGCAAGTCCACACTCTGCAGAAACACACACATATGTATAAACACACCCTGTTCTAACCCTACAGTGTGTGTCTGTCTCTTCCAGCTCTGCACGAGTTCCCCACCGACCTTTTCACCAACAAAGAGAGAACAGAAGGAGCCGTGGCCCTGCATGTCCTGTGTGTAAGTTTACCTCTTAAGTATTCAGTTTGCCTGGCTCGTAACACTGAAGAGCCATCGTCTGATATTAAGAGACAACTTGATTTTTTTTCGTTAGCCTGTTTCATGTGTGTTGAACTTAAATGTGAGACAAATTTTCATTACCCTCACTAACTCATATTTAAGATTGTCTTGAGGTGAAAATGTTGATCGGTTTCTATGTAATTAGCTTTTAGATGGCTTGTTCTTTGTGTTATCTGACTTTCAAGATGTGAAAGAAAGGCAGAATAGTTGTTGAGATTTGTTCACACCTGAATGCTTACATTTGGTTACATTGCTATTTGCTGTCATTGAAAATAAAATGATTAAATAACAATGTATGTTTAGGCTACTTGTATTGTTTAAAATAATGTCAGCAGGGACTGTTGGCTCTTGGGCATTTTCACATTATCAAATCTGGCCCTCTTTGAAAAAAGTTTGGACACCCCTGCCTTAGATGAAGGACAGAGTGTAGGGGCTGTGTCCAACAGCCAGCTGTCTTGTGAAGGAGAGGACATGGAGTATGAGAGTGAATCAGATACTGCATCTAATTCTGAAATGTGCATTAAAAGCACTGATCTGTATTCATTAGAGGAAATAAACTTGTTTTTGGATGTAACTTGCAAAAAGATCTGCAAAAGTGAGTGAATATTTCAGTGACTTTGAGAAGTTCATACGATCTGTTGGGGTGGTGCAGAGACAGATGGGTTTTGGCACCAATCTTAGTGCCGGAGTAGCCGTGCTGTTTAGAACAGCAGCTAATGCAACAGTTCTGTCTGTCACTGAGGTGGCGAAGGGTCGTTTGCTGATGGTGAGGGCAGAGATAGAGAGCTCGCATTACTGCTTCGTGAACATATACTGTGTGCACCAAATCAGGGGCCAGAAAGAGCACGCTTCCTCACTATGCTGCAAAACTGCAAAGCTGCAGAGCTGCCTTCAGGAGGGGATTTCAACTGCACTCTAGACTTCACCATAGACAGAAATAATGAGGAACCACACCCACAGTCATCTCAGAGTCTCAACAACGTCATCACACACTTAGATCTGTTGGATACATGGAGAGTAAAACTCCCACAAAACAAGGGCCAGCATCAACAGGATAAGTGCAGCCAGGCTGGACAGAATTTACATCTCTCACAGTCTCAGTTCCAGACTAACAAACAGCACAATCAATCCAGTTGGGTTCACCGACCACCACCTCGTCAGTTTAGGCATGATAACCTCACCGGGTAAAAGGGTTAACTCCCACTGGCATTTTAATCGTAAACTTCTGCAGGACAGCACTTTTGTCAGAGCTTTGAACTGAAAAAGTTAGTTTCAGTTCTCTGAAACAGTGCTGGGAGGTCGGAAAGGCACAGATCTGTGTGTTCTGCCAGCAGTACACCTCAAACGCAACCGCTAAAATCAAGTCTGCTGTCCTTGAACCTAGACCTTGAAGCCAACAAAAAAAGTATTGAGGAGGGCTTCCAGAGAGACCCGGATCCCAGTGTGGGCCAACTGCTGAAAGAGAGGAGGTTGGAGTTGAGCTCCTTCCTGCAAGAGAGAGTGAAGGGAGCTCTGGTCAGGTCTCTATTTCTCCAGTTGAAGGACATGGATGCCCCGAGCTCGATTTTCTACAACCTGGCGAGATCGGTGGCGCAGAGGAAGCGGATGACCTGTCTGAAGCTCCAGGATAACCAACGACCAGAGGGAGATGAGAACCCATGCCGTGGGTTTCTACGCTGTTCTTTTTGGGGAAGAGCAATGCTGTACGGAGAGCCGTAAGGAACCCCTGGAGGGTCTTCCCCAGCTCAGTCCAGCAGGGAGGGCTACGCTGGACGGAGAGCTGACGCTGGAGGAGCTGACGGCTGCAGTGAACCAGATGGCTTCAGGAAGGACTCCGGGAATCGACGGCCTCTCCACGGACTTCTTTCAGGAGTTCTGGAACATTATCGGTTCTGACTTACACTGTGTTTTGTTGGAATGTTTTAAAACAGGATCACTTCCTGTTTCATGCCAGCAGGCAGTACTCTCCCTGCTGCCCAAGAAGGGCGACTTGGTCCTTCTTAAGAACCGGAGACCAGTGGCCCTGCTTTGTACTGACTATAAGGTGCTTTCCAGAGCCTTATCCAACAGACTAAGAGACTACTTGGAAGTAATTGTAAATAGCAACCAAACTTACTGTATCCCGGATAGAACAGTTATGGACTACATTCTCCTCATTCGTGATGTGCTTGATGTATGTAAATTCCACGATGTAGATGTAGGTATTGTCTAACTGGATCAGGAGAAGGCTTTTGACTGGGTGGATTACTCTTATCCGTTTTCTGCACTCAGGGCTTTTGGGCTTGGTGATGGGTTTTTGGCTTGGGTAGGTTTGTTGTACAGTGGTGCTGAATGCATGGGAAAAAAGGGGATCTGGGCTGAGTCGACCGATCCCTGTACGGCGAGGGATAAGGCAGGGTTGTCCTATCTCAGGGCAACTATACAGCCTTGCTTTTGAGCATCTGTTGTGCAGGCTGAGAAGTCGGGTCAGTGGTCTGTCACTGCCTGGGTCCTCCAGTCTTTGTCGTCCCCTCGCTGTGTCTGCGTATGCTGATGATGTAAACATCTTCATCAGGGGCCATGGAGATGGTCTATGTCTGCAGGATACTTTGTCTCTTTATGAGAGGGCTTCATCTGCACGGGTGAACTGGGAAAAATCTGAAGCCTTACTGGTGGGACAGTGGAGACATCAGACAGTGCCTCGCCTGCCTGGAGGTCTTCAGTGGGGAAAAGGAGGTTTAAAGGTGTTTGGTGTGTTTTTAGGCTCTGAGGATTTTCAGAAAAAGAACTGGGAGGGAGTTAAGGAGAAGGTGTGTGTAAGCAGTGACATTATAGGCAATGTCACTGCTTACAGCGAGGCCACCCTCTGAATTAGCCTTTTCCAGCAGCAGAGGGGCAAATGAAAGTAACCTTTTCTGGGATGCTTAATGCTTAATAACAAAAACCCCAAAGTACATTATATCATCACAAACTATTTTCCTGGGATGTCTAAACTTTAAAGTAATGTACTCTGTGTCATTTAACAGCAGGTGTTGCTGTACTTGGCTTTGTGAAGAGAACAGCGTTTACGTTTTTAAAATGAGAATGGGCCATCGTCCACTGTGACATGAATATATCCATGTACGTATAGAAACGACCTCAACAAGGTTTGGAACGTTGTAGGAAGTGAACCAGAGCAAAAGCTAAATGAGAGCAGTCTCCTCGACCTTGCTTGTTAATAATGTATCGATACACAATCTTTTATCATACAAACTATTAATAATTCAATTAGGGATGTCGGGATTACGTAAGTCTCGGTTTCATAACCGTGACAATTAAAGAAGCTACGATATCTACGGTGTCCTGATTCCTGGTTTGTGTCTGTGCTGAAATCTCCTGTGGACAATATACAGGCCACGTAACACGTGTGTGTGCGCTCTGGTTTGTTTTGTGTGTTTGAGAGAGTCGTGCTACTCACCAAACATTTCAGAGGGAACCAACACTCCAGCCTAATATCTTCCAAAAAGGGCCTTAAATCAGCAGTGAGGGAGCATTTTGGTTATAAAATACCAGGGAGTCATGTGACTGGCTGATTAATTACACAGTTTAACCATCTCAGTGTGGAAAGAAGTTTTTCTGACAATCGCTATCGGCCTATATTCAGTAAAAATATGCAATCTGAAGATCGGCCTTGATGCTGTCTAGTCTGATAATAATACTTATACTATGTGTTCTGGCTGCTCAGTACAAAGTGGGACAAAGCCAAAGTCAGGACAGTAGAGTCGCTGGCCATCTTTCAGCGCAGGCTGAAAACTCACCTCTTCAAGAAGTACTACCCTGAGCCTTCCACTCAGCACTTATTGTATTGTATTAGTTTGTTGCACTTAAACCAGTTTAGGCTTTTATTTTTTACATGTAGGTCTCACACTCTCTCATAGTGAAGTCCCAACACTGGTATTTGATTTAGCTTGAAGACAGAAAAGTGAATAATAACACTTTGGGTTCCAGCTGAATTTTAATATTCCAGCTGCTGTTTCTTTGACAGCTGTACTGCCGAGCCCCTCCAACTCAGCCGGCATCATCACTTCTAAGAAAAGTTCTGCTCTCAAAAACCACAACTCCAGATTTAAGGCCTTCGGTGTCTGCATGCAACATTAAACATGCACACTCATTTACATATATGTTGCACACATATTTCACTCCATATCCACCTCCAATCTGAATCAAGATCAAACCCAGTTATCAGGGTTACCTGGGACCTTTGACCTTTTGCTTGCCCTGAATTAACAAATCTTTATCTCAGTGAGTGATGACCTTGTACAAAAGGCACTGCCCTTCTTCACACACACACACACAAAGACCACAAAGTGTGTGGCTCATTATTGTGCAGCTCAGCTCACTCTCAGGAAACAGAAGCTCCGGGTGCAAAGTAAGATGTGACTCAAGAGGAAGAAGGAACAATGACTCTGTGTCATTCCTTTTTAAAGGCTTCATTATTACAAAGTGTGAAGATATTCATGCATTTCCTTTGTTCACACATTCCCCGTCAGTCTGTCGTCACTACCTGCCTTTGTCTCTTGATCATCGCTGTCTGTCTTCCATCTCCAGTCTGTCTCTGCTTCTCTGCATAATACACCAGGGAAAGAACACATTAATAAGCTTTCAGTAGAGTATTTACAGTCTTAGTGAATCCTGACACACTTTGTAGTGGTAAGAATTTGAAAGGTAATTGAACACTGTTGTATGTATAATACACAGCATGTATCAGGACAAGCTAACTGAGCTTTCTACTCTTCATTTATACTTCCAAACTGTTTATTACTTATTTTTTGGAAGTTTCAGGAAATGTATAAAAATACAAATCCAATGTTCATGCTGCAGACGAGAGCTGTAAAGCAACACAAGACAACTTCTTAAAGGGACAGTAGTGATGTTTAAAAGTGTGGTTGTGAGAGGTTCTCATAGTGTTGTACTACAGCAGATGGAGTTTAGAGAAACGGACTGGAGTACCAGCTCCGGAGCAAAGCAATGTACTGCTGGGGACGGCGGCAGCATCGAAACCTGTTTTAGCCAAAATGCCAACATACTGAAGTCACCAGACTCCTTTGACAAAAACAGTCATTTCACCTCACAGTACACAGGAGCTGCTGGTCTACTGCTGCCTCCATCGGTTAGTTAGTGTGTGCGACCTGAACCAACTCCCTAAAACACCAAAGTAGATGGATATAAGGGCTTCAGTTCCCTGTCACAAAGGGCTGTCTGACAGCAAGGTGAAGCAGTAACAATATTCTAAATATAGCGTACATATTCATTCTATTAGTGTCTGAAATATGTCCGCAGCAGTACATTGATTTGCTCCTGTGCTGGTACTCCTGTCTGTTCCAACAAACTCCATCTACTGTTGTAAAACACTTTAGAGAAAACCCTCATACAACCACACTTCAACACATTACTACTGTCCCTTTAAACACCAACTAACCCATTGCTGATAGGCTCTAACATTCAGATGTATAAAGGGAAAACTAAACCTTCACCTGAACACTTCCAACGGTTGTATAAAATGAAAAAGAAAGCAATATGGCTTTATAATATCATTTTGTGTCACATGTTCTTTCACTTGGTCCCACAGTGTCATTCCAGGTAACAAGTCACGTTGCTTTTTGCAGTTTATTTCAGTCGCGCAATAAGAAAAAGCCATCATCATCCTTTTGTAATGCCAGCATGTTTAAATGAGAAAACTAACTTCGCTATTTAAAAATGTAAATAGTGTGGTCTCACAGTTATGTTATTCATGATGTCTTTATATGTCTGATTGCATTTGCATGGGATCAGATCTTTGTATCTTTAGCTTTAAATAACTTGAATCCCTGTCTTCATGTTTCATGGTAATTGACATCAAACTTTAATGTAGCAGTTAGAGCTTTCATCCAGGGTACACAGACATTCAGAGGAGGAGACTAAACAGCAATATAAGACATGGGAGGTGGTAACCAGCATCACTTGTTCTTGCCCAATTACAAATATCAATGTACTTGTATTGTGTACGGGTGGACTTATCATGTGTTTAAATGACAGCAGGCCACATGTTCATGCTTCACAGATCCCTGTAATATCTCTCTCTCTCTCTCTCTCTACAGACCATCTACATGTTCTGTGCCCTGGCCCTCGTCTGTGATGACTACTTCGTCCCCTCGCTGGACAAGTTGTGTGAGGTATGAATGTGAGGTTTTAAAAGGTCCTATACACTTGATCTTAAATATGTATTCATAACATTAAATATTAAAGACCGAATAAGCCACGAAAAAGTTTGTAGTTATTAGTTGATAAAGGGAAAGTAGTGATGTGTTGAAGTGTGCTGGGTTGAGATTCTTCATGGTCAGTGTTTCACTACAGCAGATGGAACAAAGCAGTGTTCTGCTGTGGACGTATTTTAGACACCACAAAGAATCAATATCAGTTTAAGTGGAAAGTATATTTATATATTAGATATATTTCCAAAGCTCACAACATCACAACTATCCCTTAAATAGATCAACAGTCCAGAACTCAGCTAATCTACTTCATCAGGGCCGTGTGAGTGCGAGTCATGACGATAATATACCGCTTTGTATCAAACATGAGAAAATACAGACACATGACATCAGTCACAAATCATACGTGTACTCTTATCACCATTTTTTTATTTTCTCCCAGGCGTTCAAGTAACTGAATACTGTTGATATGTATGTTGTGTATCTAAATATATTCATGTTTATGTCTTCATAAACAAGGTGTTGCTGACTCCCCAAGTTGAAAAAAAAAAAAAAATTGAAATATTTTTTAATGGCCAAATCCAGTTTCCTTCTTCCCGACTCACTCACCGTCAGGTTTTGACATTGAATGATGAAATCCCAGGTTCACACAGTGGGACATACGCAAGCTTCAGTAGATCAGTATGATCAGGCTCAGGCTCAGGGTTAGAGGTTAGAGGTTAGAGGTTAGGCATTTCTAATCGCAGCTGTTGTTTCATGTTAAAATACCAGGTTGTTGTTTTTTTTTGTCGCTTGCAGCGTCTCCAACTCAGCGAGGACGTAGCAGGTGCTACCTTCATGGCCGCTGGCAGCTCGGCTCCTGAGCTCTTCACATCCATCATAGGTATTCACCACAGTGACCTCCGCCGTTCTAACTGAAACACATGCAACAACACTGGAGCTGCATACATGGTTTTAGGGACACTGAATCCCACCAGAATCACATTAACCATTGAGCCTCTCTTTAAAAAAGTTGCTCTGATGTCCTTCATCCTCCATTGTTTGTTCAGGAAAGCTCATACAGGCCAGAAGAATATACAACAATAACAACAATACAAACAATAAAATGTTGAGATTCACTTAAGCATTCACTTAAAGCGATCAACACATACGTCTAATTTCCATATCTCTTCTAATATGAAAAAACTAAAAGCTATTTTACCAACCTCATTATTGATCTGAGGAGGGATTCACATTCCTGTGAGTGTGTGTGATGACAAATGGATTTGAATTTGAAAAGAGAAGTGAGGAAGAGTGCTAACTTGCCTAGCAATGCCCTATAAGTAGGTAGTGTCCATTCTCCATTGTGCTGTAGTTCACAGCAGTGAGCTCTAAAGCGTAGAGAGCTGTGGTTGACGGTGTCGAGTAGTTTCAGTGTAGTGCAAATACATTAGACCACCCTAATCTAGGACTTCTTTATGAGCTCAAGCACATGTGTTTTGAATGAGAGCTTCTCATCTAGCCAAATGCCCAGATATTAGTAATCTGTGACACGTTCAATACTTCCTTGACCTTGTAAATAGCATGTATGCGAGTCATTTAGAACCAATTTGATGCAATTCTGCACACAGTCAGATGCACATTGAAGATTTGACACAGCTTGCTCCACAGATGCAGCATTTGCATAAAGAATGGTATCATCTGCATAAAAATGTGCTTTGCTATTGTCTACTGATGCACACATCACAAATATATACAAAGAACAATGGGCCTGAAATGAAACCTTGTGGCAAACCATTTGTAATCTTAGAACCTCAGTCTCTACCAAATATTCAGAATTTCAACCAATTTACTGCCAGCTTGTATTTTACACTGTTTACACTGTTGTATTTTATGAAACAGTTTTGCATGTGTTAGCAACAACATTGCATCAAGGGAGAGAAGAGGAGAGGGAGAGAGAGCTCCATGACCAACATGGCATTCCTACATGTGACATCTGTTTGTCAGCATTGCGCTGCAACTGGAAATGTCAAGTAGTGTACAACACATCATGTGTGCTCTCTATGGAGTCCTGATGGTGTGTGTGTGTGTGTGTGTGTGTGTGTGTGTGTGTGTGTGTGTGTGTGTGTGTGTGTGTGTGTGTGTGTGTGTGTGTGTGTGTGTGTGTGTGTGTGTGTGTGTGTGTGTGTGTGTGTGTTGGCTCATTCTCTCCTCAGGGGTGTTCATAACCAAAGGTGACGTGGGTGTTGGGACCATCGTGGGTTCAGCTGTCTTCAACATCCTCTGCATCATCGGTGTGTGTGGCTTCTTCGCCGGCCAGGTATGATGTCACAGCAGCGGCACACTGCAGCAGCTGATCCTCACACTGACCTGGTGGCATTTCACACAGAGCAACCAACTGTCTAATGTCACCTTTAAATATTCAGACACATACACACAAAGTGGGAGAAAGTACTCGTGTATATGTTTCTGCAGAAGGAAGCAGGACACACACACACACACACACACACACACACACACACACACACACTCAGTGTTGATTTATGCATGTATGAGTCCATGAGCCCGACTGCACCAAAATACATCTTCAGAGGAAATCTGCTCCATGTGTAAACCCCATAATGTAGATTTTATTCATACATTTCATGCTGTTTTCAACCTTTTGCTTGTTTCTTGTTTTCATGGGTGTGAGTCAGATTTGTCTTATATTTCATGTGACTTTCTCAAAGAACAAAGTTTAGGATTAAAATGTCCTGAATACTCGTTGGAAACTTTTCATTTGATGATCTCTTCTTATATTCCCCTCTGTGCTCGACGGGCTTGACCAGCCACGTGAACAATATCCCATCCGTCTGTCGTTTGTATCCTTCTTTTCTGCTTTGCATCCTCAACGCGGTGTGTTGTGCGAGATACAGAGATAACGTAACGCAGCGCAGCCTCTCTCTGATGCTATCGGACGTGCCGGGGACATGGAAATGAGCGGAGTGCAAGGATAAGCTCTCTGCTCCGAAGAGTGTACGCACTGGACCTCAAACAGTGTTGCACAGTTGCATTACGTAATCACAGGGAGATAATGAGAGGTGGAACGGGGCCTCACCTATGTTTGTTACCATTAGCTGGCTGATCGTAGCAGGTTCCCTCTACAAAGCAGGATGGTTCAGGGAAACAGAGTACAAGCAAACATTTTCAAATCTCTGTTATGCTCTAAACGTTGCTCCGCCTCGCAGCGGCAAACCATTCCACAGCTGGGAGTGGCTCATTGAAGATGTGACCTCTGACCCTCCACTTACGTGTGAGCGCTGTGTGGGAGAGTGTTACAGCGTGATTCATTGCGCCGTGGGCTCCTGCATTGTGTCTTTGTAGGATGGTAACTTGTGATTCCTGTGTTTACATCAGCATGGTAATGATATCAGAGGCGTTTCTGTGTCACAGAGCTGCATGAACTCCAGCGAGGATAAGTGTTGCTATTGAAGTGTTTGAATTAAAGCTGAATATACTGTATATATATATATATATATATATATATATTCATATCTCTTTCTTCCTTGCAGGCAGTGAAGCTCTCTCACTGGGCTCTACTCCGAGATTCTACCTTTTACACCTTTTCTATCACGGCCCTCATTGTGGTAAGAGCTTAGACACTCACATGCAACAGAACAGGATTCAGATTGTGCCGACTGCAGAAATACTTACTATGAAGCATTAAAGGCCTGTTTATGGTTTGAATACCCAGCATGCCTTTCATCAACTGTTAATGTGGACTTGTGTGCAGAGTGTGTCTGCTTGTATAAACGTAGTCTGTATGGAGAATCATGAGAATGAAGCTGTGTCTGGTTTTTCAGTATGCACTGTGTTCACACAAGACAAGAGACAAATCACGTCCACTCAATGAGCTCAGTGCGCAAACTAAAGAAACACCACATGGTGTCCCACAGTGTAACTCACAAAGACAATCCAACAATGTCACACATATAATGACATGGTTCACTTTGCAAAACGAAAACGTTTACATTTGATACTTCATGTGTATTCTGCTGACAACACTTGGGTACTTTTACTCGAGTAAAATGCAGCTTTCTTTTTGTCAAATCTGATTGGCTTCTGTGTTCCTTCATATGTCACCATGGTGATCTGTGGCAGTGAGTCACAGTGTGATCCATGACTTCAGGATGTCACAGAGCAAACCTCATGAGTGCTTTCAAAATAAAACCCAATGAATCCCGTCTGTCTGAGCTCTGGATTGGTCACGTCCTCTGGTGGAGTTGATGCTTCACTGCCTCCACCTAATGTCCTTTTGTGTCCTCTTTGTCCTCTTGCCTCTTTAGTTCATCTACGATGAGAAGGTGTGCTGGTGAGTAATCATATTATCTCTCTCCTTCTCCCTATGTGTATGTGTGTGTGTGTGTGTGTGTGTGTGTGTGTGTGTATATATACACACACATACATATGGTGAATGACTAAACATGTTGCTGACCTTGTGTCTGTGTGCAGGTGGGAGTCTCTTGTCCTGATTCTCATGTATGCAGTCTACATCCTCATCATGAAGTGAGTGTCATCATCAGGAACGGCTGAGGCCTTCAGTTGACTGATTAGCTGCCTTCAGTTGTTAAACGTTGTGGCCTCGTCTTCATCGTTTGTCATTGCCAGGTTCAACAACAGGGCACATCGCTACTTTGACCGTCGAAACAGGAGCTCTGTGAATCTGTCCAACGGGCTGACAGGCAGCACTGATCTGGAGGATAACGTCACGTGTGACGCTACTGCAGTCCTGCTCACGAAAGGTAGCCCCATCTGCTCCGCTTCTGAGCCGATCCTCTCCGCGCTCTGACATTTACAGAAATATAAAGGCATCTATTTGTGTTCAGCTCCGGGATAAGACAGTAAGGATGACTTTGTGGACTGCGTTCTGTCTGCTTGTCTGAGGATGATTGACAGCATAGATCCTCAGCGTGCTGCCGAGCCGGTGTCTCTCCTAAACTAACTCTGAGTCTCGCTCTGAGAGTGTGTAGATGAGTCAAAATTCACTTGAGTAAAATGACCACCTGCCCCTCAGTAACACCGGAGCCATGAGGATTCACCTGCATGTGGTTCTGCTAACCGTGCAGATGGATTTGTCTGCCTGTAAATCCTCCTCGTGATTCCCTACCAGAGATGCCTTTGGCTACGCCATGGTTTTATTTACGGTCTGCATCAGTCTGTTTGGCCACTAGAAGGATCAGGAAAATCCAATAGGTCCTCCACTGTTAAAGGAGGGACTGTTTTTGCCACCCGGCACTTCCACTGATTGCTCTCGTGTTTGTATTTTCTGTGTCTCTGGCCTCAAAGCTAAAGTATAGCATCAGAGGAGAGCAGCACAAGATGCTGGCTCAGGCCTGTGCTCGTCCTTCTAGCCTCCGACTTGCTTCAGCGGAGCTTGCTCCGTCAGCTTGTTCTGCATTTGATTTTTCCGAGCGCTGCCCCAGAGACGAGGCCGGATGAGTCGGGATTGGGCAGCGTCCCACAGAAACCAGCAGGGACCCGGACTATTGGCTCTTCAGATCTTTGCAGAGATAACCTCTTACGTTTCTGTCTTCGTGCTGGCCTCTCTGACAGGACTTTTGTAGGATATGATCACGGTTGGCAGATGGTCTATGGCTTTGGGGGGAAATGATCACATGAGCCTACTATTGCTTAGGGATGCAGCTATCCGAAGTTTTCCGTCCTGATGTCGATAGCGATGGGCTTTGGGTGTCGGCGTATTCCGAGTACGGATTATATACTAGTGATTAATGAATCAGCTGTATGCCTCACTGTGATATCATTATGTTACATGTAGGGCAACATCCTTGACTTAAACATTGCTTTACTAATACAAAGATAATAGATATATACATTTACTGAATGGCCCATATCAGTATCGCTGTTGTTGTGTTATGTATTGATACGCAGTAATAAGGTCCTGGTACTGGTGACAGTGTTGGTTAACAGACTGTGGAGCTCACAGTGACGCTGGATCTTTTATATTTCAGGCCTTTTAAAAGCTGATGTCACATCAAACGTGGAACTCTGGATGAACTGAAGTTGCGGGCTGGTTCTGCATGAGGGTCAGGGTTACATGAGACGCTCCTGTGCTCCAGTCTGTTAGGAGACATCTTCTGTCGGCGGGATAGCTACTGGGCCGGTCCAGCTGAAGAACCTGCCTGCATGATCCGTCACTTCAGATGCTAATTAGCTTGTAAACTGGATTCAGCAGCCCCAGCTGTCAATCAAAGCAGTACACAGGCCCGCCCACTAATACGTTTAGAGAAGACGGTGCAAAAAAAACATTTTCTTTCTTTTAATAATAAGACAATATATTAAAAAGAAATTGCTCTCTCATTTATTTTTTGGCTGATGTCTAATTGTGCTGGATTAAGAAGTAAACAATCAGCTCTGCAGTCAGTTTATGTACACGTTCAATACTTCCTTGACCTTGTAAATAGCATGTATGCGAGTCATTTAGAACCAATTTGATGCAATTCTGCACACAGTCAGATGCACATTGAAGATTTGACACAGCTTGCTCCACAGATGCAGCATTTGCATAAAGAATGGTATCATCTGCATAAAAATGTGCTTTGCTATTGTCTACTGATGCACACATCACAAATATATACAAAGAACAATGGGCCTGAAATGAAACCTTGTGGCAAACCATTTGTAATCTTAGAACCTCAGTCTCTACCAAATATTCAGAATTTCAACCAATTTACTGCCAGCTTGTATTTTACACTGTTTACACTGTTGTATTTTATGAAACAGTTTTGCATGTGTTAGCAACAACATTGCATCAAGGGAGAGAAGAGGAGAGGGAGAGAGAGCTCCATGACCAACATGGCATTCCTACATGTGACATCTGTTTGTCAGCATTGCGCTGCAACTGGAAATGTCAAGTAGTGTACAACACATCATGTGTGCTCTCTATGGAGTCCTGATGGTGTGTGTGTGTGTGTGTGTGTGTGTGTGTGTGTGTGTGTGTGTGTGTGTGTGTGTGTGTGTGTTATTTCTCTCCAGCTACCTTCCACTGTAAGCCGTCCGTGCTGATGGTGGATGAGCTGCTGTATGCGTACCCCCACCAGCTGTCCTTCTGCGAGGCCGGCATGAGGATCATGATCACCAGTCATTTCTCCCCCAGAACCCGCCTCACCATGGCCTCTCGCATGCTTATCAATGAGGTACATGTCCACCACACACACTCTGGGAAGAGTTAAAGGGCAGCAAAGCTACCCTCAACACAAGCTGATTGGTCAACTGACGTTACTTTAAAAGAGTCCCAGAGTCTAAATATTCCTGTCTGGGTTCAACAGGAGAGGGAGTGGAACTAATTGTGATTTCCTCTCAGACACCTGTCTGCAGCAGACTACAGTCTGGATGTTAATCCAAACCAAACTGACTGAAAGAAGAGAAAATAATATCAACTTCAGCTTCAGAGAAATAGAAGAGGCTTGTCTTCTGATTTCTAGGATATAAATGAATGAAAACAAACTTGAGTAGTTAACTGGGACTCACACAATAGCATTCATGCTACACTACAGCAATGCAACATGTCTTAATGGAAGTATTGGGGTCCTAGCTTAAAGGGACCAGTTCAGAGCTTTGAATCAGTGTAGAGCAGAGATGTCTGCCTTACTCTAATGTGCTCGTGACAGAGCCACATGTTGTATTCTAATGGCGTCCTCCTCGGCTGAGCTGAAGCATTAGCTAGCTCGGTGGCGCTAGGTGAGCTAGCAGCATCGAGTGTCCTTCTGCACTTTGATACGGTTAGCAGAGTGTAGTTCAATAGAAAGGAAATAGTTCCTACATCTAACAACAAGGTCTGTGGATTATCTTGAGTAACCGGGACATGATTTCATGTCGAGTTTTTCCAAATGTTAAGGTGCTATAGAAATAACGTCTATTCACCTTGTAGCACAGGCTGAGTGCACTCTAGAAGCATTACAGTGGAGAGCAGCAGACATGTCTCCAACACTGAGCTACTATCTACACTGGCTCCCTGTTCACTTTAGAATTGATTTTAAGATTTTACTGATCACTGTATGGGCCTGGCCCCAACATACAGTATATAGAGGAAATGTTGACCCCCTATGAGCCAGCCTGCAGCCTTAGATCCTCGGGTGGAGCCCTTCTGTCTGTTCCAAAGTTGAGGCTGAAAACTAAAGGTGACCGTGCCTTTGCCATCAGGACCCCTCGGCTTTGGAACGAGCTGCCTGAGGAGATGAGGCTCTCAGAATCAGTAATCGCTTTTAAATCACTTCTTGAAACACATTTTTACAGACTGGCTTTGATGTGATGTCGTCGCTTTACGGTTTTATTTTTATTTGTTGATTTTATTAAATTATTTTATTTTATTAATTTATTCATCATTGTCGTGCTTTGTTGGGCCTCACTGTGGAGCTTTCTGTTGTTTTATTGCCTCACTTTTGCTGCTTTGTCTGTCAAAGCACTTTGTAAACTCTGTTTTTAAAGGTGCCATATGAATAAAGTTATTATTATTATCATTATTATCTAGAGTGATTCATAGCACTGTCCTTCTAATGCTGTCTATACTGATATTCTATAATCACTCCCAGAGACAAAGACTGGTCAACACCACTGAGACTCGAGTCAACCGCATCACTAACGGCGACCCTGACTCCGCCGCCAAGGCTCAGGGGAGGCGGGCCTTAGAGAACGGGATGGGCGGAGCTGAGCAGGGTCTGAACGGGAGGTTTAGACTTCAGCGGCTGGAGTCTGGGAACGAGACGGAGAATGAAAATGAGGATAATGAGAACAACGAGAACGACGAGGATGGAGAGGGAGAGGATGACGATAACGGCCCCCTGGTGCCTTTCAAAGTTCCAGGTACAGCACAGAGCACATTTTGAAATGAAATGATCCCTGACAATAAGTGTTTGTGTATAGAGCTGAGGCCATCACCATGTCTTTGTCCCCGTCCCTCCAGCTGGGGCCTGTAACAAGCTGAAGTGGCTTACAATGTGGCCGCTGTCCCTGCTTCTGTTCCTCACCGTGCCCAACTGTGCCAAGCGGCGCTGGGAGAGATGGTTCATGGTCTCCTTCTTCACCGCCACCATGTGGATCGCTGGCCTCTCTTACATCATGGTCTGGATGGTCAGTCCAGTCCGTCCAGAGGCCTCATTACAGAAACATAAGTCTGAACTCTCATCTCACTGTTGGGTGACATGTAGGATTATTGGTCTGTTTCCCAACTGCATTTAGGAAACAATCCCATCTAATCTCATAGGAACGTATCTTTTACAGAACTGTCCTCACTTCTAGATTTCCCAAGTTAGGATGGCATAGAGCCTGTCCTAACACATAAATATTAAACAATAATTACTCCTCCACAGACTCGATCGGTGCCTCAGAATGCTCGCAGCTAAAATTGATCGGCCATCTTTTTGTGTCAATGATAGCAAGCTAGCTAGCCGGAGACAAGTGAGAGCCGTTGACATGGTGGTTTGCCCGTCTCTAGTAGCCTGCGGTACATTCTGTGCATCCTAAACATAGATCCAGACAGGACAGGACAGGGCGACTGTAGAATCAGACCCACAGTCTAGTAAGGTCTCTTAAGTTAGGAGGAGACAGGAGCTCTGAGCCGGGATGGGACACAGACATGACTTTAGGAATTGCCTCTGTGGTAGGAAGATTTGAATATTCCTGTCTTTGAAACTTAAGACAGGACCAGCAGTTAGAATATGTTTCTGTCATGAGACCTCTGATCTTTAATTGTTGCTAGAATTGACTCCACAAAACGGGGAGGTACTAGGATTTTATTGTTAGTTTGAGGACTGCACAAAAAGGATTTGATCTTTAAATCTTGATCTTTGATTGCTTGAGAGAAATGACTCAATAGTCACATCTGAAAGGTGTTCGGCCACATGCAGAGGGCTTCAACTAGCTGCTCATACAGGATCAATAGATGAGATAGAGAATAAAAGCATATTATTGTTCAGTATAGAGCCTCAGAGTGCCTCTTTCAGTAATGTAGTGACAGGTGTTCATTCATCTTGTTACTGGAATGACCATTTTATTATGTTGGTCATCATTTTCATAATTCCTCTTAAAATTTGAGCTATAAATAGAAGCACAACATCCTGTACAAAGTCAATACTGTTGTATTCCTTTAAGATATGGAAGAAGGTTTTTCTGCTATAAATATGAATAAGTATGGAGAGTTGTTTTTCATACAGTCCCTCAGTGAGACTGGTGTTGTTCTTAGTCCTTTAATGAACATCTTTAAAATATGTTCTTTCTATGAAGCAGAGTGCACCATAGAGAGAGCTGATCTACACTCAGAGTGTCTCCATGGTGACAGAGGAGACGTAGTAATCATGAGCAGGAGGATTGTTACTCCTTTAGTTACTCTACTGTGCCAGTAAGCCAGAGAGTTTTCCCCTATCGCAGAATGATGCTGTGAGGAACCTCTGTGGAGTGCTGACACTGCTCTGTGGAGACAGGTCTGGCTATGTGAGGTGTCATTTCACTGCTGAGCCACATATGAGGAGTCAATGTCTGCTTTCAGGTGACTGTGATCGGCTTCACTCTTGGCATTCCAGACGTCATCATGGGCATCACCTTCCTAGCAGCAGGCACCAGCGTCCCAGACTGCATGGCTAGTGTTATAGTCGCACGGCAAGGTACACACACACACACACACACACACACACACACAGGAAGTTGAAATCAATCCCTGTTTGGAGCAAAACAAAGCGGATGCTGTTAGGAGGAGGAGAGGCGTTGTTCTTCTCGACGTATACTTGTACTTCAGACCTTGACAGTGTTGCTCTCCTTGCCTCAGGTCTGGGAGACATGGCCATCTCCAACTCCATAGGCAGTAATGTGTTTGACATCCTGGTGGGCCTGGGCCTGCCCTGGACTCTGCAAACACTCTGCATCGACTACGGCTCCAACGTGAGTGCCGCTCCGCTCAGCCAGAGGACACACTCAGCAGAGCCGTGTGCATGAAGGACGGGGACAATAGTCTGTAAAATTCAGTGCAATGAGGGAGTTGTACTCAAACACACCCACACAATAGTCATGGGGGCACTGCACAGTTTAGCAGCTCACACTGAGGACACATTGTGTGTTAATTAGCCTGCTGATTGCACTTCACACGAGAAAAGACATTGGTACTAGGTGTAATGGAATGTGTGTTTGGACCTCCTCAGATCCATCTCAACAGCAAAGGACTCATATTCTCGGTTGGACTCCTGCTTGCCTCAGTATTCGTCACAGTGAGTAACACTTTTACACATTTGCAACAGCAGCCTTCTCTTTTTGTTACTTATTGAGAGGCTACAGCCAAGATGCTGCTCCGGTGGTCCTGCTCATTTGTGAATACATAGTGATTTATTCATGCACACTAAGGACATTAATTGAAAGCACATGAGTCATTTTCAAATGTCTATTAACAGTGTCATTAATAGGTTGATATGTAAACCAAAACAGGCATTATATCATGATTCATTGGGAGAAACCAAGCAATTCTATGTCAAATCAGACACTCGCCTCCCCCACAGAGGCAGAATGGAATCTTCTCTGCACAGAGTCGAGATCACTACACATGAAGTCACTCGACATGTTGAGATAGGACTTCTAGAAATGTCTAGATATCTGCCAACTGTGAGAAATGATAAACAAATAAAAGAGGCGTGACACACTTCTGGAATAATCTCAACCGTGGCAGGACTCGCCATATTTGACTGACGTCTCCTTTAAAATGACGAGGCAACGATGTCTCATTCGTTAAATGCCTGTTGTCTTGATTCCTCGCTTCTCTTCCGCACCTCCTTTGCTCGCATCTCAAGTGGGCGGAACTAAGACGCAAGGAGAGGAGGCAAGGAAAGGAATCGAGGATGTACGAACTGGGAAATGAGAAAGGCCTTACAGTCTCAGACCACCCGACCAAAACCAGGAGCGCTCGTGAGAAAGTCAGACAGCGACCAGCAAACCTCTGGTTAACGCCTCATTAGCAGCGCGTGCCTTTTGTCTCCTGCACCCTAAACTCCAGACTCCGGGGCACAGACATGTGTCAACACAGGGTTTCTGTTTAGATAAGAAAATAGCGTAGGCCTTTATTCATGTTCTTGTTTCACTTAGTTCTAAATAAAATGAGCTCAGTACTTTTCATTTGTCAAGTATCTAGTTCACACAGGAGAATATTAAAAACAGTAGCAGGAAACATGCTACACTGTGAAACAAATGGTTATGGACATATGAAATGACCTATACATCATATATCGTCCAGCCCACAATTCTGATGGATCGGACCATTTGGAACCGGATGTGGATTCCCATCACATGATGGTCACTTCCTCTCTGCAGGGGGATGCTTCAGGGGGAGGTGGGGCCTATTAAGTGCTGGAGACAAAGAGCTCCGAAGGAGGACAAAGAGCGTGTCATGTGTTAAACCATGACACTGTCCCTCCTGTCTGTCCCTCCCGTCTGCAGGTTCTCGGCGTCCATCTGAACAAATGGACTCTGGACTGGCGACTGGGCTTGGCCTGCCTTGTCCTGTACGCCATCTTTCTGTGCTTCTCCATCCTCATCGAGTTCAACGTCTTCATCTTCGTCAACCTCCCTATGTGCCGAGACATCCACTGATCTCCCATCCTGCCCCTCTTCTGCGTCTTCTTCTTCTCCCTCCGGTTGATGGAGGAAACCTCACCTGGCTGCCAGTTTCTCTGCGCCTTGAAAACAAGTCCTACCTTTTTTTTATTTTCAAATAGAAAAATAGAGCTCTGTATGATTTATCTTTGGTGCAATACACCACAATTGTAGTTAGTTTGTTGGGAGGCGTGAAGAGAGAGTCCCAGCAGCAGAGATGGCTTCCAATCATCTCATGAACCCAAAGGTTGTCTGGACTGAACTTCACCGTATCGACTCCAACAGCTATGCTGCTGCTGGTGAAGACGCTGCTACTGACTGGAGGAAAGAGAGAAATCCTGCGCTAACTAACATTTTTAGCTGGATTCTTTGTTACTCTTTGTAAAACGTTTGGATATAAGCACACCATTTAGGTATTTTGAATGAAAAATTCTCTGTGTATATATGTATATAAATCTATATATAATATTAGTTGATACATGGGATTCTCTTATGCACCACTGCATCAGGCTTGCCGAGCCCAGTGATCCGGTGACATTATTATATATTCTACTGTAGTGATCTGGTCCAGATGTCTCCAATGCTCAGCACCAGCTACACAGCATGCCGTACTAACAAGTCAACTGTAGCTTTGCACTGACCGACAGAGTCTAGATGTTTAACACACTGTTCACATAGACTGGCACATCCCAACACATGTGGGCGTCATTCTTCTCAAGTACAATAATACTGAATAAAAGACACACAGCAAAGGGATCTGGAGCTGACATCCAGCACTGTCACTTTAGAAATATTATATAAAGCCTCTACAGGTACTCTCAACATAGAACTACTGAATTTAAAGTTCCCTCTAGACAGTAGATGTCATGTTCATAATAAAGAATCCGTTTTGAGTGTAATAATTGTTACTTCTTAAAGCCAAAAGTATTTTTAGAATAGGAGTAAAAATCTTAGATTTGGACTTGTGTGTGTGTCACAGTCTCGAGGGGGAGCCAAGACACGACTGTTACTGGGAAGACATAATCATGATTTATTTATGAATTAATTTATTCAAAGATCATGTCTAACCAGCAGTTTCAGCCCTTTGGACGGGCACGGTGTATTTACTGGAACGTACAATGTACTCTACCTTAATATATAATCCAAGTACTGGAAACTGACTTGATGTTGTTTATATTTAAGATTAGTACTTTATAATTTATAAGTTTTGTATAGTTTGGAAAGATGTTGCAGCATTTGTATATTAGTATAAACACATTGTGTGTGTGTGTGTGGGGGGGGGTCCTGATTCAATGAGACGCACTAGAAATGCCATGTTTATCACGGTGCGTTGAACTAGTGATGAAGAGTGGTGGATACTGAACTTGGTTTCTTAAACACAGTGGTTGTGTCGTTGTGATGACGATGTTGGGGGGGGGGGGGGGGGGGGGGGTTGATGTAGAGTGATTTCTTAAAAACAGTGCTTTAACTCTTGTGCCATCCCGTCTATTTGAGGCTTGAACACCTCCTGCTTGTCTTTGAGCCAAAAATAACACCACCTTTGTCAACAGTATTGCCACTCTGTTTCAGCATGTGTTCAAACTAAATGTGGAAGTTATGTATTTTCACTTTTACCTTGAAGGATTATTATTGAGAATTCTGATATCAAATAGAGTCGCTGCTTAATTAAAAGCCTCCTCTGTAGGTGTTGATGCTCCTCCTGCGGCCACTAGAGAGCGCCGCTGAGCTGTGTGGCTCATTTACACACTCGGTAGAAGGGGGTGTGGGAATATTTCCAGGTAGGCTACGTAGAGATACATACCGGTCGGTTTGCATGCCTCTTTCATAATTCAGATTATTTTGTGTGTAGTTTTAATGCATTTCCAAGATCAACTTCCTGCTATTAGAAACACAGATGTTGGAATAACTCAGCAGTCATATTTGAGATCTATACTGTATTTAGAATGTAGGCCGACAACGGTTAATGTTCAGCTAATCAGTGTCGTTTTATGCTCATGTCTTTTGAATTGTTTGTAAATCCTCATTCTTTTGTTGATGAGGACTTCTGGGCACAGAGATGAAGATGTTGGCCTTGTTCCCAGTGGTCTTCTTGCAATAAACTGATTTACATACACAAATCACTGCCCCGTGTCTTCATGGGCTCGTCACGGGACTGATGATTATTCCTTATTTTCACAGCAAGTTGTAAATAGCAACAAAGCGAGACACATACAGTATCCTCAGCAAATTTACCTTTTAATACACCTGAAATTGATGCACTTCTTATTTCTTCACACTAAAAGGTACAAATTATCATTTTTTTAAAGCATATTTTGCCTCTCATATTCTGACAATCACAGTGTGTTTGTGTTAAAGTTGTGTTAAAATGAGGCATCATTTGTAAAGAGTTAATGCTAACATGTCATAGATCAGTTGACAAACCACTGAGTGGTGGAGAGGTACAGCGGTGTGTGTAGAGGTAGTTCAGTCAGCTGCCAACAACACAAGAGCAAACTTCCCTGCACTGGCGGGGTCTGCCATGCTCTCAGCTGTGGGATCACTAGCGCCCTCTACTGCGGGTTAAGATTGGTGAGTGAGGACTTGTAATACCACTTGTACCTCTGGAGGCGACAGTGAGTCACGGTAGCGTCCAGTCTGTCCTCAGTCCAACATGAGAGGACGAAGGAGTAGCTGCCTTAAAGGCTTGTTAACGTTAAAGGTACAGGGTCCGTGTCCGTTTTGATAGTTTGTTTATTGGATTAAATCCAAAGGGGCAAAACGAGAAAACCGGTCCGTGCACGAGGTATAATTAATTTCCATGCAACGTGCAATGCAACACTGCGCACCAAAATGTCAGCTTGTTCCATTATCCACCTTTAATAATGACAATTTTGTGACAGCTGGCCTTCAAAGTAAAAGTTGCTCGTTTTCAAACGTGTCGGCTCCAATTTATGGAGAGCTAAATTTAAAAAAGTAACTAATATTCTAAATAATGAACATAATACATAACTTATAATATTGAACGTGAATAAACTGCCAATGGGCGCGAACACTTAATTATTTGTATGTAATGATTCATTATATTTACACTTTATTTGTAAATGAATAATAAAAAGTATTTTGCAGGATTGTCCTCTGGGCTGTGTACAGCGTGCTTTAACATGACTTTCCACAGCATAGAAATCCCTTTTCAGCGTAATCTCATTTCATGTGCCAACCCATACTTAAATAGCGCTTTCAATACAGCAGTCTGCAACAGGTTGCAGATTACAAACTGTTTATTACCCTCCGCTCACCCCTCCTTCCAAGTGTGAGGGGAGAACTACGGTGGCCTTCAGGTGACGTGAACGTGTTTGGTTTGTCTGTTCTGGGCAACATGGCAGACTCCATGAAGAGGACCCACTCTATATATATATGAAGGGCTTATTCTAACAGAAACAACAATTCTTAGTTTCAGGAAATTATATAATATTAAAAACATAATTATGGATATTATATTGCATTTCTGCCAAGAAGTCCCTCTAAATCCTACACACTGCTCTGTTATGTCTCAAGCAGACATGAAAATTTTTTGGAGATTTCATGTGTAAAATCGGTTGAGTCCCTCTTTAAGGTTTGTGGCTAGCGATCTGTGACGCAACACCAAAGGAACATCAAAGGTATTGCCCAATTTTGATATCAAACAATATTAATTTTTAAAAGAAATGCATTGAGAAGACGCATGTATAAAAATGCTGCCACGACTTGCCGTGCCAGCTGTAAAACAAAGTGATGTACAAATAAGAAGACAATCAAAACATTGTTTGGCTTATAGCAATATACAAACAATATAAAGCATTATACTGTGTAATATCGAAGTGAGCATCTTTCCTTTGTAAAGACGTTTAAAAACCGACTATGGTCACTGTTGAAAAGACGTACAAAACTGGTGCTAAAGTGAATTTCTTTTTTTAATACTGGTTTTATTTACAGATGTCCACCTTCCGTTGAAAAGACGTTTAAAAGATGTCAATGGCCACCGCTGAAAAGACGTTCAAAATTGGTTCAAAAGTGAACGTTTTTTCAATGGCTATTTGAAGACGTTTACTGAACGTTCACGTTTAGACCAGATTTCAACGGGATTTGGATTACTACAATTTTTCATCCTCTATTGTATTAATAATAAATCATAATTTTAGAGGTTTACAAAGAAACCACATCCACATTTCTCAGTTGAAAGCCAGTATTGCACATCAGTTTTTTATCAGTATATATATATATATATATATATCTCTATATTAGTCTTATAACAATACACGTATTTGTATTGAACCGTTCGGTACGAGGCTTTCGGTTCTGTCATGGATAAACTCTGAACTAGTATCTTAATAGTGTGGCCGAAATGGAACCAACATACCACTGAGGTTGTACAATTATCTGAAGACGAGTGGCTGTGAAACTGGGGTAGATATACTGTTGGGTGATGAGTAGATGGATAGCAGCTGGGTTGACTGGGCAGGTGAGGTGAATGAATGTAATCAGGAGGGAGCCGGGAGGAGACCAGGGCAGAGCCACGTCTAAAGCACACATACCGAGACACAGGAGGCAAAGCCTAATCGTGACACTAGTTTATAATTCAGTGTAGCTTTGTGGCACAAAGGCAGTAAAACTGCCTATAATCCTGCGGGCTTCTTCTTAATATTCTCCTTCTTCCGCCGCGATTTTTGCTGTGCTTCTCGTCCCGCTGCAAGAGATTCGCCCAACCGGTTTCCCGAAAATCTCGAAAAACTGAGCAAAATTTCTCCATTCACTTGAATGGGGTTTTGGTGTGAAGAGAGCTAATAACACACTTAACTTTGGGCCCATATTGACGAGCCATACTTTAACGTAGAAAAATTATTTGAAGTTTAAAACGTGGCAAAACGCTGGACTTTATTGAGCCAAATGGGCATTTTGATAGCTAGCACAGTTTTCATTAAGTCACAGATTAAGTTTCAGGAGAATTTTGAGTTGGTTTCAGATTTTATGTGTGTATTGCACGGAATGTTCAGCGCTAGAGTGAGGACATCTCGGTCAGAGTGGAGCGAGCATGAAAAATATTCTGTGATTTTTCCAAACAAATTGCTCCCATTCCCACAGCTTTTACTCTTTATACACCATTTTTGATCGTAACGATGATCACACGCATGGTTCTATGGCATTTTTTACATTAAAAAGATCCCGCGGCACACAAACAACAAAAAAAAGTTACAAAATGACACATTGTAGCATAATACAGCAAATATACATACCGATCCCCGGTGAAAGGAAATCCAAACGAGTGAAAGATAACTTTCACTGTATTGCCTCGAGCTCACCGTTTTTTCTTTATTTTGACCACCACTTATACTAGGCTTTTCATCTGGGTTAGAATTCTGTCCAGGGCCCAGTTCAGAGTCGGCATTTTTCTTTTTCAAATATTTCTCCATCGCTGTTCGTCTTGTCACCGCAACCTCTCCCGCTCATTATTTAATTCTACCTCTCAAATTAACAAGGTCATTATTGCACTACCTACTGCCACCTACTGGCATGGAAGAGTATTTATTTACTTAGCCAGCTACTATATTGCAGACGCTCAACAATGGCAAATTATTTGCAGCAAATAGGGGTGCAACGGATCACAAACCTCATGGTTCGGATCGTACCGCGGTTTTAGAGTAACGGATCGGATCATTTTTCGGATCACCAAAGAAAAGGGGGCGTGGACAAATATAACTTTGCTTTCCATTTATTAATTAAAATAGCTTCAAAAACAACTAAAGCACTTTGGGCTATAGTCTTACATGAAAACCACAATATTTAAGATATTTATTTTCAAAAAGATGAGAATATATCTACATTGTGTGGGGAAAGGGTAGCACCAGATTTGTGCCTGAGTGATTCTCACGGAGGGGGCGTGTCTGCAGCACCTGGCTGTAGCTATGTCCCAATCCAGCAACTGCATTCTTCGGCGGCTGCATTTGCAGACTGGTTGTGTCACAGCGGCTGCAACTAGGCTGTCCCATTTCGAAGACTCCTTCAAATGCAGTCTTTGTTTCCCAGATTCGGAGGACACAACTGATAGATCCTTCGCGGCCCACCATATCCCAAGATGCATTGCGTACCGATGAAGATTTTATTTTATTTAACATGGCGACGAGTGAAGCGGCAGCATTCACTTTTAAATTTAAGTATTGGGTTTCAACTCACTCGAATATCACGATACAAATGTTAAAACAAAAAATAAGGGACCTTATAACATCACGTTTGTTAAAATGACCGGTTAAGTTACGTGACGTTAGTAGCTGACAAGCTAGCTAACATTACCGGCAGCTTGTCTCCCTACATGTGACCGTAGTTGGTCTTGGAAAGTAATGATTTTACAGATGATTTATACTTCATATTATGTCCATAAACGGACCAACAGGAGCTCAGGTAGACAGGTTGTGAACCTGAAATATCACTTTCAAAGTCGTTACAACGTTACAAACGTTGAGATTAATTTCACAGATAAACTCAACTTGAGTATTTTGCTCCTTTTGTTTTGTGGTGTGAAGCAAAACTAACTATACATTTTGTTTTATTATAGGGAGCCAGGAGCAAACGGCTCAGTTCATCAAGCTGAAGGGGGAGAATGACGGCCTCTTCACCGGGGCCAAATATTCTGCAACAGTAGCTGGAATTAAGACATTAGTCCATTTGTAATATCTCCATTTGACCATCCTGTACTTAAGGTTACAGTTACATTAGCTCACATATAAAGCCTTTACTAATAGGACAACCAGTAGAAAGGATAATACACTTCTGAATTGTTATTGTTGCTGTCACAGAGATGACAGTTGTGACTGTCACCTTTTTCTTTTATTTAAACCCACAATAAGACATCCATGTAAATGATTTCGATGTGGATTTGAGTATATTCTGCTGTGTAAAATGTGTCAATCATCTAAGTTTGCATCCGTGTTAACATTAATACCGTTTTTTCTTTTCATCATTTTCTCAATTGATTTAGACAATTTTGGAGAAAATAATCTTGCGGTATGAAGGTATATTTGTGTCTTTATTACGCAAACAAAAAAAATGTTTTAAAAGCAAATTTCTCACACTGCAATCAAAAATCAAGTTTGTAAGTGAAAATATATAAACTGAGAATAATTTATTTGTTAGTTTTGCTTATGAAACTAGAATTTTTGGTAAAAAAAAAGAAAAATCTTTGGTTTCAAAACGAAAAGCTGAGCTGAGTTTGGATGTAGTGGGCGGGGCATACGCTGCTGAATGAACCAGGAGTTTCTATTGATCGGTTTGACTTGGCTCTCGGTATCTGCATCCATTAAACACGGACGGGAGGTTACGGTGACATGGAGGTAAATTGACATTATACTGCTCTGTTTTGTCAAAATTATTTTAAATGTAGCAGCACTTCACTTTGTTTTCATGTTGTTAGTGTCTCTTTTTTTAAAGAACGACATGGAGGGATGCTGATTTATTTTAAATTCTGTCATACATGCGCAGCTAACCTTAGCTAACATAGCCATGCCTCAGGCAAAGCGCATGTAACGTTAGCCCACAGTAGGCTAACGTTACTCCCTTACCGGGAGCTATAACATCACGTTTGTTAAAATCATTGGTTAAGTTACGTGACATTTGTAGCTGACAAGCTTGTCAATCTTCTAAATTTGCATCCATGTGTTAACATTATTGATAAATGTTTCTCTTTTCATCATTTTCTCAATGTGATTTGCCCTGGGTGACTGCCTTGCAAGCAAAAAAAGCGACAACTTATAGAAAAAATATGAAATAAGTGTTACTGCAAGTTAATAGACACGTTTGCTGATATTTGTTTTGCTGCTGTTGTTTTTGTTAACTGTCCTCTGCCTTAGGATTGCAAGTATCCAGGCTCTTTTCTCTAATAGAAAGATTGAGAAATAAATATATATGTATATATACATGTATGTATATATATATATATATATATATATGTATGTATATATATATATATATGTGTGAATGAAGTAAAAAAGTTATTGATAAATACATTTTATTTACAAGAACTATAAATGATTGGAAATGAGTTATTAACATATCAACTGATTGAATTATTAACTGATTAATTTAGAAAAACTACATTAAGAAAAAGAACTATGAATAAATTATTGAATATATGATTGAAAAACTGATTAAAACTAAAACCTTTACAGTTTATATATATATCTCTATATACAGTATAATCCAACTTCCCCGTTCAATAAATCGTTAACGAAACATTGCTAAAATACAAACCTTAATTTAATTAAAACGGGCCATCTTACGGACTCCTCTGAGCTGGACAATCGACATTGGTCTCAATGAGCGGCCGGCTGTGAGGATGAAGGCCAAGTAGAAGAACAAGACAGGGAGACAGAGGAGAAAGAGGCAGAAGACAAAGACCAAAATATGTCACTGCAAAAAGGAGCCCAACCTGAACATGGAAAGAAATGGAACAAAAAACAATGGAGAAAGTTGCCATTGGTATCAAAGTGGTTCACAATTACAGTGAATAGAAAGAAATGGTAAACAATTTTTCCACGGCACGGTTCAACAAAACTGAGGAAATCATGGACCAATGTGCTGTACAACAGTTTCCGAAAGAAGAATCCCTGTTGTACCCTTGCCTTCAAGAGCCAGCATATCAAAGCTCCTCACAGCCGTAAAACTAACAGTCCATATTTAAACATCACTGCAGTTTGTACATTCCCTTCCTGTAGTGCAAAATACTTCTTCAAAAAGAAAAGGGAGCCAGTGGGAGAGACCCTTGTTAAGATCTCTGTTTTACAAAGAGGAAAAATGGCACACACAAAAAGTGAAAGAAAATTCAGACCAGCAACAAACACAAGAAGAGGGAGAATTGCAAGAGCTCTTCGTAAAGGAGTAAGTAAACTCTTCTATAGTAAACTAAAAAAAACTCCCATTGCTGAGTTGATTTCAGGAAACCTAACCCGAAGTCTGAACAAAAATGTTCTCAAAGTGATCAGTTCAGAGGTTAGAAAGGGAAAAATAATCCATGATGTTTTTATGGAGATGTACCTCACTCAAAATATCATGAAGGAATGTGATGTCAAATTTCATAAGATGCCTGGGTACATACAGCACTTTCAAGTTGACCCCTATGGTGTACATATGTACACTGAAACAGGAATAAGCATAGTTGTGCAACACTTGAGAAAGAAGACCCCACTGACCTTATACCTAGATGCTACAGGTAATGTTGCATCCAAAGTTCCCGGGCAGACTAAAAGATTCCTTTACTACTCTCTCACTCTTCCTGGAGGTGGTCGGAATGCACCTCCCCTCCCAGTCTGTGAAATGCTGACAAATGAACACTCTATACCACCAATCACATTCTGGCTAATGCAGTTCATCCGAAAACTGTCACAGTACACAAAACTAAGAGTACACCAGGTTGAAACGGACTACAGCTGGGCATTACTTCAAAGTGTTCTTCTGTCATTCAATAAGGAGAGCATTGTCAGCTACTTGGACAGGGCTTTTGCTACTTGTTCAAAACTGAAAACATGGAAGGAAATAAGAATGTATACAGTGCTTCACATATGCTCTGCACACGTGCTCAAAGCTGTCAGTCAATTGGGAGAAAAACAGCAGACAAAGGCTTGAAGGATTTTGCAACATTTGGATTTGCCAGGTTGCAAAACACTACCTTGATGACCACAGCACTCAAAATCTTCCGCTCACTGTGTGCTGTCTTAATGGGTAAACACAACACCAATACTGTCCTGATTAATTTGAAGGCCATGCAGGATGTAATAAAGAAATGCAAGATTACCGACATGGAAGACACAGAAATGTTACAGGACAGCCCCCTGGCTCGGGAGGAAGATGGTGAAGAAAGGAAAAATCAATTCTGAAAAAGCAGAGGCAACTGAGACCAGGGGCTTTTGTCAGAAAAATGTTTGGCTCTCTACAGGGAAGATACAGAGAACACATCATGTCTCATAACTTCTCTGAGCAGTTGCTTCTTAAACCCATGCTACCAAAAGACATCACTCAATCTCAGGAGGGTTGGGCAAAGAGAGACGGTGCAAAGCCCCACACTGCCAGGTGTGGGGCTTTTGGTTACATTACATTGCATGACAGTGAAGCTATTGAATATTGTTGTAGTAATTGAATATTATTTTCAATAAAAATTAACTAAAATTATTCAAAATCATATTTTATCAAAATAACAGTTGTAGTACAACAAGGAGCCCATTGATGTGTGAAGTGATTTTGGTTACATTACATTGCATGACAGTGAAGCTATTGAATATTGTTGTAGTAGGTATTTTCCGCATTGCACTTTGTAGACGGTCCCTGCGCACTCGTCTCACAGCCGGCCGCTCATTGAGACCAATGCCGATTGTCCAGCTCGGAGGAGTCCGTAAGACGGCCCGTTTTAATAAAATTAAGGTTGTAGCTTGTTGTCTACCTCACTACGGTTACAGGGAGGTATCGTTTGTATTTTAGCAACGTTTCGTTAAAGATTTATTGAACCGGGAAGTCCGAATCTTTCAATATCTTTCTAACTTTACCTAACCGTCCTTGCATATCAAGCAAGTAGCATTTCCATTAAACTCCACAAAAAAATATTGCAATGTCCATCGATCTTGAAACTGTCTGTGTTCATCATCCACTTTCCTTTTCGGTTTGGAAAGAGACATATTTGTTGTTCGCAGCCAAACAACTGATAAAGCCCCGCGTAACCTGTTCTCTTCTTATCCAAAACTGACCGGTGATGGTAAGTGTCTGCAGCCAGTACTTGAATCAATTTCCCCTGTTTTCTTGCCGTGTCCCCTCAGTACCCTAAGAACATTTTTGTGGGCTTGACAAGAGATTGTTTTTCAGAAAAATATTTGCACATTTTGTTTTCAAAATCACATTTCAAAATCCTGCATCAAAGATTGGACATCATCATTTGATATACTGTAGAGTAGCTATCAATCACAGATGCAGTTTCATCCTTTGAATAATCCAATGTCTTGTCCAGTAGCTCTTTGGTGCACACAATGCTTTTTTGCACATCAGTTAGGGTGGAATTTGATGCGGAGTACATTTTGGCAACAAATGAAGCTGCACAGTCACGGTGGTCTGAAAAATGAAGATCCATTGGAGTGTCCAAATCAGTTTCTAGAGTGTCCATAGCGTTAGAGCAAGATGACGTAGAAACATCCTGAAACATTACTAAAATTGACCATTTGTTCCAAATGTACCGGGTTTGCAACCTGAGTGTGTTCCCTGTTGAGATGTCTGGCATAAGAATTAAAGTTATGGTAAGTTCTTTGACAGTGGTTTTGACTACATACAATTGTATAATCCTGTCCATCTGAAATTGCATGGACTTGCCTAAGATGTCTGATAAGTGTCCTTACTTGTTTTGAAATGGATTTCTTGCACTTGGGACAAATATACATGGTGGTACAACTTACAACACTGCCTGGAGCTTTGCTATAAGTTCCACAACTTTTTGCCCAACCTGAGATGGGCATGTCATAAACATACTCAAAGAAACCATAGACTGATTCGAGTTGGGCGGAATATGTCACGTTGTAAACCCAGAAAACTTTGAACAGCTTGTCAATGGCGCATGTCAAACCCTCGTCTTGAAGACTTTGTCGTGGATTGGTGGACTCCCACTGCTCCCTCAAGAGATCCCTCTAGAACAGCAGTTCCCAAACTTTTTAGGCCACGCACCCCCAATCCCCCACACCTTAAAAAAAAAAAAAGCAACAGAGACTATTTATAGCCGCATAAAAATCGGACCAATGAGAGAACAGTTGCATCACATTTCATTTACAATTAACCATACATAGCGGTTACATTAATCTGAATCAAATTACAATAAAGTTACACATCACGACTGATCATCAGAGGTAGGGGACTGAACTGGATACAGGAATACAATTATGTAAGACAGCAAGAGGCAACACCATGCCACAGTTGCCACCAGGCAACACCATGCAAAGTACAGTATACATATTTACTGTGTAATTTGAAATTACTTAAACACAGTAAGCCACGTAAAGAACAAAGAGTGGCACATGCATAGGCTCAGAAACAGATATGGATAAAAAAGGAGGAGTCCATTTGAGGATGTTCACATGCAGCGCAGGTGGCTCAGCCTGCAGCAAGAGAGAGAGGGAGGGAGAGAGTGAGAGATGTGAGTATTCCCAGTAACCTAGTAGCAATAATAACAATAACATTTGGCCACTGTAACAGGTTAGTGTTACCGCCGTGGATCCTGTCAGCACAAAGACATCAGCACACACTCAAATGGCGTTTTCGCAATGTTCTTTATTATTTCTTTACTCATGCAGTTCAGGATGCTCTCGGACGTGCGCTCTCCTGCCGTGCCCCCGAGCGCACCGCCGTACAGGCGTCCGTCAGGATCGTGTCTCGTCCTGCCCGTCGCCCTGTCAGCTCCTGTCTCCTGCTTACTCCTCTCTCTCGCGCCTCCGTCCCTACTACTGTTTATATAGGGAGAGAGACAATCAAGGACCAGTTTCAGCTGCGGCTAATCAAACCTCTTCACATCACCGTTCCCTGAACCACTCCCCCCCACTCTGTCCCCTCTGCAGCTGCGCCCAACCACGCCCAGCCACCACAGCCACATACTTGCATATATTAATGTGACGGATGGGCCTGCATCTTTGCACAAAGCTCTCCGATGTTTGGTGCAATTGAAGACAGTTTAAGCCTCAGATCTTTCTCAACAGCATCCAGGCTTTGCCGATATTTATTCTTCACTGCTGTCAGAGCAGAGAAACCAGCCTCACACAGATACGTTGTGGCGAAGGGCATCAAAATCATAGCTTCTATCTTGTCTTGTGTGTTGAACAAAGTAACACTGACTCCCTGCAGACTTAAATTCAGTTCATTCAGAACAGAAAAGATGTTGGCCAGATAGGTGAGCTTCGGCAGAAAGTCCTCGTCATGCAGATTGGAGGCCAAATGAAACGGGTTGTCCTCAAAAAACTGCTGAAGTTCGTGCCGCAGTTCAAAAAGCCTTGTCAATACCTTGCCGCGGGACAACCCAACGCACTTCAGTATGCAGCAGCAGTGCTTTGTGTTCGCTGCCCATCTCATTGCATAACAGTGTGAACAGTCTTGAATTTAGTGGGCGCGCTTTAATGAAGTTCACCAGTTTCACAGCATCATTGAGGACTGAAAGTAGATCAGCTGGCATGTTTTTGGCTGCAAGGGCCTCTCTGTGAACACTGCAATGTAACCAGAGAATGGATGGACAGACTTTACTGATGCGAGCTATAAGCCCTGTGTGCTTCCCCGTCATCGATTTTGCCCTGTCAGTGCAGATTCCCACGCAGCGTGTCCAGTCGATCCCATTGGTCCTCATAAAGATGTCAATTAAATTGAAGATTTCTTGTCCTGTTGTTCGGGTAGCAAGGGGCCGACAGAACAAAAAATCTTCCTGCACCGTGCCTTCGAAAAGGTAACGGACGTACACCAGAAGATTGGCCAGATTGGCCACATCTGTAAACTCGTCTACTTGCAGAGAGTAAAACTCACTCTTCTTCACGCGACCGACTAATGTAGCCAGGATGTCGGGATCATGTCCAACTTTTTTGCTTCTCTCTCTCCAATCATACATTCCACCATCTCTTTGGCAGCTGGCAAGCACACGTCTTCGGCGATTGTGTGAGGTTGCCCCTTTCTTGCTATTCTGTAACTCGGTGATTTTCAACCACTGTGCCGCAGCACACCAGTGTGCCGTGAGAGATCGCCAGGTGTGCTGCGGGAAAATGTCCAATTTCACTTAATGAGTCCAATAATATATTATTTAGTTGTTGTTGCAAATACTTTGCCATTGTTGCCATTTAGCTGCAACATAGTGGCTGGCTAAGTAATAAATACTCTCCCATGCATGTGGGTGTCAGTAGGTAGCGCAGTAATGACCGTGTTAATTTAGGACAGTAGAATGAAATGACGCGCGGGAGAAGTTGCAGTGATGAGACGACCAGCGATGGTGAAATATTTGAAAAGGAAAAACGCAGACTCTGAACTGGGCCCTGGACAACATTCTAACCCAGATGAAAAGCCTAGTAAGGATCAACACATTGAGAGACTTGTCATTAAATTGTCAGCATATATCCGGCCCTCGGTACAACGGCCCGCCAGAAAATATCATATGCTTATCATAACTGGCCCGCCACACCACAGAGCTCCGGGACGAAAAGTGGCGACGTGAGCTGGCTTTTTGTGCAACATAACGAAGCATCTCACTGCGCTAAACCTCCAGCTTTAGGCCATGTCCATACTACTCTGTTTACGTTTGGAAACACATGTGTTTTGCTACGTTTACACTGAGCGGCCACACTACGCCGGAGTTTTGGAGCACCCTAAACGGAGGAGTTTGAAAACACACCCGAGATTGGAGGTGTTTGAAAACTCCGGGGTTGCGTTTGAGTGTGGACGGTCGGAAACTGATGTGTTTAGAAAAAACGACATTTTCATGCTCGTATTTATCCCTCCTCTCTTGCCGTAGTTAGTGCCTTGTTGTTTTTAGATTCTAATGAGAAGACACGCTGCACTAACGTTTTACTTCTTCCGTTTGGTAGCCTTGAGAGACCTTAGTCTGTAAGTATTTCTTTATGAAGCATGAAAAGATGTACGAAGATATATTCTATTCGCTCTTTTAGTATAGCATTTGTGTTGTATTAAATGCTAATCGCGGTTAGCATTTCTCCATTGGCGATAATGTTAAAATTAGCTTAGAAGCTAGCTAGTCGGACATGTTACATGATGGCTAAGCAAGAGCAGAATAGAGTGAGAGACGTGTGTTGACCACATTTATGGACCATAATCTAGTAAATGTTTACGTGTAAGTGTTGATTTTAAAGTAAATTTGATGTGAGAGAGAGATAGAGAAAAACCCGCAGCGCTGTAACTAAGTCTGAAAAATAAAACTTCTAAAACATTCCACGAACTGTGTCTGTTTGAGTTTATAGAGGAATATTTTAGAGGAAGATCTTAAGTATCAAACACAACCTTTCATTATTAAAGACTACTTTATTACTCTGTCGTATTTTTTTAAAACTCAGCAACCAATCTACTTCCTGTTTACACCGTCACGCGCATGCCCAGTGTATGTTAATGGTCACGTGTTGCCCGTCTTCGAAGGTTGCCGTGTGGATGCAGATCAATTCGAAAATGATGCTGAAACGCCCGTGTGGACGGAGATCGTTTCTATTTGACAAATCTGCTTCCAAATAGAAACGGAGTAGCATGGATGTAGCATCAGGGACGGGGACGTGTGATCACAGACATGTGTGAGGCAGTAAAAGTCTCCATGTGTTCCCGACTGCGCATTTTGCTGATAAACTGGGCGCACTTGGCACGGAGTTCACTTGACGATTTGCCAACTTTGCAGCTCAGAAATTTTAATTTGAACTGCTCAGCAATCCGTTTGCAGTTGACGTGGAAAGAGCACCTGTGGAGCTGATAGACCTCCAGTGTAATGACACTCAAGGCAAAGTATGACACTGTCGGCGCTGCACAGTTTCCAAGCGTCACCCCCGAAATGATGCCTTAAGTTAACTCCGCCTACATGCTGCTCAAATGCTCTGCATGTTTGGGAGCACATACCTGTGTGAGCAGCTTTTCTCTGTGATGAAGATGAACAAAAACCCACACAGGAGTTGTCTCACTGATGCACACCTTCACTCCATCTTGAGGGTTTCCACAGAACCTAACCCCAGATATTAATGAACTGGCAGCCAAGAAAAGATGCCAAACATCTGGCTCTGGTACGTATGCATAAAATAATGTAGCCTACCTAAACATGTATTCTTTTTGCACTTTGTCCAATATCCCTTCTATCCTGCTTATTAAATGGTAACTCTATTTGGCCCTCAACGTGGTCCCAATTTTTTATTTTGGCCCTCTCTGTGATTGAGTTTGACACCCCTGGCATATATGCTGTATTATGCTAAAAGGTGTCATTTTGTAACGTTTTTGGTTGTTGGTGTGCCGCGGGATCTTTTTAATGTAAAAAATGTGCCGCGGCTCAGAAAAGGTTGAAAAACACTGAACTAGAGGTCCTGAGGTGGCGCACGCTACCGCGTCACCTCCGTTGTAAATAGAGCAATTCAGGGTACAGCTGTTATATGATAACGACAATGTTAGATGACCATTTATCTGTTCATATGAGTGGAGTGAATGTGAACGTTTTATATCCAGCCATGTTCTCCTGAAGGAGAATCTGTTTGTTTTTGTTTTTTACATGAATGAATGGCTGAGACGTTTGTATTTACGAGTACATTGTTTGCATCTTGCAATACATATTGATATGTTCTTGATCACTTTGTGTTTGGTCCATTTGCCTTTTCTGTTGAGAAGATAACTGAGACTTTTGTGGGTTTTGAGGCACTGACGGGCTTTGAATGTCATTAATAAATGCTTTGTAAGGCATATAGTCCTCACTTTAGATGAGGTCACACAAAATACTTAACTAACGACTAGTAACTACCTGAATTAATTATGAATTGCAGTATCAATATGCGTTTATAAAGCATACATTAGCATTGTCCCTAACCATTAGTGCATATCTAAATCATATATATAAATGCATGAATAATGTACATCGAAATAAGATCATTTACTAACACTTTATAAATTATGTTTTTGGTTGGTTTGTAATATCTTTAATACTTAATTTACAAATGGGGAATCCATCATTTATAAAGTATGAAAACACAATCATGAAACACATAATAGACGAGCTTATTAATCAATAAAACATTTATAACTGTTGTAAATTGTATACTAATGAGTGTTAATGTAGGAACAATGCTTTATAAATGATGAATTAAGTGTTTACTCATACTTAACTAATGCTTCATAGTGTGTAGTTATTATAAAGTGTTACCAAATGTTTTTCTCTGGGCACAAAAAGTAATGATGGGAAATGTAATAAAAAGCATTCAAAAATAAAAGCCAACACTACACTATTCAGTGATCAAGATTTGGTAGATGCCGAAAGCTGGAAATTGTCCAACACTGTTGTCTTGGTCATTAAGCAGCAGTAGCTCCACTAGGCCACGTTTCCAGTCATTTTCTACAAAAACCAGACTGCTTTCCGTCATAACTGATTCATGAGATGTTTAAATAAATGAGATTTAGTCTCTCAACCAAAACAGAATGTACCGCCTCAGCAGGAAATGTCTCCTTTCTGTGTAAACTATTGATTTCATATTAAGAAACAGCTTTACATGGCACTCATATACTTTACTAAAGATAATGATGACATTGATGTGTTTTACCTGAATCCATATGAGACTCATTATGGACCATTCAGATAGAGAAAACTAGAACAGATGACGTACAGTAAGGAGTCTCGTTCAGAGATTATCAAATCAGTAGGTTCTTCTGAAGGTTATTGTGTTCAGTCTGTTCAACTTCTAGATGTTTCTGTGATGTCCTGTGTAGTCACTTCCTGACCTTAGCCAAGTTTTTTAGGTCTAGCTTTCGTTTCATTGATGAACCTCGATACATCTTGTAAAAGTATACATATGTCACATTGTTTTGATAGCTTGTTCAAGCACAGACTTCTCATTAGACCATTTAGTAAACTGGGAGCATGGTGCCAGTCCTTGACCATACTCACCAAAAGGTACGTCTTAAAATGTAAACTACGTTTCAAAAAGTACTCATTGCATTCACATCATGCATGTTTATGACAACATTTATTCAACAGTTATCCAAATACGAATACCAGTTTGAACACATGTAAAACAATTTTACAAATGCACACATCATAACACGATTAATATTAATATTTAACGTACATATATACATAAAATAGTCTTTTTTTTCAGCACAGAAGTCAGAAGCAGATGAATATGATGGCAAATCACTCTTCCACGCTCGATGGTAGAGGTCCCGTGCGTGTAAATCAAACAGCTACGCATCTATTTACCATTGTATAACTAAATTTAATTGGTTACAATCCTCGTCTTTAGATTGTGTCAGACTGAAATCCGGCCAGATCTTCAGCAATGCATGATATTTTATAAGGTCATGTTTGTAGTGTCAGTACAGTACATTATTTACCTCTGAGATGTAGTGCAATCTGAAAATCGCCCCCTAGCGTCTGTGTCAGATTGATATCCGGTCAAGCTAAATACGAGGATTGTGACCAATTCAATTTAGTTATACAATGGTGACTGGCAGGCTGCAATTTTACCTGCGCGAGCCAGATATTCTGCGCCGATCATCGGCATGGACTTGGCTACTGCAGGTGGGTGGAGCTTGGTCGGTTTGTTTCCGCCTTTTTCTCTCATGATGGTCGTCAGAGTCGTCCCTATCTGCCATCTTCCGCTTTACACTTGGGGGGGAAGCAATAGCTGATGGAATTGAATGGAGCAGCATTGCTTCTCCGGATCTTGTTCCTATTGCCACCACATTGATGACCCACATATACGACATCAGGTGATTTTCTCTTCCTCCCTGACGGAGCCCGGCTCTCAGCAGGGACGCTCCTCCGATCCGGTTCGTCGTTAAGGGCTTTGCTGCTGCTGGTGGGTGGAGCTGGGACAGCTTTAACCCTTTTTCTCTGATCACGGTAGTCAGAGTCGTCCATCTTCCTCTTCAAACTGTAGCTGCTTGAGGTATCAGTATTCGATCGATGTGCCTGGGCCAGAGGGCTCCTCTCAGCAGAAGCAGAAGGAAGGTTCTGCTGGATGGGATGGGCGGTCGCAGAGGATGGCTGCTGCAGAGACCCACACACAGCTTTCCTACTGTCAGTAGTCGGGTTCATTAACTCAAAACAGGACCGTACACTGCAAAAAAATGAAGCATTACATGAATGAACTTCCTTTACCAAGTGTATGAACAAACACATTCAGATAAAGTCAGAAACAAAAAGTGTTCTCTTCTACATACATCAATGAAATCTTAACATTAACTTACTAGGAGCTGCGATGGTACATCCAGACCATGATGCGCATGCTGGTGAATCGATGCTTGAGCACCTGACTGGGTGTAATTCTCTTGGCAGCATCAAGCTGAAGCATCCCATTGAGGAGGTCCACAAAGTCTAGCACGTCACACGATTCTGCAGCTTTATCAGCCATCGTTTCACTGTCGATGGCCCGGATCTGTAAAATGAAGAAACAATAACAACAGCGGTCAGGGGTATCTTAATAAGTCACCTCCAGAAGTGAATGCTTGAGAAATATTTTTTTTAAGTCAATAACAAACAAACAACACCTACAAGCACGAGATCATACAGCGAGCTGAGCTTCTTGACCCTGGTCTCCTGCGACTGAATTCCACTCTCCCACCAGAACTGTTCTGGTGTCTGAACAGACAGTTATTGTTAGTGTGACAATCTGAGTACAGTAAACTTGGACAATTAGGCAGACAGACCCAAATATTCTAGAAATGCAACATGGACAGAATTAACCAGACACAAATTCTAGGTCAAAGAGCAAGTCAGTTAGGTCAGAGTAGTGGTGAAGTGACAGGTACCTTGAGTTTCCAGGTACTGTTTGTGGAGTTGTGGTCCTGCTGGAAATAAAGGCCAGTTTTGCATCCGAGGGTGAGCATGGTGTTCGGTGGCTGACCTTGAGTCTCCACTATGTACCTCATCTGAAGATACAACACAACGTCAAGTCACAACGGGATAGAGGACTGTCACTAAGTTTTAACCGATTCATTTCTATATACAAAAAAAACTAATATTTAGCAACAAGAACAGGGGGGGAAATGAATAACTATGTCATAAAGAAGAGGTTTAAGAGTGAAGAAAAAAATATAGTTTACATTTACTACATACACACACAACTAAATCAAACTTCAGGTAGTACTTACCATATCATATTCACTGCTGCCGGGGTAGGGTAAGAAGCCGAGGTAGAGTGTAGCAATGATGATGCCCAGAGACCACATATCTATGGCCTCGGTAAATGGTAGACCCAAAATAATCTCTGGAGACCTGAGAGAGGAAAAACAACAATTATGACAATTTCCACTGTTTTGACAGGCACCTGTATCAATCACAACTTGAAGCATATGACCTCTACTACAACTGCAGCGAAACCCCTGATTGATCAAATGTGATTTCAGTCACTCACCTGTACGGACTGCTCTGAAGGCAGGAGCCCAGTATGGCAGCTGACACATCACTGGCCAGGCCGAAGTCGATGACTTTAACTCTGTAAGGCTCCTGTGCATGGTTCACCAACATTATATTTTCCAACTTGAGGTCTGCATGTATTATTCTAGCAACCTTCAAGTGGTCAAGTGCGTTGGCGAGCTGAAAGGTTATTAAAGTCAGTCATTTCACAATAAGGGCAACGATATTTTATCAGTATGCTTTAGTGTGTTTATTAATGCAGGAAGAACTGCAGTAGAACGTACCTGCTGAACAATGGGTCTGATTTCCTTAATATGGAGAGGTTGGCCATTTCTGTCCATCATGAAGTCGTAAAGACTTCTGTCCAGGTGCTCGAACTCCAGACAAATGTGTTCATTGCTGATGAAAGACCGGTACCAGTGAACCAGGTTGCATTTGTCAGAGAACAGGAATTTAAGTTTTAACAGGACAGCCACCTGGGGATAGATAACAGGTCACAGATTTTATATTAGCTTTACCCACAGTAACAAACCATTATATTGTATTGTAGGTATTTCTTCAAATACAGCTGTACAAAAGCATTGTCACACAAATATTACTAATCAAACTTTGATGAGCACTTTTCTGTTTCCTCTCCTACCTCAGCTTTTGCCTGCCGGTCCTGATTTTTCATCAGTTTGATGGCCACAGTCTTCCTGTCGGCGATCCTCATGCACTTAGCCACTGTGCCGAAGGTGCCCTGCCCCAGGACAGCCTCCACCAAGTACTCGGAGAAACTAGAACGGAGCAAGGCTCCAACAACTACCGAGTTACTATGGGATGGAAGGTTGGACATATTTGAAGCCATCAGATGAGACACCTGCTGCCAGGAACTCAAAGCTGAGAGGAATGCAGATGGGGACACAACATTTAGTCACAATGTAACACTATAACAATAACATTTTGATAAAAGAAATGAAAGTTATGATGTGAGAACAATTACTAAAGTAAAGATACTTACCGAGTGCTGCAGCTGATGTCCTTGGGATTTGTCGGGATTTTCTCCGCAAAACGTTGTAAATAAGTGTGTAAATCACAAGTTCGGACAGATACGAGTCTGTGCACGAGTACGTTTGAAATTCAAAGGTAAAAGTTTCAAGGTTGGGATAACTCTTGTCTTGCTGCTTCGCTCTCTGAATCTCTGAAGGCACTAATCACTGATACTGGTTGACCTCAGAATGCCCATTCTGCTTGGGCATTCTGCTTGGGCATTCTACATGGGCATTCTAATTCTTCAGTGTGTTCTACAACACCTTTGTGTTCTCTGACACTTTTGTGTTCCGTGACCGTTTCAGAGCATCACAACTTGCCGTTGATCACAATTACATGGTCTGAATGAACCATAATGGTTAAATAAAGGTTATTATGATATTATAAGCCAGACTGATGCATATTCAGTGAAGGGTCGTTGGTGGATGCAACTCTTTACTCGTACAGAACACACAAACTTTAATACCATGATTTTTAACACATACTATAAATATCTTTAATGTAATGTTAAGTCCCCTTTTCTTTTACTCGAAGCGATAAGTTCCAAAGTGGACAATTTAACAATATTTATTTAATCTCAGCTATTTTCAAACAAAAGATTCTCAAACAAAGTGGGAGAGGATGGGACACATGTGGTCGTGCCAAACAAATAGAAATCAATATAACAAATAACTTTTCAACTTTTCAACTTTTCGCTGTGAAAGAGAAGTGCAGAGATCAGGTGAAGTGAAACGTTAACTTCAGCCATGATTTCGTCCTCTAAGCTCATGACAGTTGTTTTCACCCTGCATCCTGTACTTGTCAAATTTGATGCAAACTTTAAATAACTTAAGCTCTCACGCCACAAAAGCCTCCGGAGACAGCGACGAGACGAGATAAAGCGGGCACTTTTTCTTGGGAATAGATTTCACAGAGGTCAGATCTTCATTTCTCAGACAGACCGAATAGCTATGGGTCAATAAGAAGACAGGACACCAGCTAAATTCAATAAGCATTTAAGTGATTTGCAACACTTCAGCGGCAGTCTGTGACAAGGTAAAACTACCTCCTTACAAGGGCTGGAAATCATTTCCAGATCCATCAAGCTCGCAGCTGTCAAGGTCAGATGCACACAGCAAATAGAAAACGGGGTTTCTTAGATGTTGGTGGGCTTACTGGGAAAGTAAAGATGAGCAAATTATTAGCAAAATGACAGAATCATGTTTTCCCAAAGTGAGACATCCCTAAATCCTATCTTGTCAGAAATGTAATTTAAATGGGATCAGTAATCTAAACAATGGATCATTTCTTAGCAGCAAGAAAATTGGGTTTTGAATTGATTGACTACTTGATCCTCCCCTTATCATTACTATAAGGTGCCTTTGAGCAAGGCTCTTAGCAACCAACTGCACCAACAGAGCTCTCCATTGACTGTATAGCAAGGTGATCCTGTAAAAGAGCTTTCATACACCGCAAATTAAAACAAAAAACGAACTTGAAATCTTAAAAGGGCCTAAATCCTTATGATAACAATGTCTCCTAATGACAATGTGAAAACACTGTGACAGTTTCAGCTCATTGTTTTGCTGTCCGGCCCATAACTTTACTGCTTAGGTTCATTCTCATAACATGGTTTTCAGCAAAAAAAATACTAATATTCTTAGTAGCATGGATGTAGCATCAGGGACGGGGACGTGTGATCACAGACATGTGTGAGGCAGTAAAAGTCTCCATGTGTTCCCGACTGCGCATTTTGCTGATAAACTGGGCGCACTTGGCACGGAGTTCACTCGACGATTTGCCAACTTTGCAGCTCAGAAATTTTAATTTGAACTGCTCAGCAATCCGTTTGCAGTTGACGTGGAAAGAGCACCTGTGGAGCTGATAGACCTCCAGTGTAATGACACTCAAGGCAAAGTATGACACTGTGGGCGCTGCACAGTTTCCAAGCGTCACCCCCGAAACGATGCCTTAAATTAACTCCGCCTACATGCTGCTCAAATGCTCTGCATGTTTGGGAGCACATACCTGTGTGAGCAGCTTTTCTCTATGATGAAGATGAACAAAAACCCACACAGGAGTCGTCTCACTGATGCACACCTTCACTCCATCTTGAGGGTTTCCACAGAACCGCGGCTCAGAAAAGGTTGAAAAACACTGCTGTAACTGACCAGATATGAAGCCCGTAGTGCGTTTTTTGTAGACCCAACACATGAATGAGACTGCAGTTGTTTTTGGCTGTTTTGTAACTCCAATTTCGATATAAAAAATGTAAGGGGCTTTTGACTTGCACTGGCATGCTTGGTGTTCAGGTGGCGATGTAAATAAGAGGGCTTCAGACAGCTGTTAGCCAGAACCTCACTGCACACCACGCACTGTGGCTTTGGGCAATCTGCATTGCCAATCCAAGTGAAGCCCAGACCCAGATACTTTTCATCATATTTCATCATATTTCCTCTTTTTTTTCCCAGTCTGATGCTCAATCTCGTTTCCTATTTTTTCACCTTGACTCCGCTATGGGCCTATGTGCTCCCGATTTGTCTGAGCTATCCCTTCCTCCTTTTCGGTCTCCTCCGTCTCATCTTTCTCTGACTCCCGCTCAATTTCTTCTCCCAGTCTCACCTCTCCGTTTCTCTCGCCTCCGATTCCTCTCTCTCTCTCTGTCCCTCTCCTCTTTTATGACTGATAGCTTCAGATGTCCCACCTGACAGTTTCCCAGATTTCAGCCAGTTTAGCATATTTGCATGAACGTTGCTGGATGAATGAAGTTAGCTGTTAGCTGACGTTAGCTGCACAAGCTAGGCTAGCTAGTGTGTACGTAAAAGACTGGCGGCAAGAGCTGAAGTGCATTTATTTATTGAATTGTAAGTTTTTAATTTTAAATTTAAATCTTACAAAGGGAATTTTTATAATTCATGTTTTTATTTTGTGAAAAATCCCACTTACCATTTTTTGAATTATATTTAATATTAATTATTGCACCATTAGACCACCATTACATTTTTCCTCTCGTGCACCCCCTAGAGGCAGCTTGCGCACCCCTGCACCACACTTTGGGAATCCCTGACCTAGACAATTAACAAAGACACAGGTATATAGAACTAAATATACTTATACTGCTATCTAGTGGTAGAAATGGTAAACACTTTTACTCTGCGTCTCCTTTTACACGCTGTGCTCTGCCTTCACTCAAGGAATAGAATATGGTGGAAAAATAAATATCCGTGCAAACCACAACCACTCTGCACACATATTGTGTTTGATTAAACTATATTGCGAACTGTATTGCGTTAAATAATGCACTGATTAATCAAAAAGTTGATTCTTGCTGTGTACATGGATAAATGAATATTAAACCACCATTTTAAGTATTCACTATCTAATGATAACATTATTGATGTTCAATATCATACTGTGTAACATTTCCACAGTAAAACCTGTAGTGTGTCATAGCTTCTCAATATCAGCTGCTTATGAAAAACAATGAGACACATACAAAACGCTTTCATGGACATCTTTACAAAATGTAAAGCCAAGGTGAAAAATCGTCACGACCTCCTCAGCCAATCAGGCAGAGGCGTCGTATTACCACGCCCCCCACATCTGGATCTCTCTCGGTCCGTAACACCTACCCGGTGTCTCGGTCTGTCTGTCCGACATTAAACCATGTAACCGAGCGGGTCCTCGGTGTCACTACGAAACCAAACCGAACGGCGTAACGGAGCGCAACGGAGCGCAACGGAGAAAGGTGAGTAAAGTTGTCTTTGTGCAGCGGGACTCTGGTGGACTCTGGTTCATACCAGCGAGAAAGTGGATCTATGCACACTGTTGAAAATGAAGCGTTAGTTTTCTATCAGAGAGAAGCATGTCCCTGTTCATATGATGCGCAGTGACTCTGCAGAGACATGAAACAGGAGGTTCAACGCTTCCTAACCTGCTGCTCACTCTTAGTTGTTTTCCAAGCAGCGCTGTTGTTTTGATACAGGAGACATGAGAATGTTTGCCACAGACCCACCTCCAGAAAACCAGACTCTGGTGAAGAGAGGAGGAGCTGGAGTCTGAGCAGGAAGCTTTGGGAGTTCTCTGCATGTTGAGTGATGCAGATGCTGTCCCCCTTCTTTTGTATTATCTGTGGCTGTTATCTTTTTTATTTCATGCTGCTTGCTCCCATTTCTCCTGCAGAAGCACATGCTGCATCTGATCACAGGTGCAGGAGAAGACTGTGCTATTGGGCCTAAATGCCTCAAACATTTCCTGTCAATATAAAGCTTCATACATGTGCACGGCTCTACATCAGAGGTATTCAACAGGGGGTCCGCGACCCCTAGGGGGTCCGCGGGGGTACTGCAGGGGGTCCGCAAAACTTTTGGTTGATTAGACACATTTTTTTTTTCCAAACATGAATCTGTCCGTTATTTTAATAGTTCAGTATTGTATGCAAGATAACAGGTATGTTTATGCATGGCAGTGGCACTAATAGGCCATCACTCATTTTCGTTTCCACATTTATGTTTAAAATATAAACGTAAATTTGAATAGCTTGTATGCATGATTATCATGCAATTGACAGACAATGTTGATATTGGCATTGGTATCAGCTGACAAGGTGTTTATAAATGGCAGTGGCGCGGCCTCCCTGCTCACTGTACCTTGCACATGTTTAAAATAAAAACATGAATATATGAACCTGTGTATTATTTGAATAGCTTAGTATTGAATGCACAATAACAAGGTATATTTATACATGATACTAGGCCCAGTTTAATATAAAACAATTTTATAAATTTATATATAGTCGGGGGTCCCTGCTCCATCTCTCTATCAGTTTGGGGGTCCTTGGCCTGAAAAACGTTGAAGACCCCTACTCTGCATGACACACATGTTAGACCCCCCCTCCCCCCATATTGCAGTTTTATATCAGTTAGGGGACAAATGATCAGGAAAAATGATCGGGGTGGGCTAAACCGTTTCACTTTCATGTATATATATACCGTAACAAGACCCTCCCAGACAATATTATAATACCTTTCTTTAATAATAAGTAAAATAGTCAGAGCATCTTAAATCCTCACATGCTGATGGAATATTAATTTCCACCAATTCGCACAGTGGAATTAAACCTTGACAAAAGTTAGAACAAAAACAATGATGAACATAAGCTTTTCCCACTGGACTAAAACCTCGCTAACACCCACCAACGTGTGGCTTTTGCCTTCAAAGGCTCAGCATTGATTCCTGGGTCAGATGACTCTGCAGTAGTCTGCTTTATTAATCGGCTCCGGCTTCGATCAGCAGTGACGGAAACATCACACGATCATTTTAGCCTATTTTTTTTCCAGTGCCATGCTATGTGACGCACTTTGAAGTCCAAGATTTTTGGACGATTATTATAATTTATCAACAAACAAAACATACAATCAATATGCCTTATCCTCAAAGCCACCAGACTCCAGTCAGACACAACAGTCATTTTGTTTCAGTCAACAGAAACAAAATGAACCTCATCGAAACCGTCTACGTTAGTCCAACAATCGCCAACTCTGGTTTGAGAGTTGAAAAGAGGGACTGAATAAGTAAGATACAAAAAATAAGCACCGTAACACTTTCACTGATTACTAACCCTGTTTTCAACAGTGTTGTTGAACGTGACACGCCAGAGAAAAAAAACGACCATCGCCTTCTTTTAGTGGGTTTTTACTGTGTGTAAAAAAACCTGAATAAATGAGTCCTTCTGTCGCTTCTGAGGGACTTTGTCCTGACCCCTGGATTTCAAATAACAATAGTTATGAAATGAATAGTAAAATCTAAATCTGTGCTTAAAATAATCGCATACATAAAATATCGTTCCCTACTCTCCCAAAAAGTCAGATGAATGAAAGTACATACTGTCGCTCACTTGTTTATTTCACAGGAATTATTCCACTGTCAAGTTCTAAGAGCGGTTCAAAGATGTTCACACACCTCCACATGATCTATGAGACCCGTCTGAACCTGAACACAACATGTCGTCCTCTGCTGCTCAGTTTATCCATATGTAATAAAGGGGACAATTTCCTCGTCTAAGCTGCTTTGGAATCTGTTGGAGAGATTAGCTTCACTGAAAGACCAAGGCTTTTTGGCACACGGAGCCCGAGCTGCATGCTGCTTTGTGGAAATGAATCAGCTGCAAGGTATTTTAATGAATGCTGACTTCAGTCAGTACTTGCTAGGGTTATGGAGCTGAGGTTGTTTTTGTCCACTGGGACCTTAAAATGACAGTTACTGTTGCCATCTGCTGCCTTCAGGTGCTGTTGTTTTTAACGGCCTAGAGAGATTGTTTTGTGTCTGTGATTTCCGTGCTTTTATATTTTGAAGTAAACTCTGGTCAAACCACTTCTCCCTGAAACCGAGAACCTGGCAGGTTTATGAAAGCAGCCACTCTAGTTCCCGCCGGTGTGAGAGTAAACTGTTAGCACTGAACGCTTTCACAGGAGCTAACTGCTAACTGGACTGAATATCCGCTTCATGCATTGATTCAGACCGTGTTGGTGCGCTATGGAGCTGCCAAAAATACGACTTCTTCCATCCCTCCATTGGATCTACAATTCCCATCATGCTTTGCGGGATGCAAGCAAAACGTATAATGTTGCCATGAAGACAGTGAGTTGGCTTTTGGCTACACATTGAGCTCTGTTTTTGAGCCTACATTTGTTTACAGTTGAGCATTTGTGCCATGCTGCATCAGCTACTAGCACTTCCCGTTTACTCTGGAACCACGGAAACAGACAACATTCACTGGGTCACTGGATACTGAAGAAAGTCTGATTGTTAATGATTATTAGGAAAGATCTGAAGCTATAGGAGACATCTGATTTATTGATCTTTATGTGTGTATCACGTCTGCGTATTGAGATTTGAGTTATGTTTCCCATAAAAGGCCACTGCAGAGACATTCAGTCACCAGCTACCAACTTGTAGAGGTGTTGCAACTTGGGAAACAGGTTCAAAATCGTCTTTATTGTGCAGCATATACAATAATTGTAAATACCACTATCTAGTTGTCACACAGTGAGCATGAGGCCTTTGGGGCCCCTGAGGGTCCGGGGTTTGTAGTACGGTCTTGGTTAGAGCCAGGCTTTCCGGTGTATGTTTACCCTTTGCTTGTCTTTCATATCTCCTCCATGACTCAACAACAACAAGTGCTGCTCTAATGGTGGTATTGGACTATTATCTGCTCATCTGCTCGCCTCCCCCTCTTCCTTTATACATCTCAAAAATAGAAGTTATGCAGAGACATTGCCCTCTCCTTCCTTGGCAGGCTCAGTGTTCCTGGTACTAATTTAAAGGGGAGTAGCCCAGAGAAAACATCACAGGCTTTTCTCAGTTGACCTTTTGGAAAGTTGTGGCTGGGCGCGGCTGGTGTCTGGTTTTTAGTCCAGTGGCAACCTCGATATACTGTATGTATGTGAAGTTTGATCGGTGTGATTTTGAAGGTTTGCATGTTGCTATTGCGAGCCTCCTAAATCTATAATTAGAGGTTAGGCTGTTAGTCAGGCTGGTGTTTGACAAACAGAACGTCAATAAACATTTCATGGAAAAAAGCAGTGAGTGTTTAGACTCCTTCCTGGTGGAGCTGTTTTTAAGGAATAGCCTTTCTGGTTTAAGTAAGTAAATAAATGGCCAAGTCAGTGTATTTAAATCAACCGCACTCTTTCCATCCCTTCCTGTCCTGTGAACACACACACACACACACACACACACACACACACACACACACACACACACACACACACACTTCATCTGGTTTGCCTCAGGGCAATAACATGACCCAGGTGTGGGAGTTCTTTTCTGCAGTTCTGACAGCATGGAGCCCAGTTAGCTTAAGGCCTTGTTTATAGTCGCTTAAGCACCGTGGTGTGGGACTTCACAGCCGGCTCATGAGCTACGAGCACGCATAACGACATTTGTGGTCAGCGCAACTTTCATTGCAATACTTGCTAAAACGTCAGGGGGCATTGTAAAAAATAAAGGAAGTGCACCGATACCAGTATCGTAAAACTACTCAATACATCTGATAATAAATCCGATAATAAATCCGATACATCCTTTACAGCAATGTGACGTTAACCTTGATCCCTCTGTTAATTGCTAAGAACAGAGGGATCAAGATTAGGTTTCTTTAAAAGAGGTTGGACCACAGCATGTTTAAGAGTCGATAAAATCAAGACGGCGATACAGGTTTAAAATTGCTAAAATAACTAGGAATATCCCTCCAAACATGTAAAACACGGTCTGGGGGGGTTATTTGATTCTGTTTGTAAAAAAAGTTTAAAAACTGCTCACACATCTCTTGTGAGGCATCAGTAAAATTACAGAGGGAGGGAGTGACCACCGAGTCAATTATCATTAAAATAATTGGTGGATTCAAGTGGTTTGCTAAAATGAAGTTGGAGAAGAAGGAAGTTCTTGCTTCTTTAAATAGACACAGATAGAGAAATAGACCGAGAGATAAACTATGGTGGGAAAGAAGGGCAGATCTGCTGGAACCGAGGACAAGATGGAAAATGAATTGTGTATGTAGGACATGGGAACAAAGTCTAGTGAAATGTGAGAGAGGGAGGAAACAGGAGAGACAGGTAATGAGAGGACAGAGGCTAAGGATTAGGATTGGAATGAGATAAAATAGGATTGAGGCAGTTGTCTGAGATCAAGGGGCGAGGGCGGAACAAAGAGAGAGGAGGCAGGAAAATGAAAGGAGAAGAAGAGGTAAATGTGTTGACAGCTACAAGAGAGAGAGAGGAGGGGGGGGGGGGGGGGGAGACCAGCACCTCCATATTACTGGCTGTGGCCAAAGCAGGAATGTCCTCTGGTTGCACCACAGCTGAAACATACTTTTGGCCCACAGAGTTCCTGCTGACGCTGTCCCAGACAGGAAGACAACATGGCCTCCAGCTCTAACCCCCTCAGTGGCCTCACAGACAGGAGCGGGAGCTTCTTTAAGGTGAGGACTGATGGATGATTCATGTAGCTGACTTTGCAAAAAATCCCTTTGAAATATAAAACACATCACTTCCTGTGTATCAAATGGGATTTTTCGGATATTCTGACTCAATACTTGTTTGTTTAGAACAGAAGAAAACTGTGTTGCCTCTTGTTTTCACCGTGCTCTATCGCTGTCCCTTTAGCTGTCTTTTCTTTATCTCTTTGCTGATCCGGCCGTGTTTCTTTATACTTTCACCTCTTTTCAGTTTAAACAAATTGTGAGTCAAACAAAGCAACATTTATGAAACTATGATAATGAGAGCCTACCTAAATACTTGGAGCGAGCCAACTAACCTTCAAATTGTGAAAACGGTAAATGGAGTTGAACTTGTATAGCGCTGTTCTAGTCCTACGACCACTCGAAGCTAAATGTGTCTCCTCTCTGCTGCTGTGGTTATCATTCATGTCTTGCCAGGGACAAATAGTGCAAACAGTCTGTAGATGTACTTTACAGTGTGTGAAAAGTAATGAAGAAGTCAGGTGATGTATTTTAAACAGAGTTGACTAATTTGACCTTATTTTTGTTGCCTAACTTACATAACATGATTACTCTAATCAAGGCTCATGTCAAGTAAACAGTATTTGTCAGAGTAGCAGCTCGTATTTGTTCTGCTGGGTCTCATTGTTTACAAAAGGAATGCCTGATGTTAAGCTGCACACTGGAAAGAATGGCGAAATATACAATTTTGTTTTGTTTATTTTGTTTTGATTTCGAGTTCCACAACTCAAATACACATAAAGTATAAAAAAACAGCAAGTCATTACTTTTGAAATGGTAATCAGCAAGTTTATGCTGATGGTAAAGGTGTTGCCTGAAGCTTTAGCTCATTACACCTTTTTACATGAATCATTATACACTTCTCATTGAATTTATACACTTATTAGATTACAAAATATGAAAAATAAAGTTGATTAAAGCCAGGGTGGGCAATGTATTTTAGATTTTTGTTTGTTACATTTGTTGAAATTATATTTACATCCTGATGGATCAAATATAGAATAGAAATGAATCAGCTGTGACTGTCATAAGGGACGGTACACATCCAATCGTTTCCTTCTGCCCAAAAGTAATGATTGGACGGACTACATACCTACCTGTCTAACTACTTTACCTGTCTCTACCTACCTGTTTTCCAACCTACCTATCTCTACCTGTCTCTCTGTCTATGTACCTACTACATGTCAACCTACCTGCCTGTCTCTACCTACCTGTCTACTAAACTACCTGCCCCTTAAACAAGCTGCTAACTTGACAACAGTGAGTGCTAGCAATAGCCATGGTCGTTGTTTACGTTCCTTTTGATACTCTGCTTTATGGTCTATTAGACTCTAAATGGACCATAAGTTACTAAATGAACATCATGCTGTATTGAAGAAGACTTGAAACTAGAGATTGAGACCATAAACTCATGTTTACAATGTTTACTGAGGTAATAAATCAAGTGAGAAGTAAAGTCATTTTCTCATAGACTTCTATACAACCAGAGGAGTCGCCCCCTGATGGACATGAGAGAGAATGCAGGTTTAAAACAGTTCAGCATTGCTTCACTTTTCAGACGCGGAGGTTGACATCTGTATACATTTTTACCAGTGTTGCTACAGCAGCTGTTCTGTCGTCATCATCTGAGTCGGCATCAAGGTCGCCAGCTGCCTCTTCATTTCACCTTTATTCTGTATCGTACAGATTATGGGAGTATTGATCTACTATGGAAGAGAAATGTATCTTTCTTGTTTGTTTTATGATAATCACCTCAGTAAACAATTCGTATGGCTCTCGTTGGATTTGTTTTATTTGTCAACCCAGACAGTGCCCCACAAAATCAGGTTTCATCCTGAAAAACTGTGAAATGTTTGAAAGCTACTCTACACTAGTAGTCTTTTCAAACAATCCTTTAATGAGCAGACTAATTTTCAATTTCCATCCATCTATCACTTATGACTAATCTGGATTTCATAGGCACACATAAGTTGCCATACTGTGGTCCATATAAATCACAGTACATATGTAAAGCAGCTACAGTCTTGTGCGTTGGAAGCCCCAGTAATGGTCAAGAGGAAAAGTCGTGCTCTTCATTTAAATCCCTGCAAGCACGAGACGTAAAGCTTGTGATGAGCACTGTGTCTCAGTGGAAGATCTTTCACCTGGCTGCATCTTCTTAGTTCATTCAGGTTGTTTGACAAATTCAGTGTTTTAGGCAGATGAATAAATGAAACCCACTTTCAAAGCTAAAAAAAAAAAAGAGTTAGACCAGGATCAAGAAGGAACTAAGAAACAAACACTGAAAGTTGTCTGGCTTTTAATTTCCTCTACCGTTTTTTTCCGTCCTCACTAACTCTGAAACCGTGTGTGTGTGTGTGTGTGTGTCAAAACCAAACATAGTTTCCCGTTGACTCCATCCATGGCTTTAACAGCAGTGCATGCAGAGAATCACTTACCTCGACACACACGCATTCACAAGTTTAAGGAGCTGAAAGAATAATGCTCTGGCGTGTGTCTATGCTTGAATCACTCAGCAACATGTGTGTTCACCTTCCATTTTCTAGCTCAGGAGTCTCCATGATGTCGTTCATATAATTCAATGGCCCTCTCTTCACAGAAGGCTTCTCTCCACAGCCACATTAATAACTCTCGCTGCTGGGCTCCTCCCACTCCGTGCCCCCCCCCCCATACAGCATTCCTGTGCTGGAATTGAGGTTGGACCAGTTTCCATTCTCTGTCCAGCTGTTTCACCTGAGCTTTAAAGAGATACAGTGGTGAAATAAGGGAGGTACATATCCAGTATGTAATAATCCATAGTGCTGGTCAGTTGTCTATAGACCCTTGTCACTGTCTTCACCAGGGTTCTAATTGAGCGTCCTCAGTTTGTGTTTGAAGTGTACAGTGTTAAGGGCTCCAGTAACACCGTCTACTCATGCTGTGTAGAGTGTGAGGCTTTCACAGAGCTGGCTCCACTTAGTCGTAGGAGGGGGGAGTCAGAGGGGCCTGTGGTGGCTGTGGTCTGGAGCCCAGCTGGTGGAAGACCGTTTGGACAAGGAGGCCTCCTACTGGTTGGAATGTAAACTAGTGATTCTGTATGATGCTTTGTGTTTGCACTACATGGGTAAAGCTTACCACGTCTAAAGAAGCCTGATAATATCACACTGACATGCTTTCTCTTCATTACCTCACATTTGTGGTCTTCATTATACTGTGCTCTGCATCCAGATGCACTGTTAGGAAGCCAACTCGATTGCACTGTTTGACCCAAATGTGAACATCTTCTCGGATGTGTTTGAGGAATTTCTGCAATGTAGGATGCAGGAATGTGGACGAGGCTGGAAAAAAACAACAACAACATGAGAAGCAATTAGTTGCTAGAAGTCTTAATACAGCTGAGCAGTTTTTCCACTCTATTTTTAACAAGTCCTTTTCGGAGGGGGATTCTCATATCGTATTCTCATATGCTGCATGAGGAGAAAAGGACAGGTGCACGCAGGTGTTCCAGAGGAAACAGGAAGTGAGTTTTGCTAGTTTGTCCCACTGATTTGTTCATTTCATCAACAAGGGGTCAGCACAACACAGCTTAAGAGACAATGAAGTACTTTTACCAGATGACAGCAATTTGTGTTAGATATCGCAATTCTTCTCTCATAACTCAGTCAAACCTGAGCTCAGACATCAAACACTTATTCACTCACTTCCTGAGGTTACCATTATCTCTTTAATTAATACATCTACTGCAGATTTTCATCCATGGATCACCATGGAAAAACCATGGATCACTATGGTTTCCATAGAAACCATAGAAAAAAGACACTCCTTATAACTCCAGAGTTTGCCTGAGAATCTTTGGAACAAAGTAATCCAGTATTGTTGTCTGTACATCTGCAGATACATTGCAAACAGGAACTTCTAATAGCTAGTTCTGCATACTCTTAATGGTGTCAATTTGCCAAAATGTAATCAAATGTAGACTGAAAAAACAGGGCTGAAGTTGTAGCCCACAGTGTAACTCACTGACTGGCTACATTACACTTCCTGTTCGCATTGGGCAGCAGACCACAAGAGTTTTAGGTATGCTTTGTTTCAGCGATCGTGAAACACATTCCACATCTGTCATCAGTATTTATAACGTTAGCTAAAACTAAACACAGTACAAAGACACAATCCTACATGCCATTTTTATTTTAACAGTTCACTCCGTTGACTAATTAGTGCTAAACATAGATGACACGACAACACATTATCTCCTGAAATAGTCCTGCGTGACACGGGAGGAGCAATCCGTCAAGCTTTCCTGCCAGAGTTCTGCATGTGTTTGCACACAGTACCTCTCACTCTGGATGTTGATGTGGGTCACTTCTTTGACAATGCTTTTGTCTTGATGTTTCCTTCCTAAAGGAAATGAGGTACACAGGAAACGGTTTCCCTGCCCTTTGTTCCAGATGTGACCAGCACAGTCCCTCCGTCTCTTGCTCTCTAATTTATGTTTGAGCAATGCTGTCGGTTTCCTTTACTGCTGTTCCCTCTCCTCTTCTCCTTCTTACATCCCCTCTCATTCTGTCTGCTTCCAGCTGATTGATACATTTGCATTGGAGATTGGGGAGCTGAAGAGAGAGATGGTCCAGACCTCTCCAACAGCCAACAGAGAGCCTATGGATCTACGAGGGTAAGACAGCACTTCCTCCTATCTTCAACCTGACTAGTCTTGTTTTTTATTGTGTCTGAAAATCTTGATGAGCCACACCGTGTTTCACCTTCATCTTGTTCTGCGTTCTGTCGAATCTGACTTCCTTCACCAGTGTTTGTAAATACCTCTACACATTGGTACTTGTTGTCACCAGCAGATGGCAAAAGAGTTTCACTCTCTGTCTGTCTCTCTCTCTCTCTGTGTTTCTCTGCCAGGCTGGAGAGTGAGGTGAGCGGCGTTTACCTCCAGTCCCCCCACTGTGGGGGGGAGGGGGGTGAGAGGGATTCTGGATACGACTCTCTGCGAAGGAGGATGAGCGTGTTGGACAGGCTGAGTCGAACCCATCCGGTGTGGCTGCTGCTGGCCGTCAGTGAAGAGGAGGCCGGTCGTATTCTGCTCAGACAACCTCCTGGGGTGAGGGGTTACCGTCCAAATACAAGTGCTAATGCGTCTCATTTTTGATTATTGTCTAACATTGTATATTTCATAACTTTAAGGTTTTCCTGGTCAGGAAGTCAGCCGCACTGCAGAGAAAGGTTCTGTCTGTGCGTCTGAAGGAGGATCCGTCAGGAACTCCAGTCAGCCACTTCCCTGTCAGAGAGAGCCAGTACAGTAAGGGACATGGGGGGGGGGGGGGGGGCTTTCAGATCATCTTAAAATTGTTTGTTAAAAAAGTAAATTCACGTTGACTCAGAAGTTGTAATGGCCTGATGGATCACAGAGCTCCAGTTGTGGTCTTTCCGTTTCCCTGGTCAGCTCCTCTGATTGTGTCCAAAGTAGATTCCTGCTAGCACTTAGCTGTTATTTGAATGTGACTGTTTGGTCATGGTCACGTTTGTTTGCACTTCCTCAACAGTGACATTGAACAGGTAACATGCTGTAGCTAAGCAGCTGTGTGCATGTGTGACTTTGGGAACACTTGCACTTGAAGATAGTCAAGATGTTGACGTATGATGCCATACAAGAAAAACAACAATATTCTAGTGGTTAACTCTTATGATCGTATCACGCGAAAAACGTCATTCAGGTTGTAACTGTGCTTATCACTTCTAATAATTCAGTTCATGGAGCAGTGATGGTGCCAAATTGTGATGACACACCAGCTGTGGATTTCCCCTGCTGTAATGACAGCACACATGGGAAGGAGGGAAGGAGGGAGGGACGGCCTTTGGCCGGGTTTGTCCTTTAGATGTGGGTCAGCTGCTCTCCAGTTGGTCTCTCACACTGCCTGCTGTTTTAAAGTTAGCCATGTACCGACTGTTTGAACTAAACTTTTAACCAATACAAATCACCAGTCCTTTTAAGGCTGCTCACTAACAAGCACAGCGATGCTTAAATATCACATTGGGAAGGGTAAATGCTGTCTTTATAGTTGCTCTATGTAGAAATTAAATTATGCAAATTCATATCAGAAAATTTAGAAGTCTCAGATTAGCCAGCTCCAAAGCAAAGCAAAGGTATTGTCACTTATTGGTACTGTACAGTAAAGAGCCGATGTAGGAGTGCCTTGTTGAAACAGTGAGTGTGTTTGCTGAAGAGGGGTTTGAACCCTGCTACTGTCTGTACCAAATTCCACTGCTCCTCTTGGAACCAGGATCTGTACCAAATGTTGTGCCAATCAGTATAGATGTGGAGATACAGTATCTTAGAGGATAATTGAAGAATTTGACCTCCTGGTGACGCTACATAAAAAGGCACCTCATCCCTTACAAACCCTGAATATCTCTACCAAATTTCACGGCATATTGACAGTAAAAAGCAAAACTGTCAACCCTCTTGTGATCCCTGTCTTTTCTTTTAGTACACCAAAGCAATTAGGGTTTATCCTCTGAGGTCCTTGAACATCTGTACAAAAATTCTCAACAATTCATCCAGTATTTGAGATATTAAGTCTGGAGCAGAGTGAAGGAACTCACTTTCTTGATCATCCCCTCTTGTAATTCAGTCTGGAAACATTTCATTTGTTCGCAGCCTTTTCTCTCGAGGAATCTGGGATCAGCTTTGCAGATCTGTTTCGCCTGGTGGCCTTCTACTGTATTAGCAGGTAAACACTCCATCCATCCGATCCCCAGCTTCTCTGAGTTTTCTTCTGTGTCAACATACAAATATATATTTTTAAGTATTCATTAAAAATCAATCGATACAGTATCACAAAACATACTGAAGTGTATCAACATTTTCTCATTCTTTCTGATATTGTATTTCTAATCTTTATTCTCGGTCACATTTATTGTTCATCTTTCACTTAGGGATGTCCTGCCTTTCACACTCCAACTCCCAGAGGCCATTGCATCGGCTAAGACTCAGAAAGAACTGGAGGAGGTGGCTCAGCTGGGAGCAGGTAGCCTCATTGATTATTTTATTATGTCAAGTAAACAACCATACTGGTGGTTTTGCAAGTTTTTAGATATAAACCAGCTTCAGTTAAGCATTTTTAAGAGTTCTACAGCTTTTAGATTGATTTCTCACTGTTCAGGCAGCCATTTATTTACATTCATTTCACACTGGCAACAAACTGCAGAGACTTAAAATCTGTCTGAGAACGGTAATCCATCAAAGTGAACATTCTGTTGAGTTTTTTTTTTTGTTTTTTTTCAAACTTCAAGGACTGGTTCAACATTTTAGGAATTTGAATGAGAAGATCGTTAGAAGAGAAGCTTGATGTGGCTTGTGTGTCTTAATATACTGCTTAATATACTGATGAGAGGTGATTAGCCTAGCTTAGCATAAAGACTTGAAGCAGGGGGAGGCAGCTAGCCTGGTTCTCTCTAATTATTAAATGTGCATTACCAGCACTTCTAAAGCTCCTATTAACACATGTTTTAGTTAGTTACTACATGAAAATAAATGCACAAAGTGTGATGTTGAGTTAGTTGCAGTGACTATTTGTTGACGAACAACAGCTGCCAGGTTTTCTACCAATGTGTCTGTACAGAGCCCTGTACTGAAACCTCCACACACGGACCTTATCTGGCAACCCACACTATAGCAGACTGTGAAAAGAAATGCTGGGCAGATTGATACAATTATTTATATTCATTGAATAGTTACCAATTGTCATTTTTACATTTCTGTTTGTGTACAAATTAATTCAATTCACTTTATTTATAGATCCCCAAATCACAAATCTGTACAAATACGACATCCTCTGTCCCAGGACCCTCACATCAGTACAGGAACCCCCCCAAAAAGAAACCTTTACAGGGAACAAAAGCTCTGTTGCTAAAATGTTAGCGCAGGAGAATTACTGATACAAACTTTCTCATCTAACTCTCGGATAGAAATTGAATAAATCTATTTGACAACATGTTGTATTATTTCTTAAACATCAAGTAAAGTGGCTAAAGTATACAAGCTTAAAACAGCAGTGTTGCACTTTAATACAGTACATTATCTTTAACCTAATGGTGCCTGTGTGCGAGAGCCACACCTGCTACAACATGCTAACATTCAGTCGACTAAGCAGGCAAACAGAGACAAAGCAGCCAGTATTTGTGTATTCCTTCGCTGAGCATTCAGGTCCGGTTTCACAGCAGATTGAGTCACTTCATCTCTCAAAGTTATTCCAGTCTCAGCTCTGCGAATCTGCAGTGAGTCAGCTTCATACAGTAGAGCCTTCGACATAGCTCAGAGCTTATTGTGGGGGAGGAGGGAGTGGCGAGTGGAAAGCTACACTAAGTGTGAGTGCTGACATCACATAGACCTAGTGACAAACATGAAAAGCTGCTCTCCTATGTATGGATGTGGGTGTAATGTGGCTGTGTGTTTTGAGCCATACATAGAGCTGGTGGATTCCATGTCATTTCTTGGACACACAAACCCATGGCACAAACCCGTGGCTTGATTAAAAAAAATATGGAAGAGTTGAATGTTGAGGAGGAGCTTCTGTAAGCCAGAATGAATAAGGTTGTTGTTGTTGTTGCTCTCGGAACAGCATGTGAGGTAGTTGTTCGGAAATCCACATATGTCACATTTTTTAGTAGGTGTGTCTTTGCAGCTCTCTTCCGTTTGATGTGAAGGAGTTCGAGCCAGCCTGTGGGCCTCCCATAGCTAACTTATACAGTCATTAAAGGAAACTCCCACCTCCACTGGAATGCTTCTATTTAAAGCCTTAAAGCAGACTGTCATATTGTATGTTGTGGACTCTGGGCACACACATGTGAAACACAAACACATGTTACAAACCGAGACAAATGAATATTGCAGTGACTTTGCAACAGATTTTCAGGGGTGTTGTTTGAGGCACTTAGTATCTCCTGTTGTTGATCATAAAAAAATCTATTTCTCATGAGAGTAGGACTTTACTTAGGTTGTAGCCAAAATAGCAGTGTGACTTACGGGATGGCAATGTTGAGTCGGTCCACCATTTTGATCCGGACTGACATTGAATCTCTTCATGTTCATGTCTCCTTGGGATGTATCGTAACTTTTCTAGCACAGTCATCACAGAGTGTATGTGGGTTGATGACTAAATGCAAAACTAATGACATTCCCATCAGCCTCAGCTGTACATCAGCTAAGGCGAGCAGAGGGGTGAGTTGTAACAATAAAAAGAAAGACTCAGTGGTCCTGTTCTTTCTGCATGTATTTAAATCAGGTAATATGCATACATTTGGTCTGTGCAAATGAGCCTCATTGCAAAAACAAGCCAATTCACAACGATCAGCGCTAATAGACACATGCAGTGGATTTTGTAACTGAGGTTCATTTGTAAGGGATTTGTGAAAATGTCTTTTGCTCTCTGCCAGTGTTCTGCTAACTATGTTCTTGGTTTAAAGGCAACATTTATACTTTCCCACCTGGTTGTTTGCAATCCGACACATTTGTGCACATCCAATATTTTCTAACTACGCAGACGTGGATGGGCGCAGAAAATGGCGAACTTTGAGGAGCTTTGAGAATATTGGTGGTTTCCCCGCACGGGAGTTTAAAATATCGAAGCTTTTCTTAGTCACGATTCCACGTCGGCTCATGTCTGTGCGACCGTCCTTTATATGTATGCCTTTTTATGTTGTAGCAATGAGCCTTACTGTTTTCTGATCTGCTGCCTTTTTAATGTGCTGTTAATGCTGTTTGCTTTTAATTCATGTTAACACGTTGTCTAAAGTCGGCCATTGTTTGAACACCAGCTTTGATCTGAGAATTTATTGTATGTTCTTTTTCAGTCAAACATCACAGATAAATGTTAACATAAATTAAAGGGAACAGTCAGTTGTAGATGTGCTATTTGGAGTGGGCTGCCTGCTGTCTACTCTGCAGACAGACTCTACAGTGTCAGGTGGTCATTGTTGAAATGGGCCAGTATGAAGACCACGCACAGATTTCAGTCTCCAGACGCTGAGGTACTATAACAGGTATGAATAACAGCTTCTTTATGGCCACAGGAATGCAAGAGTATCGTTTCCTTTTTCCATTCCACGGAAACTGTCGTCACTGGGTTTATGATGCAATCCCTGCATAGATATTTTGGAGTGGCATGATTTGTTGCCTGTTCTTTTCAGTGTGGTTAAATCATTGTGTTGTATGTACATCTTCATGCTACAATATAGTATTTATTTTCAAGTTGTTATTAAAGCTGAGAGTGTTAGTGTGAGGACTGCCATGCCATATAGCTGAACACAATGGATGGATTCAGTGGAACAGCACACAGAAACACCAAAATTAGTGCACATGTCTTCCATTTGTTCTGTCGATATAAAAAAAAAAGGCAGAATATCATTTAAATGAGGTTTGCGGATAACAATAGCTTCATTTAACAACGGAACATTGTCCTACAACTACTCAGTAGCGCATAGACGCAAGAGAGAGGAAAACCGAGCAGGAAGAAGGAGTGGAGGAACTGGAGCTGCGTGCCGTGTGTGTGCAGTGCCCTCCCACTCTATGATTAGCATGGGCGACTCCCTCTCTCTGTCTCTGGGTGTGCACCCTGTGAATGCGAGCCAAGAGACACGGGCTGAACTCACCGCGCTTCTGCCACCAGCAAGACCAAAGACCGGCAAAGAGAAAAACTTAGGGAAACTTTAAAGAAAAGTCTGAGCTGTTGGTGAGAAGTAGTTGAGAATGCTGTTTTTGTGCTTTTTCACCTTTTTCTTTAACTGATCTTTTAATTTGAACACTCTGAGCCTTGAATTGTCCGAGGAGAGGTAGGCTATGTGTCTAGCTTTCAGATAGTTAATATGTCCGTGTCTCTATTACAGGCTTCTGGGACTCTGCCCTGTGCAGTCAGCGGCGCCCTTCCCCCCGTCCCTGTCGCCCTCTGAGCCGTACCCTCAGCCCCCAGCGAACTAACAGGAACAGGGAGGTCGAGGGGTCACGGCTGAGACACACCGGGGCTCACTGCGACAGTGCACCCCCGACCCTGCGGTCCGGCGCTCCTCCACCTTCCTTTCATCTTGAGAGAAGACATTCCAGTGGTCCTCTGTGCTTTGTCAACCCCCTGTTTCTCCAGACTCGTCGCAACCATCACCACCGCCGTGAGGACGATCCACCTTCACGTGCTGTCAAGTCCGATAACAACCTAGAGAATGCAGAGAAATCGCCCGTGAAGCCGCTCAGCAGCAGCCGAGGTAGCGAGCAGCACGTGGACAAGATCAAACTGAACGGCAAATCACGGCCACCTCCCCCTCGCCCTCCTCCCCCCCGCTCGATGCCACGCCGGCGCCCTGCTCCTCCACCGCCTGGACCTCCGGCAGCTACCACCAGACCCAAGAGCATGCCAGAGGCCGTTGCTGTGTCTACAAGACAGCAACCGTCGCTCAGCAGGCGCAAGGCTCCCGCTCGACCATCAATGGGTGCCAAGCATAGCAGCCCGTCCAAAACTGCCAGCTCACCAGTCTCTGTGCCCACAAACCCACCACCTCCAAGGCCAAAGAAGCCTGATCTGGAAGCTCACCGCTGCCACATTGCCCTGGATGATGAGACCATTGCCAAGGCTCTGTCCCGAGCCAAGCTTCCATCCTGCCAGCCTCCACCTGCCGTCCCTGCTGATGTACTCATGGAGAAGAGCGCTGGGAGTCCGTCCACTCCTAAGGAGAGGGGACGCCAGCGGCTCAGTGACATGAGCATGTCCACTTCCTCCTCTGACTCACTGGAATATTCACAGTCTCCTGGATTCTCCCTGGGCCTGGCCCCTAGTCCATCCCGACACCTTACTCATCAAGACCCAGTGGAGGACAGCAGTGAAGACGATGAGGACGGGGAAGAAGACGAGGAGGAAGACTATGGGGTCGGTCTGGAGACGGACCTAGAAATGCGACACCGTCCGCCCTTCAAAGCACGGAGGCGAATGGTTGGCGTTAGTCTGAGCGGTGGCTCCTTCATCCTCCCCAGGGCCCTGAAGGGACGCTTCCTTAAGGTGAGCGGCATGCTCAGCTCCCTCATGACCCCCGAGAGACGGGCGGTGAAAAGGATCGCTGAGCTGTCCAGGGACAAAAGCTCATATTTTGGCTCCCTGGTCCAGGACTACATCAGCTTTGTTCAGGAGAACCGAGGCTGTCACACCTCAGGGACGGATTTTCTGCAGACTCTCAGGCAGTTCATGACACAGATGAAGGCTTACCTGGGCCAGAGCTCCGAACTGGACCCCCCTATAGAGTCACTTATACCCGAGGACCAGATCGGTAAGTTGGCCAAGAAGGCTGCAACTCTTTAAAACTTTTTGAGATTTGTTGTTTGCGTGGCGGGATCGTGTGTCTTGACTTGGTGAAGCTTGTGCGTCTGCATGCGTGGGCACAGGTGTGTCATTTTTTAGATATCCCATCACTGACAGCATTCACTTATCTTCATGTTTTCCTTCCAGTATCATTTGAGAAGTAAAATGTCTTCAGTGCTGCTTCAGAAAAGTATTTCTGGGCGACTTGATTCATTGATGACGTTCAGTGAGTGCCCAGGCTTGTCATTGCCTTGAGACACACTATTAGAAGTTTTCCAAATTAGCCTTCCTCATTACCGGTGTTGAGTTTCAGAAATGCCAGTGTGCTGTGCCCCAACGAGTAATTCTTGGCTCTTGTTGGTTGCCATAACCTTACAGCGTAGTTGAGGCTTATTTAAAAAAAAAAAAAAAAAAAAAGCATACATTTCATTTAATTGTATGTTAATTAGGCCTGCTTGGTATTAAACCTAATGTTGGTCCTCACTGAAATGTGTCTCCACAGCACTGAGTACTGGAAGCTGGCAGATATGTTGACTGTTTATTAAAGCAACATTTATTGAACATTTGTGATCGTTGGCTTCTTTAGTTGCATGGAAAATGAAAAAGAAAACAGTACTGTTGCGTTATTGGGATTGAATCCCTCTTTCTAAATTCACAGTATCAAAGTTGTTGCTTTGTTCCATTGAGGTCATGATGATTATAAAAATAAAGTTTGCAGGCGTGAGCAGCTCTATCAAAGGGACGTTTCATTCCAATCAGATTATTGTGCACTTGAGTATTTGCATGAATATGTAAGTGTGTCTTTGCACTCATCTCACGTCCCTTGTTCATTGTAAACAATAACAGCAAAGCCTTGTTCAGAGACGGAGCACTGATCCGTTCTGGTTGTGCCGACAGACCACAGATACGCACATTAAATGTCACAATTTCTTTATAAAGAGACTATGGAAATAGGAATCAAGTTTTTCAATAACAGTTTGGGCTGAACTGGAATTCCAAACTATTTTAAAGGCACTATCATGAGAGAAATCTACCAGAGGCCTAATTGATAGATGGTTAGAGGTGTGTCAAAATTACAGCTATTCATTTTTCGATGGAAAAACAAAACAAAACTGTGAGCTACGAGCAGCTAGCAGGGAGTCTGGACGGCAAGCTACAATCCCACAGAATAGCTTCAAGAGAAAGGAGAAGTGGAGCCGAGCTGACGTCTGGGCTCTGAGTGTTTACAGAAAGGTTACGGCTGAAAGTCTGACATTGGGGGGAAAGAAATGTTGTGTTTGTAGTGAAAGGGGGAGCTGGAAGTCCAGACCTTTTGAGTGAGGCTGTATACCTGTCTGAACACACCCTAACTCATGGCCATGGAGGAACAAACGGAGGAAGGATGGGAAGGAAAAGGAAAGCTGTTGTTTGCGGGACGTAAAACAGAAAACTGCAGAATTCTGTGTTCATTACTTCTAGTGCTTTTCTCTTATAGTGTTTGTTGGTATGTATGTTGTTGTGTGTCCGTGTGTCTGTGTGTACACACTGTTTATCACAGGGTCCCCCACAGTTTATTGAAGTTGAGGAAGACTTTGAACAGGCTGTAGTCGAGAATGAGCCCAATAACAAACATTGCTCAATATACAAAGGAAGTGAGCCTTTCTGGGGGGAATCAGGAAGTCTACAGTCATAAAGAGTGTGTGTGTGTGTGTGTGTGTGTGTGTGTGTGTGTGCGTGTGTGTGCCTACATGCCGTGTGTCCTTAGCAGCCTCTGTGCTGCTCCTTGTGGACACATGAGGATCAGTGGGGTCTCTCCGGCCTCTGTAAACACCTCAGGCCTCCCCTTGTTCTTCACTTCAGATGTATTAGTCTTGTGCAGTAAAGAGCCCTTACCTCAGGCGACCCACAACACACACAGTGTGGAGGCTTTCATGCTATAGTGTGTAAGTGCAGTACATTCACCCCGTGACTCACCATAAAGTCAGACATTTCTCCACAAGATCAGGATTCTTGTTTGTGCACGCTCGCCTGTTCATGCTGTTGCAAAGCGTGCAGTTGGTTGTGTGGAGCTCATTGCATGAACTCTGCCTGGAGGCTGGGGATGCTTGTGCGTGAATAGCTGTGTCAGTGCTGCAAGTGAACAACAAGACACAGTTGTGTAAATGCAACATGCTGTACATAGTTGAGGTAGGCAGGAGAGTATTTGAAGCCCATGTGTGTAGGTGGGAGGTACAGATGGAGTCATTGTGGAGGTCTAGCTGAATGAATGCTATACTTTTTAATAGAGTTCCAAGTTGGATTCGTCACGGTCGCACTGGAGCTGAGACCCGATAAATCTCACACTCTTTAACTCTTCAAAGAACACGTAAAAACAAATATGACTGGTGAAGGTCAGACTTTGAGGTTAGTTATTTATCACTTTTGTTGCTTAAAGTTCCAGTGTGTAGCATTTACGGGTATTTATTGGCAGAAATGTGTTAATATTCCTAACTATGTTTTCATTTGTGTTTAAATCAATCTGAAACTAAGAGTCCTCGTGTTTTTGTTAGCTTAGAATGAGCCATCTATATCTACATCTGGTCCTCTTCACAGAGTCCACCATGATACACCTCCATGTTTCTACAGCAGCCCAGAAGGGACAAACCAGACACTGGCTCTGGAGAGAGACTGTCCCGTTGTTAAGTTGAAGTGGCAGCTTGGACTTGGTGGTATGAATGCCCCTGAAGGCCACTGTAGGCGGGGGAGTAGCAGTCATCACTAAATCCTGCACACTGGTCCTTTTAAGATTGTTTCAAACCAGGAAGTGAAAGTGTTCAGATTTGATCTGCTACATTTCTATGAAATGTCTTTTTTTGTGAATGTATACCTTTCTAGAAACAGATGCTACTGGCTTGGTTTGCTCCTGTTCAGTTATGTTTGCTCAATGAGGACTTGGCCTTTTTTTAATCAAATGAAACTATATGCGACCCCTTTTCGTGGATTTACATGTCCAGCAGGAATGAAAGTCCCGGAGGCTGAGGGACACGGACAGGACGGAGACGTTAGAAAATAGGAATAGGTGGTTGGTTGTTGGTGTTTTCATGGCATTTGTTGACAACAAGATTGATATGAAAGAAAGACAGTCTTCTCCCTAAATAAGCCCACGGCCTCCTCACTGTGATGCTCTGTAACTGTCCCACAGTGGAACATGATGAAGTGTACTTAGCACAGACATAGTTGTATACCATCGGCTGAGGAGATTTAGGTTCTCAGAGCTGAATATACCACTGTGATGATCTGGGCTGGGCCGTCAGCTGACTTTGTACAACGTCTTGATTGTGCTTTATATGTGTGTGTATTTATTTATATGTGATTCAGTGTTCAGGTGACCAAACAGTGCTGTGTTTCTAACTTTTATAGTAGCTGACAGAGCAGTTTCAGTTTAGTGTGATGTGTCCTCGCTGGTCTCACTCAAGAGGCCATGATGCACTTTCAGGTGCAAAAGTTTCTCCATCATTCCTCCTTAATGATTTCTTGATCTATTGGTTTGCGATAACGTGGTGTGTGTATGTGTGTGTGTGTGTGCCATCTTCTACAGACCAGGTGCTAGAGAAGGCCATGCACAAGTGTGTCCTAAAGCCTCTGAGGAGTGTGATCGAGACGGCTTTACATGACTTCCAGGTAAGAGATAAGTGGAATCCTGTTCTCCGGCAGGGTTACTCTACCATCCCATTTCACAATATCATAAATTCACTAGTGCACGCTCATTAGAAAAGGATATGTTCTTAGCTTGAGAAGGATCACAATGTTCAAAAAAAAAAATTATCAAATCCCCAAAAGAGGCGATAAGAGACATTAAAAAGAACTGTTCTTTACTGGTCGACTGGGTAAAGTAAGCATATTGGTTGGTCTGTGGCTCTCTACAGGTGAGCAGCGGAGCTTTGCAGCAGCTGAGGGAGAACCTGGCCGTGGCTAAGACCAAGAGGCCGCAGGAGTTAGGGGTGGACGGAGCCGTGCCTCCCAACCCCGAGGCTATCGAGAAGATCCGCCACAAGTTCCTAAACATGAGGAAGATGTACTCTCCCGAGAAAAAGGTGTCATTGCTGCTGCGTGTGTGTAAACTCATCTATACCATCATGCAGGATAACTCAGGTATGGAGAATTGCTACCCTGCATGTGACAGAAAGCCTGAGAATAAAACCAATATTGCAAGTCAAGCATTTTGAACTCAAACTAATTTATTTGTATAGCCCCGCATCACAATGCGGGGCTATACAAGGGCTTGTAAAGGGCTTTACAATCAGTACAGCATAAGACATCCTCTGTGCTTTGAACCTAGCATCGGAGCAGCAAAAACAAAAACAAGGAAGAAATCTCAGTGAGAGCAAACAGAGGAAGTCTCCTCTTCTGAACCAGATTCTTCAGCCTTAGGTTCAGATTGCGTTTACAGCGATGACCTTTGTATCTGCCTCACCGCTCTGCGTCTGCTTCCTACCAGGGAGGATGTTCGGTGCCGATGACTTCCTGCCCATGCTGACTTATGTGGTGGCTCAGTGTGACATGCCTCAGCTGGACACAGAGATCCAGTACATGATGGAGCTGCTGGACCCGTCTTTGCTGCAAGGAGAGGGTAGGTCCTGTTGGTCTGCTCCATATCACTCATCCATGACCTTCTTGGTATGTAACACTTGAGAGAAAACACACAATACACCGTGAGAGGAGGGTACAAGGCCAAATATTGTACTAGCTGTTCATTTAGTACAGGGCTGGGTGTATTTAGCTTAGCTTAGAGTAGAGACTGTACGCAGGAGGAGACAGCAAACAAACTACTAAAACCTCTGAAGCTCTCAAAATAACAAGTTGTATTTTGTTTAAACTTTTATATTGAAAGTAATGTAGGGTGAGATGCATGCTATATCTCTATTATTTGAGAGTGTGACATAAGAAGTGTGGAGTGCTGGAATAGTTTCACCAGGTAGCTCCCTCCAAAACCACAAATTGACAATTATACAAACACACAAGATTCAACAGGGGCTGGCCCCTGGGCCTGTGCCCGGCAGTCCCGTTCCCTAATCCATCCACGGGAGGCATATTTGTTAACTTGTCTTGTGTCTTTGCTGGGCTATGCTAACGACATGCTAGCTTCTGCTCTGTACTCGACACACAGACATGAGATGGACATTGCTCTTCTCATCTCACGCTCAGAAAGACAGCAAATAAGTGTATTTCCCAAAAGGTTAAACGATTATTTTTAGAACTTACAGAAAGGTCTGACCCTGATAAGGACAGAGCACAAAGAAGAACCACAGAAACTCTCCTTTTACCATGTGAAAGTGCAGGGGATAAACACCGGTTTGATTTTCCTCCACTTCCACTAGTGTTGGATCTTTCCTTTCCAGTTTGAGCTGTTGTACACTGGTTCTGTGTTAGCTTTGTGGCTCAAGTTTAACTGTGTAACCTTTTGCTAAGGCTACAAATGGCTCTTACAGAATAATGGTTACACTATGTCATTAAGTCAACTTAGTAATGTTTATTGGAAGCTAGCTAACATTAGCCACTATAAGCATGGGTTCATACCAGACCCAGTGAGGCTGTAGTGTGTGGAATGTAGCATGGGTGTGTTTTCTTGCTTATGAATTCACGTTTTCATTCTTAAGAGGAAGAATGTTATATCTTCTTTTAAAAGTTAAACAGCCTCACTTTGAGGATGAACTACTGTGAGAGTATCACAGTAGAAGGATTCAGCCTTAAGCTCATTGGGATGTCCCTAATCGATCACTGCAGTATAGTGAAGACAAGGCATGACTATTACTACTGCAGTATCATGATCAGCACCAGCAACATCCTCTGACTCCTAAGACAGTTCTACTATCACATGCTGCTTAAAGAAATACTGATGTTGAAGACTTTTCTTGTGGTAGATGAAGTCATTTTGAAGTGTTTTTGGAAGTTTTGTGATTCTTACATTGGTAGCATCGAACACAGGTCTTGTACCGGGGCCTTCTCAGCTGAGTGGAGGTCACCAGGAAGCTTCTGTGAATCAGCTTGAGAAACTTAAGACGTAGGAAGGAAAGTCCTTTTGACATTGGCAGGACATTCCAGTCTGCGTTTGATTTGAATGGGCTGGAGCAGGTTCAGAGGAAAAAGGAGGCTGACTCCTCCCAGAATGAAATATTTTCCTATCAGCGTCAACCTGTCTGGCACGTAGAGTAAGCTCAAATGTATGTGGTGTGTGTCCTAGAGCTTCAGTCCATTATGTTGTGATTAATTTCTGTTCCAATGGAGGAAGTGTTCATCTCTTGCCCATGTAATGTCCGCTGGTTTCATTTCTACATAACTAGCTCAGTTTGGTTTCTTTTTCTCCATCCATCCTCAAAACATTACTAACCCTAACCCTCCCCACCCACCCCCCAGGGGGCTACTACCTGACCAGCGCGTACGGAGCCATGGCCCTCATCAAGAACTTCCAGGAGGAGCAGGCAGCGCGGGTGCTGAGCTCTGAGGCCAGGAACACTCTGCACCAGTGGCACAGACGGCGAACCACCCAACGTTCAGCACCGTCTGTGGACGACTTTCAGGTATCGCGCCTGACCTGAACCCGACTTGAACATCCAGGCAGTGAGTCCAAGTTGTACCGATTCAAAAAAAACAACCAAAAAAAACGTCACGCTCAGCATGAACGGTGCTGCGTTTCGGCCCTCGTCAGTGAACGGGAATAAATCTACAATTTCTACTAATATCACAGCATGAGGACTTGGAGCCACGGTTCAGTTTTATTTTTTGTTAGAGAGCACCCTCTAGTGGAACATTAAAAAACTGCATGTGTTTTTTTTTTCTTCTACAGCTATCACTGCATGTCTTTTTTCTGCATGCGCTCTTGACTCTTGACCTTCATTCATTGTGGAGATTTCCATCTGTGCCAAATGTTAACACAGGGCTTTTTGTTCCTCTCTGTAGAACTATCTCCGTGTAGCCCTGCAGGAAGTGGACACAGGCTGCACGGCCAAAACCCTGATCGTCCACCCGTACACAACCACAGAGGAGGTGTGCTCACTCTGCGCTTACAAGTTCAAGATCCCGGACCCTGACACCTTCGCACTGTTTCTGGCCACCAAGGACACTAGCCAGCAGCTGGCCCCGGACACATACCCTCAACGGATCAAAGCCGAGCTCCACGGCCGGCCACGGGCACAGATCTTCCACTTTGTCTACAGGAGGGTCCCTAACCTCAACCTCTGTGTCCCTGCCATCATGCACAATGGAAACTGCCTTCAAGTTGAATAGATCCGGAGATTATCACAGCGTGCTGCGCTTGATCCTAAACAATACTTATGCTTTGTGGTATTATGGTGGTGCTTATAGATTTTGTAGATAGTTTTGAGGACGTCAGAATGGAAACAGAAACCGAGCTGTATATTGGCATATTGATGCAGAGATAAAATGTAAAATATGATGCAAGGCAAATAAGCCACCAAGGGGTAGGATCAAGACTGTGGCTCAGTTTGGGTCAAAAAGAATGTGAAGTAGGTGAGGTGGTATCAGATCGTGTTTAGAGGCTGGTTTGCAGGATTATGAGTATGTGAAGTATTATAATGGAGGTGAAAGGTTTCTTGGACATGTATGCTATCCTTAAAGCAGAGGTTTAATATTGCATGTTATGTAACCAACGTTTGCCTTAATTGCTGTTGTCTCGGGTCCCTTCAAAAGGAATTGAACATACTACATACAGTGTGTTGCTACTGAAAGCTTTCAGCTATCATCCAGGGATTAGTCAGCTTTCATCAAAATGACCCAGATAAAAACGTCATGCTAAAACGTTGATTTAATAAGTCAAATGAACTATTGTAAAAGTAGTTTTTTTATTGCTCTTATGTATATTTTCTGCAATTGCTGGTCAATTGTAGCTTGTATGTCCGTGTAGAAATATTTTTATATTCAAATTTTCCATCACTAAAGATTTGTATTCTGATTTAATATTTCTGTACAGGACTCGATAGTAGACTTGGATTTATATCTTGAAAGTCCATTTAAAACAACACTGTTTCTATAATTTGTTATGGAGAGCTCAAAGCGGACTTCTTGCTACATTATTTTTGGAAGAAGTGTCCATTTTGACAGCACAGGTCTAAACAGAAGGTTGTGATGTAGGGGAATGTGTGTCTTTGTGGTTTGATGTATAAAGTCAAATGAACCATTTGTCATTGTGTTTCTTTTTCTTCTAGATACTGAATGCTCTTCTGTACAGAAATGCAGAAGAACAAAACCTGACTTGTTTCTGATTGGTCAATAATTTACGGAAGCCCTGAGAGGCAAGTGAGAGAAAAAATATGGGTGATCCATTTTTCATTTTCTGAGCTAATTAGTTTTCTCACCTGTGTTTGTGGATTAAGAACACGTGAAAGAAAAGGTTGTGCCTCTAAAATCTTCCTCTATGAACTCAAACAAACACATTTCGTGGAAAGTTTTAGAAGTTTTATTTTTCAGGCTTAATGTTAGTTACAGCGCTGCGGGTCTCTCTCTCTCTCTCTCTCTCTCTCTCTCTCTCTCTCTCTCTCTCTCTCTCTCTCTCTCTCTCTCTCTCTCTCTCTCTCTCTCTCTCTCTCTCTCTCTCTCTCTCTCTCTCTCTCTCTCTCTCTCTCTCTCTCACATCAAATTTACTTTAAAATCAACACTTACACATAAAGGTTTACTAGATTATGGGTCATAAATGTGGTCAACACACGTCTCTCACTCGTTTCCTCGTTGTCTGTTCTCACTCGTAGCTCTGCTGGTGGCTTAACTATCTGTCCTACTGGAGAGCAATTACTGCTTTTGTTCCTTTACATTTTATCTGCGGACTTCACAATAGATGTATAGAACAAAATAAGCATTAATAAGGACAGGAAAGTCCTCCGTTTTGTGTCCATCACCCTCCCTAAAGCCGCTAACGTGACTTCAGACGGCCACTCCGTAGGGCTGATAACGCCGCTGTTCACGCCGCTCGCTTATTGCTCCAATAACAGCTGCTTCCTCCGTAATACTGCAGACTTTAACTGGACAACAGCTGCTAGTAAAGAGAACAAGGACAGTAAAGGCTGTAATCAGTTCTCCATGTTAAATTAACCTGGTAGTCAATCGGTAATCAATGTTGTTTATGATTTCCGGGTAACGGTCACGTGACAGGGTATACGCAACCCCGGAGTTTTCAAACTTATCCGTCCTTGGGAGCGTTTTCAAACGCCGGCGTAGTGTGGACGCTCAGTGTAAACGTAGCAAAACATATGCGTTTTCAAATGGAAACGGAGTAGTGTGGACGTGGTCTAAAAATGGGCAAAGAGGTGGATTGTGGGTGGAGTTGAGGCGGGACGCGAACGGAGATGACGCCCACCTGTCAGAGAGAATGACAATCATTCAGAATAACTATATAGAAATAGACAATCTTCTCTCTGATGGTCTTGTTTACTGATGAAGGTCATATAGAGGATCAGTATAAATGGAGATAAGCTTAACCAAATCTATTTTGACAGGATCATTTTCTAAGGGTTTGTTGTTGAGGGGCTGATGGGCACCTGTTTTCACAGATGAAAAAACTTTTTACGTGTTCTTAAATCATAATTAAAGGAGAAAACAATGTCGAAAATTTGTTGTCATTTGTCTCTCGGGGCTTCTGTAATAATCAGACGTGGATCTCCCTGATTTAGAGACCGGGATCAGGCCTCTGTGGGAGAAAAATGTATGCGTGTACAATCATATTCATTGTTTGGAATTAAGTCATGTATCTTCACAATCTCACATTTATAAAGCTATGTATGGTCACATTTCATACTTCACGCTCATAAAATCATGTAAGTTCACGTTGAGGCCTGTAGCAGTATCGCCCATGCAGTGTCGCAAAGAGCCAGGATGTGGGTAAACTCTTACAAACTCTTGCACACAGATTTAAATGTCTAGTTCAGGTCAGGAGGTTAGCAGATTCACAGTGAGAAAAGAGGTTGTATAGTACGAAGCCTGGAACCAAGTCAGCTGAATCCAAACAACGCACGCACCGAAATTGTCAATGTACAGATGTAAGCTGTTAAACCCTCTCCATTACAAGCTTTTAGCGGAGAAAGAGCGGTGTCAGGTGTACATCGGAATAAAGTGCAATGAACAGATAACTAGTACTTCTCATATCTCCAAAAAATCCAAAGGTCCCCTGTGTAATGGGTCAAAAGTACACCACGAATCTTGACTGGATGTAGGATGAAGAAGATGACTATCAAGGGGAAAGTTGAGAGCGGATGTGTATGAAGAGGGGGAGTGAGGGTATAAAGTAATTTACATTTCCTTGTTTTAGTCAGTTGATTCCGGACAGCTCGGTTTACGTGTACTCTGTGTGATGCAAATAAACCTGCGTGAACTGAAGAAAATCCAATCGCTCTTGTGTTCTGTGGGTGTTCGTTACTGAGTTCCATTTAGTGAGTTTCTGTGGTATCTCACCACGAGTCAGATAGCAACCAGTTATTAAGTCAGCCGTTAGGTATCGAGTTTTAATTAATATAAGTCATAAAGTCAAAGAAGCTGATCATCGACATTGAAAATAAACCACAACATTTGACGAGCCTGAGCCAGGAGGACTCCACGGGGACCGGGCCCAAGCAGGGTGACCTTTCTTCTCGCACAGACTGAACGCGCCTTGAGCTCAACTTAAAGGTAAGCAGAAAAACCTCTTCTAAATGTTCTGCATTGGTGGTCTGTGAGGAGGAAGGGCCGACCATGAGGGTGTGGACCTTTCCCCGGGACGTCCTAAAAAAACGTAAGACAGGAACGTGTATTCAATAACAGTGTTTTGGAACCCCCCCAATTAGTCTACGTGTTGATTATAATTATCATTTAAAACTCTGACTGACATAATTCTGATTGGACTGGCACATTGTTAAAAGTTTAAAAGACATAGAGGAATCAAATAAAGACTTGAACGGCATGGAGATTGAGTTTCTGTCAGCGGTCCAACGGTTGTTAAGTGAAACAGCTGACCTTCCTGTGTCAGCTCCTGGTACAGACATGCTCTCTGCCTCTCTCTCCATTAATACTCCTAGTAACGTATACTTTCTGGCATGTACAGGGCATGATGGCCTTCTCCCTCTCTATCTTCTTGAGCATGAATATACTTACTTTCCAATCATAAGTGACATGTTTTCTTCATGTTTTAATTCAATTTATAACATATATTTGATGTAAATAACACAATTTCCTTATTGTGTGTTATTGTACCACTAACACACCCATGACATTGACTTACTCTAACTCGTTTCTACCAAAGTAAAGTTTACAAAGGGAGACAAACACTTGTGCCAGGGAGTGGAACAAAATGATGAGTAAAAACGTGTAGTGGTTGATTTTGGAAAAAGCAGCGTCGTTGAATATGCTTGAATCTTAATATTTTACTGCTAACTTAATAACTGTATCTATCTGACAAACAGTGACACCCCACAGGATCTCACTGCCAGGAACACCCAGAGACCACAAAAGAGATTGTCTTCACTACACGTAGGTTTATTAGCATCACACAGAGTACAAGCTAACCGAGTTGTCCCAGGATCGATGAACTTCACAATAGAAATACACACCGTTTCATACCTTTGGTCTGGTCCGGGTCTGGGTGACCTAACTGTCTCTAGAGACCCTGGGTTCATGCATCCCTGCCTCTAGCCTACTGAATTTGTTACACATCTGCGGGTGTCTAAATGAATTACCAGTTTCTACAGATATCCCAAGTGAACAGTGAATCAACTGGCACAGCGCCCGGATGGCAAGAAAAACACATTACTGACATTCTTTCATAACATTTTGGGATGAGTTGTGCATGAGAGCAGGCCCCGAACCTCTGGTTCTTGTTTTACAAAGGATCCAGTTACAGTAATCCATCAAACCCCCCTTTATACTATATTTCCTGGTCCCTTCTAAAACCGTCATCAATGGAGACTCCACTGTTGTCTGACGGCTCCCTTTTCCACCTGGCTCGGCATCCTGTTTCACATGCACAGTCTGTGCACACACTCAAGCTGTTGTCTCTACATAAAGTGAACTTTTCTTTATCTGTGATTTAAAATTATACAATGTTTCATAGGTGCACATATACTTAGTATTTGTGATTGGAACACATTTGAACGGCGAAGACATATATCAGATTATTGATATGAATACATAAGGTTACATTCAATACACATTTTCCGACCACAAACCAGAGCAAAGAAGGTGGAAGTTATTCAGGAATGATGATAACACGATGAGTGTTTCCATCACAGTTCACGTCTGTACATGACAATTATTGTTCTCAGTGCAACTTCTTCTGCGAGGCATTCTCCATGAAAATAAACTGAATCCTTAAAATTGACTGGGCATTGAGCGTGTGGTCGGAAAATGTATTCTTGTTATTTTAGACTGAATGAAACCTCATGTATTTGTATCAATAATCTGATATATTATCCAATCGACGATACAAAGTATACATACGCTTAAGAGCTGTTGTAACCTTTAAGTCATAGGTGAAGAAGAGCTCCCCCTCTGAGAAAAGCCTGATTGTGTGACTTTGCATGAGTCACGGTGGTTAGGAAGGCTGCAGTCAGGACGAAAGTGGATTCTTCACTGTGCCGGTTAGAGAGGAGACATGTAAATACAGTATAAAGGGGGGTTTGTAAAATGACTGTAGATAGTTTATCCAGAACAGGAACTCACCAGATGTTCACATCATTTTCATCCTAAAATGCAAGGTGTGAATGTCATACAACTTATTTTACTGTGAGCCGAGCTCGGTCTCGGTTATTGTCCACTTGGAAAGATGCTCGACAAAGATTGGTGCACAGAGGCCTGGGTGATGGCAGGGTGTGGGTACCCAAGAGATTAGGCTGAAGACTAGGGACAGATGTCTCTAACGGATAAAGACGCGTGCAGGTGCCTGATGGGATTCACCTCTTCAATACATGTCTGTGGGTTCTGAGGATGTGTTTTGGGCCTACGTTTATGAAATAACAAAGTCATTCTAAATGTGATCTAACCAGCTGTTAAAGTAGTTTTATACAAACTGTCATTACAGAACACACATGCAACACAATACATGAGATCCATTTGAAATGTTCCTAGACTTCAGGATCATTTTGAAGGGTGTGTTTGTTTCCAGAGATCTGGAATTGAGGAAGACTGTCCAATCACTCAGAGAGCCTGTGACCTGTAATATCAACTAAACTATGCACGATCACCTCAGTAGGGTTTACGGGCTGAATGCCAGCCTACTAACTTTGGTTAAGTTTATCCTAAAAATTAAGTTTCATCTTAATTGACAGGAACTAGTCTCCCCCAGGAGAGTAACGTCACCAAATGTATTGTATTTTTAACGAATTGCATCAATGAGCTGCTTTAATGTTAATTGTAATCAATTTGACATTATTTAAAGTTTATATTTGTTTAAATGTTGTTTAAAACAGAAAATATTTTATTAAAAATAATTGAATCAGCTCATATATAAAGTTGCTTGTGAAACATTAAAACAATTTAGATGCAATGTAGGACATGTTATCAAAGCATTAAAGGTGTTGAAACTTACCTTTAGTAACAAAACAAAAGCTTTTTGAAATGAGCTACTTCTGCCAAATGTGCTGACCAGTTTTGCAGCCATTTTGGAAGTGATGTCATTGGTACACAAATTAACTCACTGTCACATGACCTCACCAGGACGTGCAGTATGTGACACTTAGGGACTTCAAGAGTTAAAATCAAGGATAAAATGTAAAAGGAACTTTCCAGGTTATTAAAAGTGTCTGTGACAGCTGTGTCACCGTGGGTCCTTATATGTGATGTTTTAATGTGTGGTCTACTTCAGCTACCTATTAATATCAGTGAGCGTCACGTATGATGGTTGTGTTAGTGTAAAACAAAACCTTAAACGTAGCCGTGACGTGTGAGCGTTGTTGCTGAATGTTTAGCATAGAGCGCCGTCATGGTCCTCAGTGACCAGCAGGGGGCAGCACAGAGACAAGTAGTCTAAAGTACTGCTGAAGGCTGCGCGCAGACAGCCCCCCCCCCCCCCCATACACATCTTCCTGACAAGTAACGTTAGGCAGTCAGCTAGTTCCATCCGCTCGATCCGCGGCTCGGCAGCTCCATGGGGTCCTGGTCTCGGTGTGTCTCTGGTTCTTCTGTCCGTGTCTGTCCTGGAAACTCGTGGTTCGTCTTGGTAAGTAACGCTAGGGGCTTCATGAATAGGACGTGGGCTGCTCACACCGAGCCAACGCGGCACCAACGGGTATCATGTTGACTAACATTTGAACTTTACAAGACGGACTCAGCCGGTCGAGTTTCTCTTTCGTTTTCTTCTCATCAGGTGAAACATGACTCATTAAGTTGAATACAGCAACATCGTACGCCTGGTGTTTAACTCGATTTAAAGTGGATTGTTCATCACGAAGTCATGCTGTGGAACAGAACTCTCCTCCAGAGCAACTCTTTCACCAGCAGCAGGGAGGAACTGAGACTGTCTGTATTCAGTACACATACAGATAATAAGACTGTGTCTTATAATTGGGATTCTACTGCTTCTGCTTTGTTTCTACCACAAAGTTTGTGTTCTGCTTTTCTCTTTTGCCATACATTGGAAATGTATTGCAGCGTGAATGTATAAATGCTGACTATGCTAATCATAAGAACGGGACTGATGCTGAGATGAGGATTCTGTGTTCACAGTGATTTAGTGTTTTGCGCTTCGTATGTGAGCAGATCATTTTACTATTTCAAGATAAATATATAACTATCCAACTTATCTTAACTTTTTCGTTTCCTGCCCTGCTGTGTGTTGTAATGGGAAAATATGTCATAGTCTCATGTGAAGGTTTAAAGAATGTAAGTCCTAAAAGTGCAGACACCAAACTGTAGTTTCAGTAGATGACTTTAATTAGTTTAGTATCCAGGTGTCTTGTTATCTGTTATCATTGTGCACTGTTTCTTTCTTCTTCGTAAGACAGAGACACAGAGAGGCCTTGATTAACAGAGATCCTCTGTTTGAAATACTTTTGACTTCCTTTGTGACGCGTTATCTGAAGTTGTAAAGGCGTAAACCTTTGCATGCAGATATGATGTGTGAGGGTAAAGAATGTCTATCCTGTCTCTGCAATGGTCATTTTAACGATGTCACAGTGGCTTCAAAGGAAGCATCTGTTGTGAGTTTAAACTGATTATTGTAAGGCAAACTGTGAACAAAGGGATTTGTAAACAGGAGATAAAGCATCTTCCTGACTGTCTTAAATGAAGTATACTAAGGCTCGAAGGATGACCCGCCTTTAACTGTGTTCTTTGTGTATTCTTGTTAGCTAAAGCAGATAACAGGAAGCTGTCTGAGTATAAATGTCCATGCATTGAGACTGTTATACAGAGCACTCATACAGATCACTGCAATGTGTCTGTGAGACTGTTCTCTTTGCTTGCAAGCAAATAAATTGACTTTACAAACCTTGATCGTTCATCAAAACTCTGTTTTACTTTATATTGATAGAAAACCTCAACTTTCTTCTCCCGACTAGTCATAAGAAATATTCCACAACAGTGTAGCTTGGTAAATAATGTGCTGACATGCAATGACTAATGCAGCGGTTAAAACTGTCTGACACAAGGTGACACTCTACTGGTCTCAATACAAAGGAGCCTAATGACAAGGACTCCCACACAGTCTGCACTCCACGTTGGTTTATTTGCATCAATACAAGCAAACCCAGTTGTAGAACAATGACACGTGTCCAGGTTGGCGATCTTCTATTGAGACAGAGCTCGAGTTCTGCATGCTGGGCTGAGAACAGACCCTGGGCCTTCAGCAAGTTCTGCTTTGGTCATGTGACACTCGTGGACGTTCCATGCAACTTTGCACATAATCATAAACGGCATTGATCATACATTTGTGAGCCTGCAGTGAGTGAGATCTACGTTCTTTTACAACACCTAAACGTATAGTAGTGTGTGATTATCCTCACACATTTTGTGATGTGCACTCTCATACTGAGGCTTTGTGATTGATTTGTATATCTGATTAGTTGTACGAGTAAAGCCGGATTAATGCAGTCAAACAGAACATTTCTGATTTACACTGTTGAGGTATCCACCAATAATGTCCGAGACACGCTACACCCTAGTAAATATCTTGGTATTCAAATAATGAATACATCAGTTGATTAGTCGATTTAATGTAACTATGATTAAACAAAAACTTGTATCGAGGAGAAAGCTGTAGTGCTGGTGTGAACTGCAGATGAACTCTGATACTCTAAACGACACATCTCAGCCTGAGGGGCGAGAGACGAGACAAAGAGAGAACGTAATGACGGCATCATAGAGTTTGAGCATTTGGCTGACACTTACATCGTTACATGTATTCCCATACTGTGTTGAGATGGTTCAAGGATGACTTTGATTTAATGTGTGACTTTATATCCTTTATCGAAATATAATCATGTGAGAATTACTAAATGTATGTGTAAGCAACATTAAATAAGTAAACTAAAAGTAAACTCACTCTGATCGAAAGACGGACCGTCATCAGGGGAAAAGAGGGAAAGTTAATTAGTAAATCAGTTGGTCAGAGAGACACCCTGTTCAATAGGGCCTATGTATTGAGGCATCCTGCACCACACCATGCAGGCCGTAAAATGAGTGAAGTATAGGAGATTACTATATGGGTAAACATCAGCCACATAAGAAGTGCATTGTGTCCTTAAAGCATAAAACACGGGAAGATACAATGAGTGCATGTGAGGTCATAAAGAAGGGGGGCAAGCGATCAGAAGCATATATCACATGTTCCCATTACACCCCTGCTTTGAGAAAAGAGGGGTTAACGGGGAAGTTGTCTGAACGTTAAATTAAGCCCGTCGAAAGTAATGAATACTTATACTGTTTTGTTAAATGATCTGAGAAGGACCTGTTGTCTACCAAATATGGCCATGAAGGATGGAGAGGAGAATAAAGAGGAGGCGAGGAGAGCGGTGCGGGGCTTTTTGGGCTTGGCTCGCAGACGTGAGGACACTTTGTATAGAACTTTTCCGATATTCAATTTTTGTAATTCGATTATTTTACTTTTTGTGAAAACCAAATAAAACCGGCCTGTATTTTGTGCATTCCGACCAAAGTCCAGTGTTGGTCATCTCTGTTGGTGCTCCCCTAGTCTCCTAAAGGTAAGAGTGCTCTTCCCCTGGGAAAGGCCGACAGTAAGAATGTAGATTGGACACAGAATTGAAATGTTATTACTGTTAAAACATTAGAGATAAGATAAGTGTTGTGATTTACTAACTCGGTTGGATCAGACCGATTTCATAGCTCTGTTATGAGAATTGATAATTGTTTTTGAATTTGAGTAGACTTAGACTTTTTGATGAGAATTGATGTTGAAGCTCTGCTGATGTATCACATGTGATGTTGCAGTGTTGATGATAGTGTTTAAACGCTAGCAGTTGTGTATTTTGAGAAGCAATAGGGATTTAGATTGGAACTGTAAGTTACGGGTGTTAGGGCCAGGATCCTGAAGCTGCCCTTAATTATAAAACCAAGCGAGGTTCCCAACCACACAGGGTTCCTCCTCCAGGGGTGACCCAAGAGAGCGGGTCCACCCTGGTGTACTTCCAGTCCTCCCACACCTATTGCACACACACACACACACACACACCTAAATCCGTTGATATCCGGCTGTCGGAGAGACTGACGTTTTTTAGTCTGAAATAAGAGATACGACGGTGGCTAGTGGTATTAAGTTATCCTGGTTGCAGCCCCTCTAAGCAGGCTAAGACGGTCTTGCGTGTAGATTTTGGGGGGTGCGTTTGATTACCTAGGTCAGAGGTTATTGGACAAGCCGTCTCCCAGCGCTCCGTGTGGAGGGAGAGAGGGTATCGGTTACGCAGCAAGGCTGTACACCTTTTCAACACCATTGTTTACTTCATTTCGCTTCCACACTAATCGTGTTGTTTATTCAGGCGAGGGAAACTTCACCACAACACTATAATCAATGGAGATGAGTTTGTGTTCATCCGTTGTCTCTTTGCTGCAGACACACTTTAACTACCTCCTTTGGTGACTAAATAAGACTCTTGCAACCAAGACAGCTGTTGCTGTTTTGTGTAGCTGAACATTAAGGTCTATTTTCTGTTTTTTACACTCACCGTCTTCTCATCTTTGCAGGAACCACTGCCTCCATGATGGATCTCCAAAGTTCTCTGAAATCCACACTGAAGAACAAATATCAGAAACTAAATGAAGCATACTCCGAAAACTCGTTACTTCCTTCAAGACTTTGCTATCGGGAGCTCAAGCACGACTACCCGTTATCTAATTTGCACCAGCATGAGTTTAGATATGTTGACAATTCCGACCTTCATACTTGGGTTGTTTTTAACACCGTCCCGCTCGCAGATATTTTATCGTGCGACTGCAAACATAACAGCAGCAAAAGAACAGTCATCACCTTAGGAGTGTGTGGAGTTGGAAAAACCACAACAGTGCAGAGTTGTGCTCTGGAGTGGGCCGAGGGGAAAGGGTACCACGACATCCAGCTGCTGTTTCCTCTCACCTTCTGGGAGCTAAATTTGCTGAGACGTGAATTGAGCCTTATTGAACTTCTCCAGACGTTTTACCCTGAATTGAAGGGGCTTGACTTTTCCTGCCTTAATGACAACAAGGTGTGGTTTGTCCTTGACGGACTGGATGAGTATCATCTCCCGCTAAACTTCAGCTGTCCAACTGTGAGTGATGTTTCTAAGACATCCACAGTGGATACTCTAGTGACCAGTCTGATCAGGGGGAATTTACTTCCCAGTGCACATATATGGATAACGACTCGATTTGCAGCGGCAACACTAATCCCTGGTTGCCATTTGCTGAAAGAGACTGCGCTTCAAGGGTTCAGTAATGAACAGAAGGAGCAGGTCTTCAGGACGGTAATCGGTGATGATGATCTGGCCAAGAAAGCCATCGACCACGTGAAAATATCAAGGAGTCTGGACTTCCTTTGTCAGATACCTCCAATCTGCACCATCATGGCAAATGTGCTGAAGGATCATCTAAAATCCGAGACTGGGTTTAAAATCAATCCCCTGAGTTTAACCCAGATTTACACAAACCTGGTCAAAACATCCAACTCGGACATTGTTGCCAAGCTGAAAAAGCTGGCCCTGCGTCGGATGGGAAACACTCATGTAATGTACGAGCCTGATTTTTCAGAGAGTGACCTAAGTGTTGAGGAAGCGTCCACTTTCTCCAAAGAGTGTCCTCTGGTGTTGAGAGAAGAGAAGGGGCTACATGACTCCACAGTGTTTCACTTCGGTCACTCGAGCATTCAGGAGTTCTTTGCTGCGTCTGCTAAATTGGACGATATTGAACTAAGTTCTGTGCGGTCTGACCGCTGTCGGTATCTGGTGGACCAGGCGCTGAAGAATGCCGATGGCAAATCGGATGTCTTCCTCCGCTTCATCTTTGGCCTCATTAAGGAGCGTGGCATGCTGGCGCCCACTGATCTGCTGTTTGAGTACACCAAGAAGAAGATCCTGGAGAACATTCTGTCTTACAGCGCTGTGGGTCTGTTCCACTGTCTGAGGGAGTACGACAACCAGGCTTTACTAAGAGAGGTCAAGCTCTTCCTGAACTATGGCTTCTCTCCCATTCCGGATTTCACACCAACACATTGGCAATTTATGATGCAAAGGACCAGCAATTTTGAAGGGATGAGAGAGAGTTTTCAGATGATCGTGTCCACGAGATGTGATGAAAGCCTCCTCAGTCAGCTACCAGCTGTTTTGAAATCCAAGAAAGCCATGTAAGTTTGTATTTACACCTATTTTGGGTCAACAGTTATTGTCCTACACAGACTAAAAAGTGCATGTTTCACATATGCATACCAAACATTCTTAAACACCCCAAAAACTGTAAACCTTTTATCTTATCCTAAATCCATTGCTTTGGTCTTATGTTAATATTACCCATTGATTTCTCGGATCCACCAATGTTCTCCTGTTTTTGCTCTTCTTTTCGGTAAGACAACATTTTACGAGATCATTCCTACCAAGATAAGATAAAAACATCAACATAAAAAATGCATGCATATCTTCTAATCACATTTAGATTATTATATGTTTTGGAATAATTCCTCTTTCAAACGGCTTCCTTACTGCTCTCAGAAGCTCTTTGATTCTCCTGTAACCTCAGTACCGACGCTCTGGAGAATCACAGGTTTACTTTGTTTAATTCAACAATACGAGGACTATGCCAAAACAAAAGAAAAAATGCCAGAGTTTATACTCTTAAGCAGTGCACTGTACGTCCAGGAGCAAGTCAGTCATAAATATGATTTTCTTCTTGTATGCTATAATTGGTGTTGTGTATTGTTTATGATAGGATAAGGCTGTTTTTCTCAAAGTCAACAAATCCCATAAAGTCTCCTTTATCTCCTTGCAGGCTGAGATTCTCCAACCTGACAGATAAGTGTTGTCCAGCCTTAGCCTCAATCCTGAGCACAAGAGAGTCCTACCTGAGAGAGCTGGACCTCGGATACAACAGCATCAGTGACGAGGGAGTCAGGGAACTTGTGGAGGGGCTGAGCGATCCAAACTGCAGACTGAAAACAGTAAGGTTGCAAGGCTGTGCAATGACCTCGCATGCATGTGAATACCTGGCCACCGCCCTGAGACAGTCCCTGAAACTCCAAGAGTTGGATCTCAGCATGAACGAAATAGGAGATGACGGAGTGAGACATCTCGCAAATGGTTTGAGCTCTCCTGAATGCAAGATAGGGACGCTTAAGTAAGTGTTGAGAGAAAAAAACAAACATACCTGCCCACTTTCTTCTCTTAAAATTAAATTGATCTCAAATTCTAACAATGAAAAAAGAAGCAACTCAAACAAAATGTGTTGATTATAAAAAAATCAAATACTGTTCTACACATGTAGCATTTCTGTTATGTTGTTATATTCTTTTTTTCATAGACTATCACAGTGCAACATTGAGCAGAAGGGCTGCTGTTATCTGGCCTCAGCTCTGCAGAAGAACTCCAGCAGCCTGGAAGTGTTGGATCTGAGCATCAACATGGTCGGAGACAAAGGCGCCAATGAGCTCTTTAAAAAATGTGATATATCGCAGCTCACCAAGCTGGAGTGAGTATGACCTCATAGAAATCCACTCGCCTCACCTTGTCAACATACATGAATAGATATCAGTAATGCGGTATCATTGCTCTTTGGCAGGATATACCACTGTGGCCTCACTGTGTTGAGCTGTGGAAGTATTGGCGAAGCTCTGAAGTTCGAAAACAGCAACCTGCTAGAACTCAATTTGAGCAACAACGACTTGAAAGATGCAGGTTTTGAGCTCATCTGCCAGGGCATGTACGCATGGTGTCGTCTGGAGAAACTCAAGTGAGGATGCCTTGCTCCAGTATTTCTCCTTTTGATTCCTTGCTGACTGAAATAAAAACGCTCGGATAGAAGAATTGTCATTGCTAAACTTCAGAAAGTTGAAATGAGTGACACGATTTGTTTCTGCTTCATTCAATGCTCATGTACTGATAACTTGAAAATGTTTTTCTCTTTTTTCCCCCCCTTCAGTGTTTCAAGATGTGGAATCACAGGAAAAGGTTGCATTTATTTGGCCAATGTCCTGTGTTCAGTCTCCCAGCTCTACAGCGGGTTGATGCAAAAAACAGGCTGGCAAGCAGTGGAGCTGAAAGACCTCGACCTCAGCATGAACTGCCTCGGAGACGAGGGAGTCAAAGAGTTCTCACCTGGACTGAAGAATCCCTTCAGTCATCTGAAAACTCTCAAGTAAATCTTTTAATCATTTATTTTCAAATGTTTTGCTTCATTTGGGATAATGAAGCAAAAAGTAGCGCCTTGATTTTAAGAGAAGTGCTGCCCGCGTCCTTTCTGTGCCGTGTTCAACGTCCCTTTTCACCGTGGAGCTCCGTGCCTCGCTCCCCAGCTTCAGCGTCTGGTCTATTTCCCCTATTTAATATTTCTCTCTATTTTATCCCTTTTGAAAAGGGTTTTTGAGTTTTTTTTGAAAAGCGCTTATTAAATATATTATTATTATGTTATATCTATCAATATTATTGCCGACTCTGCTGCAAGAAAGACAAATTGCAGAATGCATGGTATGTAGACGTTACAGAGAACAACTTGGAGCGCTTACTTGAGGACGAGGCTCCTTTCACAGATGGGAGTTGATTATTTTGGCCCCATCGAGATTAAAAGTAGCTTTCTTAAAAGGTATGGAGTGCTTTTGACCTGCCTGAAGTGGCGCACTCCCTTGATACGGACTCTTGCTTTAATGTGGAGAATTGATTGTAGAGGAAGTGCTATGTCAAGTTTAAGGTCTGACACTAACGGAACCTTCATTGGAGCAAACAGAGATTTAAAGCAAAGCCTTGCTGCTGTGAATATTGTGCGAATCCTCGATTCCCGATGGGATTAAGTGGAACTTTAACACGCCAACAGCCTCGCACTGAGGAGCGTCTGATTTGCTCAATGATCTCGAGGCACTGACTCCATACCAAATTCATCTCCTCGAAGGGAAACTGGATTAGTTTGTTGCAACCTGCCACAAACCACTAGATATAAACACACTGTCCCTGTAAAAAAACAAACTTTGTTTTTCAATTGCAACCTGAGGCAAAATATATATATATTTTTAACTCAATATTAGAGTTAATAATCTGGTTTAGTACTTGGGAATTTGAAATATTCAAAACATCTTGGCTCCATTTCTTTTTATTTTTGTCCTTTAGTCCAATGCAAGTCAGTTTGGCTCCATTTGCATATGAAGCTTTACCGGCTCCGACAAACCATCCTCCAATCACTGGATTCCATCCTCAGCAGTATTGATTTACTCCTGAATTAATATCCCCTCTCAATTGTTGACCAGAGTTCTCTCTGAATTCTCGTAGCTCTTCCAAGATTAAGCCCAAGTTAGCATCGCGGTTCGGCTCCGAGTTGCTGTCTGGCTGCATGTTGTCCTTTTTGTTGCCAACGCGACCAGCTTTTAACATCTCACCGTTGTCTTCGCCGCCTCACTTACTTTATTCCCTTTTGTCAGGCGTATTCGTCCCCCAGCTGTGTCTCCACTTGCTTTAGCGCGTCTCCGAGACAATTGAGTTATATTGGACAACTATTAATTCTTACTGTCCGGAACCTGTTGCTCTATGCTGCCATCACCTAGCCAGTTAGATGGAAGTCCCCAATTAAATCCTTTTTAAAACGTTATTCTTCATTACACAAATGTTATGTTAAAAGAGCAGTATGCTGTAACCTGATTTATGTTCCATTTCAGCCTGAGTCACTGCAGCCTGACTGATGACTGCTGTGCAGAGCTTGCATCAGGACTTGCTTCAAAGGAGAGCGTTATCGGTGAGCTGGACCTGTCGGGCAATGATCTTCAAGATAAGGGAGTGAAGAAACTCTGTGTGGGACTCAGGAGCCCTCAGAGTAAACTGGAGAAATTGTCGTAAGTTTTTGTTTATTCAGTACTTTTCAAAGAAATCCCACAATGGGTCCAAATATTTCAGTCTTTATACCTCTAAAAGACATTTTGTGAAATTGCAACATATCTTGTTTGTGTTCTCACCAGATGTATTATTTCTATGCTGAGATCTTTCTTGCAAGAAGGAGCAGGATACAGTTATGCGTCTCGTGGCTGCTCAGAGATCTGTCTCTGTTCTTTATACACAGTGATAAACAAGCTTCATAACAAAGTATGGTGAGGGTTGGTACCAGGTTGAACCAGTCCTCCTTTAGCTTCCTCTGAAACAAACGTCAATGTTATCTGTCTTCAAAGACATCCTGTGGACTGCAAGGTCACGGCTATAATGAAACAGCTGCACTCTCTGTTTTTCAGTTACGAAGCATCATGAAAAAGTACAAGTATTATGCATATATCATTCTGTATTTTTCCAACAGATACCCAGCCATATGGAACAGTCTGTGTTTGAAAGGCTCTATAACTTTACAGTCAATCTTTTGATCCATATTGTCATGCTAACTGAACAATGGTTCATTGTATAATAACCACATGATACATTGACTATGATAGGTTATTTCCAGGTATACGGGTAAAGTGAGCTGTACTTCTGTTTCTCTCCAGACTGAGGACCTGTGGCTTGAGCTCGAGGAGCATTCAGTTCCTGACCGCTGCCCTGAAGTCAAACCCCCAACATCTGGAAGAGCTGCATCTGATGGGCAACAATCTGGAAGACTCAGGAGTCAGAGTGCTTCTGGAACTAACAAATAACCAGAAATACTGCCTGCATACAATAGAGTGAGTACTGTTATCGTTAATGACAATAGTAGTTCACAGCTAACTGTCTCACTTCTGTATCCTTTCTCCTTAACACAGTCCTTATGAAGCAGTAAAATAGGCTTTTATATATATTTATGTGTATATATATATATATATACACATACACATACACATACACACACACACACACCTGGCATTCTATTGTAAGCAACAGTATCTGAGTGCGAGTATACAGTTTGAGCAGAAGCAGAGCAAATCCAAGCGCAAGCAGGAGCTAAATAACATGCTCTTGAATAAAGCTAGGAACAACCTCTATAACTGACCTCGCAAAACAAGTTTTTGGCTATACCTAAAATATTCATATCACAATTTCACACAAATGTATAAAATGATGAAGTGAGGACATTTTGGACAGATGTAAAGTACAACATGGTAACAAGAACCATGAAGCTGTAATTGTAGTTTATATACTTCATTTCTTTCCATCCAGTCCTAAATGCCTAGTTCTGACTGCGTGAGGTGTTACTCACTCTCAGACTAATCCAGAGGCATTCATGTGCTCTATTTGTTTTCTTATCTTTCAGTGTCTCAGCAGATTGAGGAGACGGACAGAAAACAGACTCACGTTTCTCAAACTTGCTCACAAGGGAAGGTCCTTGTATTTCAGTGCATATTGTAGCAACGTCAAGTGCTTTATCTTCTCTGTTTAAGGGATATTTTCCAAAAAGACGTTATATACCCAGAATGTATTTCAAAGCAAAAATCTGTTAGCAATTCCAAACTATTTTTGTGATGTTTTTTTTCTTTTTTTCTTACTACTTTGTGATGATTTATTGTTTAAAAAAAAAGTTAAAACATTGTTTTATAGTGCCTTTGTTCTAAACTAGCCTACACGTGCTTTCTTGTGCAGTGCATAGAACTTGATGGTTAAGATAATCTGAGAAAAGTGACACAAAGATGTATGATGAATGTTTTCAAAACTGTTCAGAAATAGAGCTCAGAGGCTTTCAAATACAAAGTTGTCATACGTGGAACATTTCACACAGACACCTCTTTAAAAAGAAAGTTACTTTTAATTCAGGTTATAAATGATGCTACTACGTTGGCTTTATGAAGAAATGTGCAAAACTAATAAAAGTGGTGAGTAAAGCAAAATGTGTTAAGGAGGATTAATATTAAATGAACTGTTTTTATTGCTTTTATAGTTTTAGTGGAGGTTTTCAACTCTATTAAACCCTATGTTGCGCAATATTTCAAAATATGTGAGAAATCTATTTTATAATCTACACTAAAACATCAAAACATGAATTGAATTAGTGCTGAATTCAAGAGGATGTTAGCTTTTTGCACTTGTAAACATCATGTCAGGATAATGTCAGTTGATGTAGCCCACATTGAGTATAACAACAACTATCAGGTGAAATGTGGTTAGAACAGAGCCTTACGAGGAGCTACACAAACTGTGAAGGTCAGACAGTTTGATCACCTTAGATAACCACAACTTATGAACTAAAAAGGAACTGTTACATTTGTAGAGTCCTGCCATGGTTGAGATTATTCCAGAAGTGTGTCGCGCCTCTTTAATTTGTTACCAATGCTGAAAAGACTTCAGCCAAGATGCACAATGTTACACAAAGAGCTCCTCCTGCAAGCCTCCTCGATCCTCAAGATGCATTTTAGTTCTGAGGTGGATTCGTCTTTTTTACTCATGAAGGTTATGAATGACCTGGAAGTTTCTAAGTGGCACCCTAAAGGCTAAGGAAAGGTGCTTCAATGCTTCCTGTGACTCTCTGGTAGAAGTGGAATCCAAGTTATTTGTGTCGGTCATGAAATGAAACGTTTCAAATGGAGAGTCTGCTGGTTTGCGTTGCAACCAAAGTGGTGATTTTACTGATGAGCACAACTTCAGAGGGAGCTGATGAGTGTAAAACATGAAGCTCTTTGGTCAGAACAATAACTTGCATCATGGAGGACGACTAGATCAGAGAGGGATGAAAGCAGGTCCCTTAGCTAATATGTGTATGTTTGAGATGGGAGATTGAAAAATCAAGAAATGATGGATGACTAAAAGAGAGCGATGATTAGAAAGATGATGTATGAGGTGTGTGGAATCTAAATGAAAGGAGGTTGAATGGACTCGTGGGGGACTGTTGGTGGTGGGATTTGGATTCTGATGGTTACGGTAGTTTGTTTTGTTCCAGTGGCCCATTGTTCTTTGTTGGCGAGCTTTCTGTGTGTCTCTGTGAGGATGAAGTTCTTACATGGTTTTGATTCCGGACATACTGTGGATGTAATGGGTGCTGATGTACTGTGGGAGTCTGTATGCCATTTGTATTGCTTTGGTTTGGATGGTGTTGATCTGATGTATGTTTGGTTAACCTTGAGGATGATTTCAGGTGATGCTTGAAATGATGTTGTAGAAGGGTAATGGTATTTGGAGTTTATTGTCTTGTAGAGTAATCCGTTGTGCCACATTTGATCAAATGCTTTATCAATGTTTAAGAATTGTATCGGGGGTGGATTTGTTTTTGTGGGAGGTTTCTTGGTTATATTTGAGGGTTTTGCTTTGATGTATTAGTTAAAAAGGGGTTGCCTTGGCCCTGGTCTGACAGCTCCTTTCACTAAAGGCTTAATATTTACTGAAGGAGATACAAAAACATGATTATCTTTATTTCATAAACATTTTTCCTTTGACCAAAATGTATTAATTAATATTACAAACAAGAAACTTATGCAGTTCACAAAATCACGCAACAACACGCTGTCTAATAAAGAACAATGTTACGCCCCTGTTTTGCCAAGCAAACTCATCGACGGGAGACGAGGGGCAAACATGACACTTTTCAACACATAGAAGTGAATCATGCATCTGTGAATGTGTGTAAATGAACATAGAAATATCAGGTGTGCACCCCTGGTTGTGCTACTAAAATGGTGAAGGAAATAAGGATAATAGCATCGTTCATTAACTACTTAGAATGGAAGGGAGCAGGGAATATGTGGTATATGTGTGTGCGTTTCTTTGAACATTAAATCATTGAACACCGTCTTCTGCCTGTTCTGCATTTGGGTCCAGTCCTGAATTTACAAACATGGACACAGCTGCTGAATTTCAGAAGGTAATACTAGATAATATTAACAGCCTTCTGCACTGCAGCAACAACAACTATAATGCGGTGGAAAAGAAGACATCTCCAACTAGATCTCTCTGTGAGGTTTCTTCCAGGCTTTGGCTAGAAAAGTCTATCTAGGAACAAAGAGCTCCTGGGAACCACGCTATCCTCCACTCTGCTTCCCAGTCTGCCAGCCTCCAGCCAGGACCGCGGTAGACTATCGACTCCAGCCTCCTAGCTACCACCATCCTTGCCACGAAAATGCTGTTCTTTAGCCTGCTCCTTAACCTGCAGGCATCCAGCGTGCTAGCTGCCAGTCTGCTTTTGGCCGGCTGGCGCCCGTCCCATTAGTATTTCAAAAAGTCATGAAAAAGCCATGGTATATTATTTTTAATAAGTCAGTGCACAGTACAGTATGTTGGATAAGGACGTAAAAAGTAATGGAAAAGTTTCTCAAAAATGTCGTAGTATAGCGTGTTGAAAATATTTATGAAAGAATGATAGTAAAGCATGTCAAAAAAGTCATAAAAAGCCATAGAATAGTTTGTTAAAAAAAGTTATAAGAAAGTCATAATATAGTTTGTCAGAAAAGTAATGAAAAGTCATAATATAGTAAGCTTGAAAAAGTCCTGAAAAAGCCAAAGTACTGTATGTCAAACGTGTCTTAAAAAGTTTTTTTATAGTACTTCATAAAAAAAGCCAAAGTATATAATGTCAAATACATGTCTTAAAAAGCAATGATATAGTCTGTCTAATGGTAAAAATATGCATTTGAACTTTGTGTCCTCGATGTGAACTCGAAAACGTCCGTGTCATCTATTAAGGAAAATGGCTACTGGAAAAGTAACAAATCTACTTGCAAAGTGGCAAGAACAACTTGTTCCTTACATGGAGTAAAGAAAGTGCAGACTAAGCAGTAATCAGAACTGGTGGTTGAAACGCCTCATGTTACCTTAAATGTATCGAAGCTGTGAAAAGTCAGCTGGATGCAGCAGACAAGTGGGTGCTGCACTTTTGAGAAATAACTTGTTGCTGTATAAATAAAGGAGCCTGTGTGTTACATATTTTGAAGCATTCACACAGTCTACTGAATACGTAGCTGTTGTGTTTTCTTTCTAAACGGACAAAGACGACTTTGAATCTTGTTAAGACTATTATTGATTTGTGAACAAAAACTCTCCACCACCAGTGTCTGGACTCCAGGGGGTTTCTGCCTTATCTGACCTCAGCATCACTACCCTCGGTTGTATTACTTCGAGCGTCCAATCGCCAAAGACTTTGCACTATTCATTTTATATGCATGTATAATAAATCATTGTTAAATTCTAATGAAGTCTCTCCTGATTGAAATATAGTATGTAAAAAAGTATAGGATGTCGAAATTAATCAAAACATTTATTTTATAGCGTGTCGAAAAAAGTAAACAAAAAGTTATAGTATAGCACTTCAAAAAAAAGTAATAAAGTCATAGTATAGTCTTTCAAAAAAGGCACAGTATAGTATGTAAAATAAAGAAAAGATCATAGTATTTTATGTTAGTTATCGTATACCATGTAAAAAAGTCATACAAATCCCTAGTATAGTTTGTCAAAGGAGTTTTAAAAAGTCTTTAAAGTATGTTCAAATAGTCATAAAACGACATAGTATATTATGTCAAAAAAGTAATTAAAAAAAATCATAGTACATCATGTCAAGAATGTTATAGTATAGTATGTTAAAAAGTCATAAAAAGCAATAGCATAGTGCGCTAAACGGGTAATAAAAAAGTCAAAGTATAGCATGTCAAAAAGTCACAGTACAGTACTTTGAAAGTCATAAAAATGTTGTATAGTGTGTCGAAAAAAAAAACTCTTGGTATAGTAAGTCTTGGTATAGTAGTATTTTTTATTTTCATTAGGGAACAGAAAAATAGGGTACAGAGGTACAAGTAAATTGGATCAGTTTGACAATAACGAGATGAAACCGTTGAAAGCACCAGCAGTGTCAGCCCTTCCTGGGGTAGCTGAACTTATTTGGGGTGAGTCCTAACATGTTAGCAATCTACAACTGCTTCATAGAAAGTATTACTATTCCATGATACATAGCAATCACTAATCATCCAGAAAAAAACGAGTTTACACAATGTTGTCAGTGTATGTTCTATGGAGAAGCAACGCCTTCAAGTGGTTCACCTCTGACCAAGGTGCTGCCCGAGGAACAGAACAAAAAAGAGTCTTACAACAACCCCTTGTTTATTAAATGCTGGGCCTCTTTCTGGACTAACCCTCCAATGGCTTGATACATTTTAGTAGTTTTAATTATTTATTATATTATTATTTTTTACAGAATCGTTTTGGATATAATGTATTGTATTGTGTCAGCAGGATTATTGCAGGGAGCTCTCAGTTTATATGAGTAGCTGGTTTGGTTTTTTCTACAGTAGTATCATTGTTGATGGGGCACATTTTACAGTTTGTAAAATGTCCAAACTCAGGAAAAAGAGAATGAATAAAAGTGTTTATATTTGGGACAAACACCTAACCTCCATAGCAGCTCAAAGACACAAAGTCAAAAAAAAAGAATGACAGAAAAGGACAAACTGATTTTGCAAAAACATTGTGTTCAGGATGCTAAATGGGCCAGTAGTTTAGTTTTAGCTAGGGCCCAGAATCCAGACTGCACATTTTCTGTTGCTTGGCTCTGAAGATGTGAAAAAGTGATGTCATGGTGAAGCCCTGTCTGCTAAAAATGATGTTACCATTCAACAAAACTGCATTGTGAATTACTTTAGGAGGGAAACATATTTTGTCGTGGATTCTATTTGCTTTTGATGTTTCACAAATAAGTGATTCTCAGGAGGTCAGGGGGGTGATAGGTCAGAAAGCACAGGGCTTAAACCGGGGGATTGCTGGTTGTGTCTTGTGTAAATGTAGTTGTTTTGTGGCATTTTTGTCCTGTTTCAATATCCTAGTTATTTTCAGCCAAACCGTTTTTACCAAACCTAACAAAATAGTTTTGTTGCCTATAAAGCTAAGAAAGTATTTTTGTAGCATTTTCAAACTGTTCGGTTCGGAGGAAAATACAATTCCTTCGAAATGTAATTGAGTGTGCAGTTTAGTTGTATGGGAAGTAATTTTGGAGGAGACAGTTTCCATTTGTCTCTTAGTGTAATACAACAGGAAGATAGCATGCTGTTACAATAATTCACTTCATGTTACTTTTGAGTACAGATTTGAGCTTAAATTCAGCTCGGCCTGTGCATATATCAGCAAATGATCTCTACCTCTTTAACATCCTCTTTATTGTTCGTCTCATGCTGCTGCTTTATCTTGTCTTCACCTTCTCTCTTCTTTCTCTCCTCTTCCTCGTCTTCCTTTGTACCTCCCTCTAGTTCTCCTTCCCTCTCCTCCTCCATCATTGTCCTCCTTCTGTCTCGCAGGGCACAGGGCAGACAGTTTACCAGGAAGAGGACAGCAGAGAGACAGAGCAGAGCCAGAACAGCACCCACACCCATCTCCAGCTCTCTAGCTCCCTGTCCTTCATCTTCCTCCTCCCGCTTTCCGTCTTTCTCCTGGCTAGGGGAGACGTACACAGCGCCCTCCTCCTGGCTGGGCATCAGCACAGCTCTTTCCAGATTGTTCCGACTGACCATCTCTCCGTACCCCACCTGGTTCCAGTGTCTCTCAGGTCTCTTCCCACTGATTTTGTCATAGTAGTCACTGTTTACGTTCTCACTTTCATCTTCGTCAAAGTTCGATGCATAGATATCGCTGTCTGATTCACCCAGCGTGCCTGAAATGTCAAACTCAAACTTCTCCCCCTCATCATCCTTGTCCCCTGCTGGCTGCAGGAAGCCCAGGTCTAGGTTGACTCTTATCCAACCAGATCCTCTTGCCAGCCTCCTTGTCCCGCCTCCTCCTCCATTGTTCATCCAATCCCTGTGTCCTTCACTGATAGAGTTGGAGGTGAATGGCTGGTCAGCGCAGGTTGAAACCAGAAGTTCTGCAGGCAGTAAAGGCCCGCCTCCATCCCCCTGGGCTAAGATGCGTGGGCTGGAACCGGGCACCACAACAACCACCGTCTCAGCCAATGACGAGAGACGTAGGAAAAAGGGAAGGTCGCTAAAGGAGGAGAGGAGGGAGGCGGTGTCGTCACTGAACTGGACCCACACACTGATGGAAGCCTCCTGGAGAGACACAACAGGATATGAATGGAACTACAATTAGGTCTGACAAGTCTTCTTAACTGTTTCACATTGTTACTTTAAATAAGTTAGCTGTTTTCAACAATAAACTGCAAATTCTTTAATAGTGGCCTTAATTTACTTCACAGAGGACCAGGCCTTTATTAATAATGTCCCCTGTTTTTACAAGCATTTTTGGTCAGATTTTTGTAGAAGCCTCCATGGTTTCTGATCTGTTTTTTTTGTTTTAATTTATACAAACTCAACACTTCCTCCACAATTAACTGTTGTCTTGATAAATAAAAAACAAACTATTAACCACACATGTCGTTCTACCTTACCATTTTTTGTTCAGTGCTCAGCTACTGAAAACGCAACACTTCCTGCACAGATGTTTCATATTAATAGTCTTCAACTGACTATAAATGCTATTATCTGAACACTTGCTTTGATTGAGAATTCAAAGTGCCTTCCCAAGGTAAATGGATGGTATAGCGCCTTTTTTAGTCTTCCAACCACTCAATACACTACATGTCATTCATCCATTCACACCCATTCACACACTGATGACAGGGGCTACCAAGGTCTGATTGACAGATGACCCTCTCTACCTCTGAGCCACAGACGCCCAAATCAATTATCATAAATCGCCTTTCAGTCACCTGGTGATGGTTGTACAGGATGTTGTAGGCAGTTACTGTTGCTGTTACAATGGAAGGGTGGGTTGGGTTAGCTGTGACTGACATGCCAAGACCGCTGACAACCTGCACAGACAGGTCCCCAGGAGTAACGGGGTCAGAGGTCACAGTGATGTCACATCTGCCCAGCATGCCATCCCACTGCTCAGAGACGACCTGAGAGAAAGAGACAGTGGATAAAGATGATAATGATGATGCTCAGTAGGTGAAGATGTTCAAAGGGAATTGATATACAACTATCACCTACATGGAGTGATGTCTTTCCTGGTTGTAAACCAATCAGGTTGTTCTGGGCGTCAAGGGAAGCCACTCGAGGGTCCTCGACTCTCAGCCAGTTACGGACCAGCTCTGTAACATCCACGAACCAATCAGATGAGCCCAGGAGGTGTGTGGTTCTGCTATAAGAATCCTGAGCTGTAAACTGAGTCAGAACCTGAATGGAGGAGCGTTGATAAACTGGTACACACCTGAAGAGACAGGACACACATGAAGAGCTAAATGCCTTATGTTATCGGAGTGTGTCTGTGAGATAATACACAGATGCATAGGATCATGCTTGTGTCACAATCCATCAGAAAATCCATCACAAGTCAAACATATTAAGCTTGGATCTCAGACTCAGGTTTCCTGTGACGTTTCTGACCTCTAGTAGCACTATGGAGCAGTTTTCCTACGAGTGGGTCTTGACTTTGTTGCACATGCACAAAAGGGTGGACTTTCCCGCACAGATAAACATGGATGATAAGATACACTTTCCTGTAAATGCTTTCACACTATGCAATTGATCGACAGCGGTCAGTATTTCAAAATGATACCACAAGATTATATTTGTTGGATTGGATTAAACTCGGATCTGATCTGAAAACTGGGTATTTCAAAGCAGATCCAAGGAATCCTGATCCTGAAGATTTTAATTTAAGATTTGGTGATCCAATCCTACCTTTAATCTGGACAAAATTCTACATTTGGGTATTTCAAAATTTAAACCAGAGATCTGGATCAATTTAATGCCAAACTTCAGGATCATTTGGATCCCTCCTCAGACAAATAGCTTCTCTTCTCCTAAATATTTTGACCCAAAATGGTCATTACATTTAAACTTTGTTAATAATTAGTTATAATTATCAAAAAAGAATATGCCTTTCAAATGTGAATGTGTTTTAGTTCTAGTTTGAAATGTGGTCAGGCCACATTTCTTGATTATCTTGTCTATTTCCATATCCACCAACTAAACTGTATTGGCAGTCTTGGTCTTGGTCTCTAAGAAATCACAACGGTGATAACAGGAGAATTGATTCAGCACACTCACCACAGGACCACAAAGAGATTAAGGTGAGACATCACACATTCATACACAGTTAACACTGTAGTGTAGAAGGCTCAATGTCATGGCTGTTCCTTTATATCTATTTGTGATGGCCTTTCTTTTAAACCCTCTTTGGAGAAGAGTTACAAAAACGAGTGATTGCTCTGTTGCATAAGAGGCTAAATAAACCACAGTAAAGACACAATGGGGCTGTCTCCTACCCTGTCTTTGTGAAGTGGTTCCAGCCATCGATGGCGTTGAGAACAGGGTCTGCCAAGGACACTCGCAGGGGCACTGAAGGAGCCCACACCTCCACACACACAGAGCCACGAAGCGCACCCAGTAGAAACTCCACCACTGCACAGGTGTTACCCAAACCTGATTCGCTGCCATCCACAAAGAGGGTTGAGCAATCACTGGACACCTGTGGTTATGAAGGACACATACAGAAGACAATTGGAGAAGACTATTAAATTAAAGGACAATTAAAGGACAATAGTACAGTCAGTACATGTAGTACATTCAGTATACCTTTTGTTGTGTTGTAATTGAATGTTAAAATGTAACGATATCACTTATTTAAAGTCCAGTAATCAATATAATTATATCATCAATTAGTTAAATGTGTAATGTGAAAGATGTTGCTTGTAGTAACGAACCCACAGAGAACTATCACCAACTCTGTAGTTCCCCTCGCCTCTACAGCGTTTTTTTAAAGCCTCTCTCAGGTTATTGTGTTGGTTTCACAGACAGCAGCAGCAGGCAGCTTTTTTTAGTGGTCATTTAGCAGCTAAAAAGCCAAATATTTTGGAGTGGATTTTGGACTTACATCCATTAGATGGACCCAAACATGACTCCAAATGAATAATAATATTGCTCTGTGTCTGCTGGATGTGAAAATAAGCTGTTTGCTGAAACGTTAGCGATAACAACTTCATGAGGCAATAATATCTCAGCTTACTGAATATTTAACTTTTAGGTTAAATAAAAAAATGAAAAAGACTACTTAAAAAAAACTTTCAAATACCCAGATGTCAGGAGAACAAATATCAGTTTAGCACAAATAACCACATCATTGAACATGGTATGAGTTCTACCAACCTTGGTATAACCTTAACAGCATCAGGGAGATTCAACATGGCAGTGAATACATTAAAACACACTTTATAATTTCCAAATAAAATCAGCCCATTGCGCTGTAGTTACTTAGTAATCTAGCTATACCCGCTGGGACAAACTTCCAACAGAATCTTTCCATGAATGGGGTAAGGGTTGGCATGAAGTATACAGCGCTCTGAGTGGTCAGAGGACTTGGCGCTATATAAAAGCAAGTCCATTTACCATTTACCATAATTGTCTGTTATGACCCGTTGTATACAGCTACCGATAAAACATAATTATTTTTCAGGTATTTTCTATACTTTGAGTCAACCTTCTTTAGAGTTTTTGGGGAAACATTACAATAGTTAAATGTAAATATCAATCATTTAACTGTTCATCAAAAGTTGTGTCAAATTGGAGTTCTCCATTTCTTTTATAATTTTCCCTTCACTTAAAGCATCCAGTGACTTAAACGTTATATCAATTGTTATATACATACAGGTACATACTGTATATGAAATTTGACCTCTGCACTGAAACCATTCTCAGCATTGAGCAGCAGTGGGCTGCGGTAAAGCGCCAGGGAGCAACTTGAGGTTCTTGTTCAAGGACATTTCTACATACAGACAGTAGGAGATCAAACCGCCAACCTTGTTGTTAAAGGTTCTACCCACTGAGCTATAATCGCCCCAGAAATGACCCCTTAGAGTAACTTCTAATCACATTATAATGCATTATAACAGTAATTATAATATATTCTAAAATTATCATAATGCATTACAACTATGATAAGTATAATACACTATGATCTTTGCAAGAAAAACAAAATGTCAGTGAGTGACCTGCAATTATGAGGTATTATTCTTATTCTTCTGAATCTGGGTAACACAATTAACGAGCAAACCTGTACTTTGTACAATATCAGACTGATCTTTTGACAGATTTATTTGTATTTGAGTGTGTTGCACCTTGACAGTGTTCTCGTTGGTAGAGTGGCACGTGACTGCAGAGGTGACATCTGACACCTTCCCATTATGGTTTATGGCCAGCACAATGACAGGAAGTGACACTGGCTGGTTGGTCAGTATGGCTGTGTTGATGATTGTGTTACTCTGAGGATAGAGGATTAGAAAAAATATGTATAAACAGATCAGATTGTATGAATCTTTAAAAAATTTGAAAAATTTGAAAAATGATGATCCCTGGATTGGGATTAAATGAATGACTGAATAGATGAAGTACCTCTGTGATGGGAGCGATGCTAAAGATGTGTCGATCAGCAAATGAGAAGATGCTCACTGCTGCTCCATGTGGCGATAGGGGTTTTATATGCCCAGAGTACTCCACCCACCAGTTAGCAGACACTGTCATGGCAACACCGAAGCTCTGCCTCAGGCCATGGACTGACAGACACACCACCTGCTGTAGTAAAGTGGGACTGCAGGGCAACAGAGATCAGAGACTGAGCTTCTAGTATCTATAGATCCGTCATGGTCCAAACTTTCCTGACATGGTGAAAGTACAATTTTTGATTGTGAGTACAAAGAGGCAGCTCTCAGATTGGCACATCGGACAACAACCCTGATTCACAGTCTGCTAGCTCCCACCCTGCTTCCTCTTTAGCTAGCCTCTGGCCTGCTAGCAACCAGTCTTCACTCCAGCCTGCTTGCAGCTAGCCTCGACTCCACTCAATTAACCTTGGGATCCAGAAACATTTATGCAATGGACAAAGGGGTGTACTAAGAAGCAGGTTCAACAGAGCCAAGCTTTCTTTGCGTTAGCTGGCTCAACAAAACCTAAATGCCCAATCAGTGATAATGGGTATCCTGATGGTGGTTATCAACTTTCTTTGTTAAACAAGTTAGCTTCATCAGGTTGTGTGCACGTTACTATATAAGGGGACATTTAGTGTGTTTGCTGGCTACTGTGATTGAACTCTTGACCTACTTGTGTGTGTGCTTGTGTGTGCTGTGTTTGTGGCACAGGATAGACACCACGTCGTGTTTGGAGCCTTGGCTTCTCTCCAGGGTCACTGCCCACAGATCAGAGGTCAGAGTTTTCTGAGCCACCATGGACACCAAGCCCTTCTTCACCTTCAGCCTGAAGACACACAGATTTTGAATGTAAAACTATCAGAGTGGTTGGTAGCTAGTGATACAGACTGTAATACAAAACAGCATTTTAAGAATGTGAACGTAGTGTTGTAGTGATATCATTTAGTGTTTACCTTATCACAACAAGCTCACTGCTGAAGTTAGCTCTCACATTCAAAGACACTCTGATTGGCTGTCCTATCAGGACCGGGCCCCTGTGATAGCGAATCATGACATGGGGGTCCATGCTAAGCTCCTCCTCTTCCTGCCCATTCAAACATGTTTCTTCTTCTTTGGTCCTGCTCTGCTCTCTCTCTTCCTCCTTCAGTGTCACTGCTTTGATATGGAAGAGCTGCCTCTGGGACTGAGCTGCTCTGTCCTCCACACATCTGGATTGACGGTCAATTGGTAGAAAATATCGATAGATTTTGGAGAATGGCAGAAAGACATTAATTCAAGGGCAGCAAAAAAAAAAAAGTCTCTCTACATGTTCCTATTCATTCACATACCCTGGTGGTGTCAGATTTAAGTCAGCCACAGTGTCAGAGGAGGAGTAGTAAAGCTGTATTTGGTTTCTGATGGGAACCCGTTGGTATCTGAGGGCCCATGGTACATGCCCCTGGATGTCCTCATCAACACCTTGAGGGTATCTGAATGAAAGCATACATTTATTTGTCACACAGGCAACTGATCACCATCATCTACAAAACATAAAGGGAAAACAAGGATCCATGGAAACTGCTTCAGAGACCTGTCCATGCACAATTGTCCTGCTATAAATGGACCTCTTCCTCCTGCCTAAACAGAATGGGCTTCATGCAACAACCTTTTCATACCCTCATCCCTGAGGGGCGATTACTCTTTAACCGGGTTCATTCACTTCCACCTTCCAAGACAATATGTCCTGCCCGTGCTTTCTTTACGACTTTTGTAATCAAACCCAGTTCCGTAAGCAAGTTAACTAACTTAACTGTTCATTGTTCTTCGGTTCTGATTACTCACCCTATAAGTGATTCGAACTGCATTTCAATCAGGAGAGTCAAAGCAAAGCGAAGTAACAATATTGTTTATTTTATGAGATATGTGATAATAAAGTCTTGACAGAGTCTTCGGAGTTTAGACTCAACAGGAACAATTGTAGTCGAGGGGCTTCTGCCCTTAGCAGCAGCAAGATAAATCCCCCATGGAGTTTAGACTTAGGCGGTGGCTGTTGATGATTCTGTTGAGACTAGCAGGCTGATGAAATGATGACTGATAAATATGCGAAGATTGAGCAGTGATGGGGGAGGTGAAGGGGCATGTTCAACAACAGCATGAATGTACAAAAATCTAGCTGACTGTCGGAGGTCTTATTCCGTCGCCCCTTCGACCTTTTTGAACCGCCCCCAGATCCATTTGGAAAGAGCGTGTTCAGATAGGGAGAGATGTTGTTGTTGTTCTCACATTGCTAGTGAGGCGTGCTATTCTGATGCTCTGGAAGAGTCCTTGTCCCTCTCTCATACCCACTGGATAAAAGATACCTTCTCCTTTGTGAAATTAGAAAAAATCAAATACTACATTTGTGGCTCTAACATAAAATCTTCTAACATTTGGTTACCCTTCATTCATTGGAAAAAAACTTTAGAACATCAGAGAATCAAACTGATTTGTCCCTGCTCTTCTTTGACAGAGGCTATAATGAAATCATTGCACCAAACGTTTCAGAAACTATTAAGATAGGCTAGCCAATATAAACATCTCCAAGTAGAAACCCAAAAGTATGAACTTTAAAATTTGCATAATGTGGTTAAAACATCACCTCGGTGAAGGAGAAGTATGCTGGTGGTTGACAAGGTTGCCGTGATGATGTCCTTTCCGTTGCCATTCTCGCTTCTGCATCCGGCGACGGTGGTGGGGGTTACTGTGCCACTTTTCCAAATCCTGATGTGATTGGTTGGTGTGTTGATCCTCAAACCAATCATTAGGCAGTGTCAGAGTTACTACGCAAAGCCCTAGAGGAGGCTGGAAAACAGGACGGATAGATGGATAAGAGTGAAGAAAGGGAAGTGGTGTAATGAATAAATAAGAAGAAAAGAGCGAAACCACTAGGTAGAGATATGATCTGGTCCTCACCTGTGTGATACAGGAGGCTTTGTGCTCCTTAGTCTCCTTGAAGGCATGCAGGGTGATGCAGGTCCCTCGGGTGCTGTTATCACCCCGCTTGTGGAACAGCGTCCTCACCCTGAACCTCTTCTGCCTGCCCTTATCCCTCTCTCTCTCCACATGCTCTGAGAGGAGAGAGGCGGACAGAAGGGTAGAGAGAGGGAGGAGAGGCTCTGATATCAGCTGTGGAAAAAGAAAGAGGTATGTTACTAGTTAGCTTGAGCAGTTTCAGTAGAATTAGTAAACATTCACATCATCAGTCAACTTCCCCACAAATCTCTGTGTGGTCATTTTTCAAATACCTGTGTAACTGAGTAAGGGCCAAATGAAGCCTGGACACCTGGTCTTGGGGCCTTGCCAGGTGGGCGCAACATGAACAGGCTTTGAGAGAAGGAGAAGGGGGTGGAGTTGGAGAAAAGAGGGCCCAGCTCCACCTGAGACAGAGGGAGGAACTGCCAGGCTGGAGGGACAACCGACATGTGGACCGGCAGGGAGAGAGGGAGAGGAGGCTGCATGAAGGATGGAGGGACTGAGGGAATAAAAAGGAAAGGATAAGTATTCATTAGTAATCATCAGTAATCATTATATAAAGCAGATGTCTTAAAACAACAACAAAACAAAACAACACTGGCTCGATGTGGGAGTGAGGTGATTGAGACAGGGGAATAAGTTCAAGGGCAATTGGTGGACAAGTAGAGAATGGAAATAGGTTTGGGTTAGTTAGAATGTTGCTGGAGGGAGTGACAGAGAGAAAGAATGTAAAATCTGGACTGCATCCTTTAAGAAAAAGGTGGAAATAGAAAAGTTATGTGACAGAATACATGGCTGAAAAGAGCGGGACAAAAACATCAAGGAGCGAACGGCACTAAAGCTGGAATGAACAATAAATATTTCCATAAACAGATACACTCTCTCTATGAGTACCACAGACAAACAAAAAAATCAAATTACCATAGAAAAGACTCACCTAAAATCCAAAAGAGCAGCAGAATGCTAACTCCTCTTCTGCCCCAGCACACACCAGCCCAGCTGAAATCTGCCATCTCTACAGACTTGATGCAAAAATATTAAACTATTCTGCATTAAATATTATCATCCAATAGAACCATTTAATACACATGCAGTAAATGTTTGACATTTTAATTATTCAAGTGTATTTCCCTAACCCTAGTTGTACTTTAGAACGTATCCGTTCACTAGCTTCTTCTGTAGCTTTCAACCGAAACACAGGTCTTCATCTGCAGGTCAGCTGTGAAGCTCAACTTTTAAGCCAATATGGAAGGGAAGTCCTTAAAGTCCTCAGAATAATGAACATTATAACTTCTACTGTTGAGACAAACAGTTGAGCAAATTTCAGATGCTGATAAAAAACATTTGATATGGTCAAAAGCTCCAGAACCAGCACGTAAATGCTACATTAATGTTAAATTGTAGCTTCTAATTAATCATGCTAACTTGCTCAAGATGAGTCAACATGTTAAACATACAATGATGGATGATGAACACTATGGTTAGCTATGTTTAGCTAGCTAACAGTTATGGTTGGATATAGCATGGGTGTTCTGGAATAGCCCAGTAATGTATTGGTTTCTTGTATAGGGACACTTATAGTCCATTTTTTTATGTCGCGCACACGAAAACAATGGCAATGGAAAGTCAAGTATCCTTTTTTGTGATGGACACTTTAATTAAATGCATCCATGTGACTATGCAACGGTCAGATCCGACCTAACATTAAAACCATGTCCCAACTAATACCTTCCACACATTAGGGGGCGCTATGGAGCCCACTAAACAAACACAAACTCAATCACTGTATATTCCCAAAGGTTCCTGAGTTTTCGAGTAAACAGAGGACGTTAAAAATGCCTTTGCATGCTAAAAGTGATTAGGGTGCACAATGGAGCCATGCCAAGCGCAAGCCAAATTACGACACCAAATTCGAATTGATTACTCATTTGTACAAGGGTGCAACGTTTCATGACTTTGTGTGCTTCCTAAAGTCCTCAAAGATGTGTTTGTAAAATGAACGCCAACCTCGGAAGTAAGCATCGCACTGGTTCCTTGTTTAAAAGCCAATGGGATTTTTTTTACCCTAACCTGGTGGAGGGTTTTCTGTGCCTCACTGTACCTGGGAGCTGTATTGTTGGGGATAATAGCTCAGGGTAGGGTTTCCCGCCATGGCAAAGAGCTGTGTCCTTATACCTGACACAAAGTCAACTCCACCAGGGTTGTCCTTTTTCACAGAATCGGTTTGTTATTGTCATGGACAGAATTTCAAGGCGGAGCCGGGGGGAGAAGAGAGTGCGGTTTGGAGACCCCCAGAATTGTAACTATGTGTCAGCATTGACGCGGGTGTTGTACTGGATCGTTGTGGTAAAGGGGTAGCTAAGCCGGAAGACAAAGCTCTTGATTTACCAGTCCATCTATGTTCCGACCCTCACCTATGGTAATGCGCTTTGGGTAAGCTTCCTTACGGTAGTTGAAAGGAGCCAGCTGAGGGGGTTCGGGCATCTGATCAGGATACCTCCTGGATGCCTCCTTTTAGAGGTTTTCTGGGCATGTTCGACTGATAAGAGGCCCATGGTTAGACCCAGAACATGCTGGAGGGATTATATGTCTTGTATGTAGGGAAATCCTTGGGGTTTTCCAGGCAGATTTGGAAAGCGTTGCTAGGTAGAGGGACATGAGGAATAACTTCCTAAGCCTGGTGCCTCCGCAACCCGGCCCCAGATAAGCGGAGAGTAAATGGATGGATGGAATAAGCATTGTGGCAAAAGTACGTTTATTTACATATTTAGCTCAGCAAGATAATCTTCAGAAATTAACACCACTTAAATAATTGTTTAAACCTAAACACAACCGCCGAAAGTAAATAGCTAATGTTAGGCAATAAAATGGCTCCTGTCCATGTTGATGTGTAAGACACTTAACCCCAAGTTGCTGTGCCTGCAGTGTATGGAGGGGTGTGAATGTTTAGTCCTGATGGGCAGGGACCACCTTGCATGGTAGCCCTCAGTGTTTGAATGGCTGTGAATAGGTGAATGACATGTAGTGTTACAGCACTTTGAAGAAGTCGGAAGACTAGAAGAGCACCATACAATACAGTTCCATTTACCATAGTGGAACTGTATAGTTTTGTATTCCCACCACTCAAAGCGCTTTCATCATTCACACACTGATGGCAGGTGCTAAGTGACACCTGCCTATCAGACTAACTCATTCACACACCGTAGGCACAGCTACGAGAGCAATTTTGGGGTTAAGTGTCTTGCTCAAGGACACATCATCATGCAACTAGCGGAGCTGGGGATCAAACCACCGATCCTCTGATTGAAGGACGACCCTGCTCTCCACTTAGCCACAGTCGCACTAACAAAGTTAGCTACACCACGGTCGCATTAGTTTGAGTATACACAACAAGGCTTTGAAGGCAAGCCACTTGTTAGCAACCGTCTTTTTAAGACACGTAAAAGCTTAAAAGAAAGAGGGGTATCTACTGACGTATTTCATATCGTTTAACTAAACGTTGAAACATTTTAAGCTGCGGTTAACAACAGATCTCATTTCAGGCATCTAACCAAAAAAACATTGAAAAACCCATTAACTTTGATACAAGGGAACTTGAAGTGCAAAAAGCTAACTCATTTCCGAGTTTTAGGACATTTTCCTGTGGCACTCTATCTGAGCAACTATGTCCCAACTTAGGCCTCCCACACATTAGGGGGCACTATGGAGCCTGCTAAACAAACATGACACCAATCACTGTATATTCTCGTAATATTCTAAGGTTTTGATGTGTTTGCCAAATTTTGGGAATTTTAACATGGGTGAAAATGTTCACGAATTTAAGTGCATCCTAAAGCCCTTAAACATTAGTTCATGAAATGAAAATGAATGCACAAAATCCAACATGACTGACTTCCAAGGACCATTTGGCTTTTGTGCTTGGGCACTAACTAACTAAGAAAAGTCTATTTTTGTTATAAAATAAAGTCTATATATGTGTTGTTTGAACCCATATATTTAAAATGGGTTCAAACAACAACGTCTCATCATTATGAGAGACCATTTCTTTTTGAAAAACAAGAGCTCTATTTGGTTTATTGACTGATTGTCCCTACATAGAGCACATCCCAGGTGAGTATTTTGTTCTCTATGTCAGAGATAATAACCAAAACAATTAATTTTGTTAAATTGTGAAAATTTGCTTTGGACTCATGGAAAGGCTCATTTTAGCTCTGTTACATAACACCTGCAGGGGAAGAGAATTTTTCACGAAACCAATCAGCGCCTCCACGTGTAACATCATAGAGACATGGCCACTTATTGACAAACAATATTTTACAAGTCTGCATCTCCTGTGAACATCCATACACACACATGCAGACTCTAATACACATCAGCTGGATGGAACTTAAATTCAGACACTGAATGATCTGCACAAGATCAAAGACCAAACAGCAGAACATACAGCTAAATATATCACATGTGTGTGTTATGTTCCCAGTAGACAACAATCACTGTTAACAGGTCAGATGATACAATACTGTTCTATACTGTTCTACATAACACACACAATTGAAGTCTCTCTGCCTTACACGCACACACACACACACACACACACACACACACACACACACACACACACACACACACACACAAACACACACTCTTTTTACCCACTTGTATCTGTCTATCTTAGCTCCAGATTACATCTTTTCCTCGAGGCATTTGTGCAGCAGGTGGCTCCCTTTGTCCTTGCTCAGAGTCGCATCATTGCTACTAACAGGAATTTAAAAAAATATTCACCACAAATATTACTTATCTATTCAAAAAATTACTTCAACTAAACAGTTATATGTCATTTTCGTCTCTCCCGCTGATCTTTGCTGGTCTGCTGATGCTATAAACCCCTCTCTCTCTCTCTCTCTCTCTCTCTCTCTCTCTCTCTGCCCGCCCTCCCTCCCTGTGCCAGATTCACACAATACAGATTTATTTGTTTAAAACTGTAAGTAATCCTCTCCCTCTCAGTTATGTCCTTTCACCCTCCCCTTCTTCACGTATCTCGTTTTTTTTTCTTTTAGGTTTGGCTTGCTCTCTTGCTTCCTCACCCGTCCTGTCTGATCCCTCTCTGTTGTCCCTCCACCCTCTCATCTTCAAATTATTTTTGCCAAAGACAAGGTCGCTCTATTGAAATGAAATGCTTTTCCTAACACTTCACTGTGTGTGTGTGTGTGTGTGTGTGTGTGTGTGTAAGTGTGTGTGTGTGCGCGCGTCTATTACACTGTCTGAAGAATGTGGCTTTCACCATCACACGACGACTATAATCCCACAGAATCAGTAAATGTGTATGTTGTGTGTGCTGTAATTACAGACAAACGGTCTCTTTAACACTCAGACATTGTATAATGGCTGTGCATTTACATTATAATGTAAAATTCTAAGCTTAGTGGTTAAAGCCGAGTGCCTGCCAGAGCAGTCCGATGTAAACACTCGACAAACACTACAAATCCCATCACTGTCAGCAGGACTGTGACGAGCGTGACGGCTCCACATTAGTGCTTTATGTCACTGTTTGTCACATGGTATGTATGTGATGGCAGCGTTGTAGGAATGGTGAGCCTATTTCTATAGTTTTAATTAAGAGATAATGTTCCAGCGTAATTATGGCCGAAATGTAAGTAATGACAGTGCAACACTGTCTCCAAAACATTATCTTGCCAAACAACTGCCCTCAATTAAGTTTTGAGGGAAACGCATTATCTCGAATTATGGGAGCTGTTTTAAACACATGGTTAATGGGAATTAAAACAAAAATACAATAAAACTACTTGGTTATATTTCGTAAAAGATCATGATTTCGGTTGATGATCATGATTCTTAAAATAAGTTTGTTTATTGCAGAACTAAAGTTACATAGGTCATTAAACGTGACGTTAAAATAAGTCAACTTTGACTATTCGTTTCATGCAGGACATGAGCCCTGCCTCCTGGGTGAAAGTCAAATTTGTTTGACTCACTCATGCATCTATCCTCAACTTAACATAGACTTCCACCAAGTTTGAAAATACATTTATTTGTGATACCTCAAAAACAAACCTAATCAGGAAGAAAATATGTTTCCCTCGAAACGTAATTAACAATGCAGCTTCATTGTCTGGAAGCATCATTTTTTGAAAAACACAATGCAGTGATATGAAGAATGATTACACATATGTTATGGTAAGACAAAAAGGACATTACCGGAAGTTTGTTCAAATGCAATGACCTCTGTTGGTGTTTTTTTCTGTTGTCTGGAGCAAGATCCAAAGTTACATGACATTGTTATAACGTGTCAAGACCTCATAAAGAAGTGGTCAAGGAACATTTTCGAAATATTTAATTTAAAATATTTGAAGGTCAAGCAGGCTGAAATGTCGTAAATAAATATTCCAGCTGGAATTGTCATTATACATATACATATACATATACATACATACATACACATTTATACATATAATATACATACACATATACATATAAACATATATGTGTGTGTGTGTGTGTGTGTGTGTCTGCACGGTGAGAGTGGTAATGGAGCAGCAGAAGGGGCTTAGAGGACAATGGATCCGATAAAGAGAGGAGCTTAACAGAGGAAAGAGAAAAATATGAAATACAAATACTCAAATCCCTGTGTGTGTCACACAACCTCCTTCTGTAAATGTCGCTATAGTGCGGACTAAGCTAAGGCCAGTGACCTCCCGGCCTGTAACATGATCCGGCCAGTATCAGTACATGGCATCTCACAAAAAAGTAGAAGCCGGCATGGCGGAAAATATTGCGGAGTCACTTGACAAGACACCACGCAAGTGAAAATAGTGGCACTGCAACCTCCGCTGAAACCTGTGGACTGGAGGCAGATAGTACCATAACAAGCTCAGATCTACCTCAGCTGCTAAGGAGATAAAAGAGTCGGTTGTGCATGTCAGTTGCAAAGATATGAGGCTGGAAAGTATGGTTGAAAACCCGTGTTTGAAGGATTGACAAAGAGTTGAGGAAACACCGCTCACGCCTGCAGAGAGAGTAGCCTTGACGTGCAATGTGTGGACGTCTAGACCCTCCCAGTCGTATGTTATGATTATGTCTCATCCCATCTCTGATGACTGGGGACTAGTTTTACGTGTTTTACAGACATGGACAATGCACAAGTTACTGAAAACCGCACTGGAGGAATGGGACCTAAATGGGAAGGACCCAGCCATAGTGACAGTCAACTTCACTTAATGCATTTTATTTCATGTTTATGGCATCTACATGAAAGTTAAAAGTGCCAAGTGACACAATAACAACATAACACTGTTTCCATTCGTCCACTATTTTCATATGATATTTTGGTGTATTTTGGCCCTAAACCATTCAGTGCTTTGCGACATCCTAAAAACCTTTAATGGGCAGAAAAGAGGAAGAAACCTTCGGGAGAGCAACAGAGGAGGGATCCCTCTCCCAGGATGGACAGAAGTTAGTACAATTAGTATTTACCATGGAACTGTAAGACATATCTATGGAATACGCAGAATCTTTAGTTTTAGGAGATGCCTCGATCTTCCATCTAACAAACGTAACCTGTTAGAGCCTTTGCGAGACAGCAAAGTTTATAGTTCCTTTTTTTACTTTACTTTAGTTTTTACTGTACAGTGTCCTTGAGATCATGAAAGGTGCTTTTTAAATTGAAATGTATTTTAAATGTGTTATGATTATTGTAACAATCAAAGCATTATGAATAGTCACCTTATCATCTTTCTTTATGTTTTCCTATATACAGCGGGTAAAATAAGTATTGAACGTGTCACCATTTTTCTCAGTAAATATATTTCTAAAGGTGCTATTGACATGAACTTTTCACCAGATGTTGGTAACAACCCAAGTAATCCATACATACAAAGAAATCCAAACAAATTAGTTCAGAAATTAAGTTGTGTGTAAAACAATAATAAAATAAAGCTGCTAGAATGGCCCAGATGATCACCTGACTTGAATCCAATAGAAAATCTATGGAAAGAACTAAAGATCAGAGTTCATAGAAGAGGTCCACGGAACCTTCAAGATTTGAAGTCTGTTTGTTTGGAAGAATGGGTCAAAACCACACCTGAGCAATGCATGCGACTAGTTTTTCAATACAGGAGGCGTCTTGAAGCTGTCATTACCAGCAAAGGCTTTTGTACGAAGTATTAAATCAATTTCAGTAAGCGTGTTCAATACTTTTTCCCTGTGTCATTCCATTTTTTTTACACATAACTTAATTTCTGAACTAATTTGTTTGGATTTCTTTGTATGTATGGATTACTTGGGTTGTTACCAACATCTGGTGAGAAGTTCATGTCAATAGCACCTTTAGAAATATATTTACTGAGAAAAATGGTGACGCGTTCAATACTTATTTTACCCGCTGTATCAGCTTTATGACTAGCTGCTTCATTGCTGAGCTGGCCTGTTTTCTTGTTCAACAAATTCTATTGTACCATTGACCCTGTGCTAAGCTACATACGACTAATAAAAAGGAAAATGACCAATAAAACGGAACTGCTCTGAACCTGATCTTCCTGCAGGGTGTCACTCTCATACACTGTCAATAACCCTCTAACACCAAAATATCCACTACTGCCACTAGAGATTATAATTTCAGTTTTTAATCCACAATTTTTTTAACATGCACATCTGTCACTGTAAATATAGATCATACACGCTGTATAAACAGTATAGAGAGATCTTAACACGTACATACTGTACATACTCACCCAGTCTATGAATATTCTTTCAGTATTTATTTCCTTGCACTATTTGTAATGTTTACAATTTACAGAACTCTTGACTTGTATATAGACCTTTCATTTGTATTACATTGTTGGTCACTGTCAGTCATATACACCTATTTTTCCACTTCTTTTGTACATAACAGTCCTGTCTATTCCTTACCTTTATTTTACCAGCTTTCTTGTCCTTGTCCCCAGCTGTTATTTATATTTCTGTGTAACTCAAGAGGGTTAAATTCCTTGTAAAAAACACAATTTAAATAGCCTGCACATGATGACCATTGACTGTCAGTACTTAAACAGGTAAATACCAATGAGGTAAATGATGCAGCAGTTAACTATATTTTGGTTTGTTATTATATCAATACTCTACGCTAATAAGCTTGCTCACATGTACCGGTAATGTTAGTTGTCCAGCAAAACTGTTTAAATGCATCAGTACCAAATTGCTTAGGTACATTAGTCAATAAACCAGCGGTTCACAAATCTAGAGGCAGTATGGTTGCTAGTAGGAAGTGATTTCAACAGCTGAGCAAAAGCAGCTGCCCACTACTAGCGGCTGCAAATGGAGCTTGAATAAAGCGTACGTTAGCCAGCCCTGCCCACTCCCTCAGTCTCTCTACATTCACACACGCACACGCGCACACACACACACTCACACACACACAGACAGCAGCAGGTTTGGGGGGGTCGGGAATTAAATTATTTACATTTACTTTTCTTTTAATAGGTTTAGGCATTAAAACAACTTGGTTAAGTTTAGGAAAAGATCATGCTTTGAGTTAAAATGAGTTTGTTTGTTATGTAGTTACGTAATGTTACTTTAAACTTTAAATAATCAAAATTGACTTTTGGTTTCAAATGGGACACAATCACCGACCCTTGAGTGAAAGTGTGTTTGTCAGTCCTGCCATAACTACGTCCACATAGATACACACACCATAGTTTGAAGCTTAAGGCCACTGAGCAAGCTGTTGTATTTGACTACTTTTGAGTGAGAGCAGGCTGGTACGGGACTGGTGATTTCTGACCTTGGTGTTGAATTGTTTGGATGTTTGGATTCACTGGGCTGGGTGGCTCATGGCTTCTCATGCATTTCATTGTTGATGTTTTTACTTTCTATCTTTTTCTTTTCTATCTTGCTGTTCAGCACTGCCTGGAGATCACCTTTAAATTCAAATTTGACCAGTACTGCTCACCTTTTGATGGTATGGCATTTACACATACATGTTTCAGCATTAGCACTATGTGGGACCACTATTGAATACTTTTTGGGTAGTGGTAGAGACTGCAGAAATGTAACATATCATTGTTTTGAAATGTCCTCCAATTGATCTGTATCATGCCCAAACAGCTCTCTTTTCTTTTTGTGTTTCCTTTAATCTTTCCACAATAACTTGACTTATCTGTGTGTATATGTCACACACTCTTCTATCTTTCTCCCTCTTCTCTTCTCCCCCTCTCCCATCATTTCTGTCCTCCTACATTCATCCCCTGCTGGATAATCTGTTGCTGTAATCTGCTGTCATCTGTCATTGTTTCTGGATGGGGCATTTGCAATGAGGCCAGATTATCATCTCATACCGTGACCTAACCAGAAGAGGACGAGGTAAAATACTCCCACTCATACACAGATGGACACACACACATACACACACACACACACACACACACACACACACACACACACACACACACACACACACACACACACACACACACACACAGTAGAAATATGCTTGTTTTGGGAGAGATTGATGAATCAGGCAGAGGGAGTTTGGCTGTACCAGGCAGGTGAACCACAGTTTAACGTTAAATAAATGGATGGATGGATGGATTTGAACTAGATAAACTTGTAGGGGAGATCATTAGATTCAGCTGTGGGACACTTCAGTCAGAAGTGTCACATCATCAAACTAAAGTTGCATTTTTACCATACTCTTTTGGGTACACTCCTGACTGGAGTGGCTTGGAAAGTGGTAGGAGGCAGACACGAGAAACTTTGTCCAGAAAACAAAAGGTGTTTAAAGTGGCCCTGCTACAAATGCCAAACATATATACAAACAAAAACCAAACAAACAGTTAACTTAGCTTAACTGAATATAACTCAACTCATCATAAAGGTAACTTAGATTAACATAACATCACATGCACACAGCTACACACTGATGTTTATAATGACCTCTGTTTGGAAGCATTTGTGGTCAAGGGAGACATGTTGTATTGCCGTAGCCAGATTGGTGACCAGTTAGTCATTCCCCAGAGATTGAGGCCCACAATCCTTAACCTGAGCCACTCTATCCCTTGGGTAGGACAGGAAAAAAACATTTGGTAGAATGGTTACCCGTTTCTATTGGCGCCAGCAGTACGCTGACACAGTAAATGTAGGCCCACTAGAAAGGAGTAGTGAAGGCCACAAGTTGATACTGGTAGTCTGTGATTATGCCACAAGATATCCTAAAGTATTTTCCTTGAAGAAGATCAAGGCTTGCCAGATTGTCAACTGCCTCATTCAGCTGTTTTCCAGAGTCGGAATCCCAAAGGAGATCATCACAGACCAAGGCACCAACTTCACCTCAAGTCTGTTGAAAGAGATTTACAGCATGCCGGGAATTTAGGGTGTAAAGACCAGTCCCTATACCATCCACAAACAGATCGTTGAGCGCTTTAACAAGACCCTCAAGTCTATGTTGAGGAAGTTTGTGAATGACTCAGGGTCAGACTGGGACCAATGGCTTCAATTCTTGCTGTTTGCATACAGAGAGTTCCCACAAGCATCTACAGGGTTTATCACCTTTCCAGCTGCTATATGGACATTCAGTGAGGGGTCCAATGGATGTCTTGAAGGAGGCCTGGGAGGGTCCCATGCCACGACAGCAGTGCAATGAGCTCTCATATGTTCTAAAGATGAGAGACAAACTGGACCAATTTCAGGAGCTCGCCAATGGTAATCTGGCTCAAGCACTGCAGCGACAGATGAAGAGTTATGACAAGGCTTCTAGGAGGAGAGTTTTCCAGTAGGGCCAGGAAGTTCTCTTATTACTACCAACGTCTGACTGTGGTCTCCTTGCCAAGTCGCAGGGGCCATATAAGATTACAAAAAAGGCCAGCCCAGTCACTTATGAACTCTTTTTACCAGACCATCGGACAAAGTATCAATTCAATTCAATTTATTTTTGTACAGCCCAAAATCACAAATTACAAATTAGCCTCAGAGGGCTTTACAATCTGTACACATATGACATCCTCTGTCCCGGAACCCTCACATCGGAACAGGAAAAACTCCCCCCAAAAGAACCTTTAACGGGTAGAAAAGAAGGAGAGACCTGTGGGAGAGCAACAGAGGAGGGATCCCTCTCCCAGGATGAACACAAGTGCAATGTCATGTGTACAGAATGAACAGCATTTACAGAGTTACAACACATTCAATGCATATGACAGAACCACGGCAGGAGGCAAGACCATGGTCCAGGTATAACCAGGATCCACGGAAACCTGCGAGGTGAGAAAGCAGAGACTCTGGTGAAGAAGCAAAGTCAGTAATGTGCATTAATGGTATAGGTAATATAAAATAGTAATGTGAGTAATAATAAAAATTATATTAGCAGTGGGAGTCAGCAGGGCCATGGCGGGAGGAAGGACCAGGGTCCAGATATAACCACATTGCTTATCTAGGGGCTGGTCCAAGGCAAACCTGAGCCAGCCCTAACTATAAGCACTATTGAAAAGGAAAGTCTTAAGCCTCCTCTTAAATGTGGTGAGCGTGTCTGCCCCCGGGACTGAAACAGAAGCTTGTTCCGCAAAAGAGGAGCTTGATAACTGAAGGCTCTGGCTCCCAGTCTACTTTTTAAGACTCTAGGAACCACTCTAGGTATCAAGTCTTTAATGAAAACATTCTGTAAGAATTGGTAGACCAACCAGAGCATTCTTCAACATTGTGGGCACGCAGAGTTGTTGACGAGGAAGAACTTCAGGAGCAATATTTTCCCTCTTCAACTGAGACTCCAGCGTTTCCAGTCATCTTACGACAGAAAAACGCCGGGAACTACAGGCCCACATGCAAAAAGAGCTCTTCAGTCTAAAGCCAGGTTCTACAAACCTCATTGAACATCGAATCCATCTGCATTCAGCAGAACAGCTGCCAATCGGGGACACCACTTGCAGCATTCCAGGCAGACTTGTTCCAGGACTGAAGCAATAAGTGGAGGAGATGGTGGCTACAGGAATCATCGAGCCGTCTGTGAGCCGTGAGTGGTGTAGCCCTGTGGTGTTGGTTCCAAAGAAGGATGACCCTAAACTGAGATTCTGTGTTCACTTTTCAAAGTTAAATGCCTTTGATCCCTATCCAATGCCAAGGGTTGATAAACTGATTGAGCGCTTGGGAAATGCCAACTTCCTCACGACCCTTGACCTGTGTAAAGGGTACTGGCAAGTGCCCTTAACTGAATCTTTGAAGGACTTAACAACATTCAGGGTTCCGTTTGCACGGAGCACCAGCAACATTTCAGAGATTGGTTGATGAAGTTTTGAGAGGAGCGGAGGACTACGGAGGAGCAGCAGCAGCAGCATTGATGACATCGTTATCTTCAGCCGGACCTGGGAGGAGCATGTGCAACATCTTGCTAATGTCTTTCAACGCATCCACAGTGCTGGTCATCAATGCCAAGAAGTGTCACATTGGCAAGCCAGAGGTCCAGTACCTTGGCTATGTGATTGGAGGTGGAGGCATCCGTCCTCATGTACGAAAGGTAGAGGCGATTGCAGCTTCATCACTACCTAACACCAAGAGGAGGCTAGGATCCAGCCCAATAAAGGTTAAATGGACTCAAGAATGTGAGAATTCTTTCAAGGACTTGAAAAACTGTTTTGCAGTGTCCAGATTTCACTCTACCCTTTACTGTCCAGACAGATGCTTCTGGAGTAGGTCTCGGAGCAGTGTTATTGCAAGGACAGGATTGAAACCAGTTGCCTGTGCAGTACATCAGCTGAAAACTCTTCCCAAGGGAAATGAGGTACTGAACAGTGGAAAGGGAATCTTTAGCTATTAATGGGCATTAGACAACTTGAAATACTACCTGATTGGCAAAGAGTTTGTTCTAGAGTCTGACCATCGTGCATTGCAGTGGATTCACAAAACACATAATTTGTCCCCATATTTCACTGTCATATTTTGACAAATCTAACCATGCTTGTTAATTGTTTGTTTAGCCATAGTTCCATGATGATCTGTAACTTAAGACCCTTACTATCCCGGGATGCTTGTGTTTTGTATTTTATTTAATTATAGTTCATATAATATCAACATTGGTGGTTAAAGTAGAACATGAACAGGTATTGTTAAGTTTAGTTATTGTTTCTAGATTCAGTTCTGCATTTTATTACTTGATCATTATCTCTCTTTGTTACATACCAACCATATGTTCCAGAGTCTACAGGAGGATACACTGAATGACGTCAGCAGTGATGTCATGGGGTTATACCAAGTATGGGGGGGAGTAGATTATGTAAAGGTGTGTCTTTAGGGTAGCATGGTTGCAATTGTATAGCATATGGTAAACTATCTAAAAGTGTTTGCTACCTGAAGGTTTGCAGTAACGTATAGCTTTTATTTCTTACCTGTTTGAGAAAGTAATTGAAGTAATTGGTGTTGCCATGGTACAAACTAGATCCTGCTGATGGAAGGCTCTATTTAGGCAGATGCCTTTGGCACTGGGGGATGAACATCAGTGTGTAGCTGTGTGCATGTGATGTTATGTTAGATACCTTTATGATGAGTTGAGTTTTATTCAGTTAAGCTGAGTTAACTGTGTGGTTGTTGTTTTTTTGTTTTGTTTATATTGTTTGTATATATGTTTGGTTACACGTTACACTTTAAACACCTTTTGTTTTCTGGACAAAGTTTCTCGTGTCTGCGTTCCATCACTTTCCAAGCCACTCCGGTCAGGCTTCCTCACAGAGTCCAATTGCCAAAGACTCTTCACTATTCATTTCATCATGCATGAGTAATACATTATTGTTACACTCTAATGAAGTCTCTTTAGCTGTGCAAGCTGTGTCTGTTATTTGTGTGCTCTGTATATGCTATAAGCAGTCTTTTATTTTTTGCAGTTGATCTTCCTCACCAGCAGATGGAAGTTCTTTCCAACAGAGATGCACAACATTTAGCAAATTAGCCATACCAGTTTATTATCCTTAAAAATGAAGGTTGTGCTGAATATATATTGTTTGTGTGCTGTTGATTGTGTGTTTTAAAAACTCGCCTTTAGCTATACCTTTAATTGTTGTCAAAGCCAGGGAGTAGATTTATTTTGCTCTTGGTGTGCACACAACTAGTATGTTAGACTTAGTCACCATAATCGTGCACCAGCTAGTGACCATTTCGTCAAGTGCAGACCCGATTTAACTGCGCATTGTACCCCAAATGACACTTGACATCTTTTATCTCTCATTGGTGTGTTGACTTGTGAGTAGGTGTCCTTAAAGGCACTGATCGCCACAAAATATTAAACCATTCAAAGACTGTTATTATTTTCAATTGACACATGACACATTATGTAAAACTTAATTATAGTGTAGCGTTATGTAAGATGTATTGGCTTCCTCCCATGGTGTCTATTGCTTGTATATGCTTCCTTTAGGCAATATTGTCAGAAAACACTAAACTTTCAAGTCATCAGACTTTTTAGTCAACTTGGAGTGATTTACTCTGAGACACTTGATAGATGTGGACCCTGGTTTGGTACTGAGGAAAGTATCTGTCTCTTCAGCTGATAAATGCGCCATACTGGGTGTTCACCAGCTAGTCTCTTAACGTGTCTGCTGCTGAGCAGGTAGTGTACAGCGGCTTTATCAGAGCTTTTGTTCTGAAAACAAAACAAGGTTGATGAGAGCCATGGGTTATTATAGTGTCACTTACTGAGATCTAAAACAGTATTAAGTTAATGTAAAGTTAATGTCACAAATTGCAATCCTCATTTCAACTGACTCTAAACAGACATGTAGGCAGTGACCACCAGTACTGTCTGACAGCTGAGGGGCAGACAAAATGAACAATGTGGCCAAACCAGCCAGACTATGTGAGTTAGAATGAGTTAGAATCTCACTTCTTCTACATTAAAGAATTGACCATTTTCAAGTTTTGTTGAAATCCACTCAGTGATAGCTGAGATGTTTGAGGATGATTATGAATGAACAAACAACCTCAACCCTGACTTCATCACACAGGACACAAAAAGGATGAAGACAAAAGAGAAGACAGGAAACAAATGAAAAGAATGAGGTGGCATTAAAAGAAACACGAGGAGACAACAAGAAAGAGAAAGAGTGAAGGAAGAAAAGAGATTTGGAACGACAGAAATAACAGAAACAGGAAGTTGTATCAACGGCAGAGGAAACCACATTTCTGCACTTAGTAACCACCTTCGTCTCTCACTCTCTCCTCCTCCTCCTCCTCCTCCTCCTCCTCCTCTCTGTGTTTCAGCCCAAAGTCTACAACATTTTCCATTCACCTACTTCTAAGACAACAAATCACGTGAAACACAACTTAGATCATTTTACTGAAAAGAAAAAGTTCACAATAATAATCAAAAATCACAAACAAAACTTATGTTACAATGTCAGTGAATCAGGTTTTCTTGAATCAATATACTCAGAGCGTTTATTTAATATAATTGGAAACTCGGTCCAGGTTGTGTGTAGATTAGGTCAGCACAAAGACTGGAAGAATGAGGAAACAACTAGCCTAGCTAAAAGTAAAAAATACACCTTCTAATAACCCCAAAACGATTCCATTAAATTATCACATCTGAATATAACTTCGGTAGGGATGATAGAACTTGTTCCGGTGTCATTCATTAAAAAAGGCTGCTAAATTGAGTTTAGATACGATACTATACATGGATGGTTGTACAAACTTGTTAGAACTGAAGTTTTAGTACGTGGGGCAGCCAATGCAGGTATATCAAGAGGTGAATGATCAACTTTACATGTTCTTGAATACTCAGTAATTCCAATTACAAACAAATCCAGAAATAGTCAAATGTAAAAACGTATTTTTAGCCCACATATGAATGATGATGATGATGATGATGATGATGATGATGATGATGATGATGATGATGCACGAAGAGGATACCTGTCAGAAGTTATAATCACTGTTCCTGTTGGATGACGGCTCTCTGCTGTCAATGACTGCCAGTCGCTCCAGAGCTGGTTTGACAACACACAGGAAAAGCAATCAGATTTAAACCAATAGAATTACTACTGGAGGAGAGTGAGCTCACTTTGTTGGTTTCACATTCTAAATATGTGTGTGTGTGTGTGTGTGTGTGTGTGTGTGTGTGTGTGTGTGTGTGTGTGTGTGTGTGTGTGTGTGTGTGTGTGTGTGTGAGTGTTACCAGGGTAGGACAGTCTCTTCTCCTCGTCATTGATTTTAACTCCAGTTTTTCCTCGATGATAAGACACTAAACAGAGACATAAACAGATGAGAGACTAACTTTAAAAGTATACATTTGGTGTTCTATATTGTTCTTATTGACATCAAATCTCTTGTGCAGAAACCAAACCAACAATCTGTTACTAATTCTCTTAATACTTCCTGTCTGTGGATCTCAGCCTCAATCCCAATTGGTTCCGACTGAAGATGTTAATCTTCAACATATGTATAGTTTCACAAAAAAAAAGACTCCACGTCATTTCATAAGAGCTGGTCACTAGTTTTTACAAAACAAACATGAGGAAATAGTGCGTTGTGTATTGTGGACTATTTTCATCAGCAGATTTATCCACATTTGGTGCTCTAGTGAGTATTTGTGGCAGCAGGACGGTGTATGTTGGATGAGTAAAAATAAACGGTGTGTGTGTTCATAGTAATGAAGGAACATATCACCCAGTGCAACAGTGTGGCTTATTGATGTGTTGTCTCTATGGCACAGAGGAATAATAAATAAACACACACACAATACAATGTTGATCGCAAGAACATTTGAAAATGGATGAGTCACGTGATTGGCTGGACAAGATGGCAACATGGATTGAATCAGCTCAACCAAGTCTTTTTACTTTTGTTCATTTACTCCATTGAGACAACTATCTTTTAAATAATTTTGCTGAATTGAGTATCTTATTTAAGAAGCAATGGCTGAATTGAGTAAAAAATCTTTGTCTATTAGTGATAGATTGAAAACGAGGGGACAATGTGACACGGAGGCTGGAGAACGCTGCTACCTTGAATCACACTTTGACCAAATTCAACAGATGGGAAAGGACACAGGAAAAGATGGGTAACACATGGTCTGATGTTGAGAACAACACTGAAAATGCTAGCCATCCACGAGGCCACACTGGCTAAAGCAAGCAGACATGGAGGAGAGGAGCAGAAGATACAAAGTCCACACAGCAGAAGGACTCGAAGGGTCCAACACAGCCCAATTCCTCCAGCCACTCTCATCATTGATGGACAGAGGATTTATTTTTTTAATGGTTACAGCGGTTGTCTATCTCTCAAGCTATGGACACAGCCCAAGCCAAAGGTGTTTCAAGGGAGCTAGTCAGGTAAAGACATATCAGGGAAGCGGGGGAGAAGCCAAGGAATTCATCGTCTTCCCTACTGGCTGTGCAGGCTACATCAAAGGTCAGGGATGGGGATCGAGACCACGCCTCTGAAGTCACCCAGCAGTGATCTGTTCTACTTAAAAACAACTATCCCTTTAAGACTGTGTGTGTGAGTTCATGTTGGTATGTTGCTACATGAACAAATCATACTTTACCTCAGTAGCCCTTAAGTGTGTGTGTGTGTGTGTGTGTGTGTGTGTGTGTGTGTGTGTGTGTGTGTGTGTGTGTGTGTGTGACTCACCACTGTGACTCTGTGTTGGTCCGACCCAGCGATTCTGCCTCCTTTCTGATACTGAAAACACAGCAACCAAACCACTGAACATGTATGTAACTACTGCCGTGGTAAAGAACTATTAGCTGTACATTTTTTCTCTCAGTCTGAAAGTTGTAGTCATTATTAACAATGGACTCCAGGGGGCTCTTGTTTTGTACTGCAGAGACTTGTTGTGAAGACGCCCTTCAAGGCCCTGAAAATATATGTCGTTAATCAGCGTCTTACTATCAGTGCTGGGTTTCAACATGAACAGTTAAAGTCTGTCAAAGTTACAATAAATTGGGATTTTACATGAGAGATTCCTGTTTTTATTTTATTTTCTGTGCACTTTGTTTTGAGGTGGGCGGGGCGTCCTTCCATGCACTATGCATCAGTATTTAGCAACATTTGAATGAGAATCTGAAGACCCACCCCAGCACCACACCCATACGATCTGTTCTATTGTATCAGTCTGACAGAATCCTTTGGATTTAAATCAACATTCCCTTCTTGGACATAATCTTTAATCTGACGAGTCTTAAGAGTCAGAGTTTTCAGGTCAGTAAGTACTGATTACATACAAACATATAGCCTATGCATATGCATCTGTGTGTGTGTGTGTGTGTGTGTGTGTGTGTGTGTGTGTGTGTGTGTGTGTGTGTGTACGTGTGTGTACTCACTTCTCTTCTGCAGGGCTTTGACGGTGGGTCTGGTGAAGCGGATCAGTAACAGGACCAGCAGCGCGCAGCAGAGTAAAGCTGTCACCACTTTGTAGGCCTGCAGCTGCCCCTCTACATCTTGGAGGACCTCCTCAACTGGACACACACACAAAAACACAAACACACATAAACATGGGACACTTTGGTGCATGTTCGCAGACTGGTGCAAGGGCAGGCCCCTCAATCCGTCCACGGTGTCAAAGGATTCTGCTACTAACATCAACGCCTCACTAGCGCCTACTGAAGTCGTCTGATTTCTGACCAAACCTCTGAATGCACGGCAACAATCAACATAGACTGACAATGGATAGAACTAGGAGGCTATGGTTAGAGGTAGAGCGGGTCATCCTCTAATCAAGAGATCGGCAGTTCAACCCCGAGCTCCCCTCCATAGCGCCTTGAGTTGTTGGAAAACTAGAAAGGCGCTACATAAATGCATTTACACATCTACCATACAAGCTCATTTAGGTGTGCGTACAGGTATGCCTGCTAAGTGTTGTGCAGGTTTAGATTTGGTGCTCTGCAGCAAAACTAGAATTAAAAGAAAGAAAATAAAGCTCTGTGTTTTCACCACTATTCCAATAGGGGGCCTTTTACATTTTGTGAAACTATACCAAACTATATGTCCTGCTTTCAGATATTTCTGCTTACTTGTAAAATTGAATTGAATAGAAAGTCCTCCTTCTGAACAAAACAATGTATAGAAATGGGATTCACTAAACAAAAAAATAGCTTACTGAAAGTATTTTCGCTCTGTTTATAACTCCCTCAGGACCATTCTTTGTGCAAAAATACATCCATCTGAGACATGAGGCATCATTAATAACATGTTGAATAAAACACCACTCAGTAAGCGATAATAAGCCTGTACCTGTCTGTATCTTATAAAATGCGTTTTCTTTTCAGTTTCAAACAACAACTGAGCTTCTTACGGGTTCATACTGTTCATCCTGCCTATTATATTGAGGTAACATTTTTGAGGGCCGTTTATTCTAAATATTATTATGAGCGTGCACGTAAGCTGTTGTGTGCCTGTACCTATCCACTTATAGGTATACTGTTTAAGTTTAAAATTTGTTTTCACTGTGTGAGAAAATGGAGGTTTGACAGGAGAGCATGTGAAACGAGTCAATTACACAAGTCCCTCAGTCAAAGCCTGAGAATTGGCAGCCCTATCACTGTGACAGTCGCTCTCTCATCCTACTGAGTCTCACGTTCTGTCTGTTTGGAACACAGTCGGCCCGTCAAGAGCAGGTTGATCTGGGGGCGTTGCGTTGGAGGCAGGTCTCTGTAAATGTGGGCGCAAAACTCTCTGATTTCCTGTTTCCTGTCACATTTTATTAAATGCACCTTCCCGCGACTGGATACTAGCCAGGAGCAGCCTTTAGGTCTAAACTGGGGTAGCTTAGCCCTTATCGCGCCTCGCTTCCCTCTCCTCCTGGTCTAGCGGGGTGGTCGGAAGATGCCGTGCATGGGCAAAAATATATAAAATTATATTCAGCAATAGCAATAACAAGTTTATTTCTATAGCACATTCATGGCCCTAAAAAGGGCTGTTGTGTTTCTGTTTCTCAGCTGGAATGAGACACCCATATCCTGTCACTGGCACTGACGACATGGGGCGGCAGGGTTGGACCAGGTGGGGGCCGGCCGCTGACTTTTACTGCGATGGCGCAGAGCTTACTGGGCCTCAGTCGCCAGAGTAGAATATCTCAGCAGGAGAGGAGGAGACCCTGGAGCCAGGGCACGTTGAGGTGCAGCGGTAGCAGTTGCTGGAGGGAGCCTCTTCTTCGCGCAAAGATGATGCAGCTGCTGAGGTGCAGCTTTGCTCCAGAAGTTGTATTTCCTCACCCTCTCTGCTTCCTCGGCTGCGTCTTGCAGATGAGCCATGGCATTCTGGAGGAGTTGTCCGAACAGCCCATTGCGGTTTATTGGACCACCCAACAACTCCTGTCTGATCTGGGGGGAATCTGTGAAATGTGGAGCCATATGTTTTGCTGCATCATTGTTTTTTTGCAATGTCATAATTCTAGACGCCACCACTACAGAATCCATTGTGAGGGTCAAGACAGCTGTCATAGCCTTCCTGATGTCCGTGGCTAGCCCCGGGCTGAGTAGCCATAGCGGAGATAGTGGAGGAAAACAGGGAGATGTTATTTTCAGTGAGGTGACATAAACCTGGTCCTGAGGAGATGGTGGTGTGTGGGGCTACGCCTGCCAAAGATAGTGGCCTTCAGGAAGAGGATGGATGCTTTTTTCCAGTGGTGGGACTGTGGGAAACCCTGTGTCATTGTGGACTCTGGTGAAGGACCCATAGTAAGATACCAGCACTTTTAGTTTTACTGGATAGGAAAAAGCCACCTTTAAGAAGAGCCGGAGCTATGGGAAGCAAGACCACGGCCAATGACATTTGGCCGGCGGCCCCTGCTGGTAGATATCTCTGGCTAAAAGACGCTGAGCAGTTGCAGGTTGCTCTACTCAAATTACGATGTCTCTCAGATCTACCATCATTTTCATGATGCCCGACAGGTCCTGAAAAGGTGCCTCAGCTGCGGGCAAATAATACAGACAAGGAAAAAGCCGTTGCTGCTAAGCTCCATATTCCTTATTATCATCATCGGCGTTCAGTGTTCCCAACTGGGAGGAAGTAGAGCCAGGTAGAGCACCCACTATGGAGGGAGCTGAGCCAGCAGACTCATGTCCATCACAGTGGTCCTCATCCCGGATGTCCGGTTCCTCAAGTATTTTAGTCCATGTCGATGTGTCCTTGGGCAAGACACTTAACCCCAAATTGCTCTCGTAGGCTGTGCTATCGGTGTGTGAGTGGGTATGAATGTTAGATAGTCCTGATGGGCAGGTGGCACCTTGCATAATAGCCCCTGTCATCAGTGTATGAATGGGTGTGAATGGGTGAATGACATGTTATGTTAAAGCGCTTTGAGTGGTCGGAAGATTAGAGAAGCGCTATACAAGTACAGTCCATTTACCCTTTACCATTTACAATAGTTTTACCTATGACAAAATGAGGGAGTGTATGTTTAGATACCTCATCTCCTGTCGTTATGCATTGCATCGTGTTAGCCTCCTAAAGGCTGCGTAGTATAAATGGTCAGCCCACATGAGGACATTAGTTCACTTACACACACATCCAAAGACAAGCACCAGCACACAGACAGTAGACCAACCTGTGCATTTGACCCTCAGTGGCTGACACTCGGTCTTCTTCACTGCTCCACTCTCTGTGATGTCATAGCCATTCGCCGTGGGACTGCCTTTGTTCCAGTGCGGTGGGTCTTTACAACCTTCCTGGTTTTTACACACATTTCTCAGAAGACTCTGGATGTTTGTTTCACTGCCTTGACAAACAGTCAAGGAGGAGTTGGAGAGGATCAGGGTAACATCTCCTTCACATTTACTCCATTTACTCCATGTGATTGTGAGAAGACCCAGGGCAGGTGCTGAGCTGATGGGGTTGGAGATGGGGCGAGCAGTGGTTGTTGGAGTGGTATTGCGGCTAGAATAGTCCCTGCTGGTGCTGGGGGTCTGACTGGGAGATTGAGCAATTGTTTGGTCTTGTCCTGGAAGACAAGGAACTGTTAGTATGGGGAACACAGTTCAACACACTGTTTCAAAAGATCCTTTCACACTAAGAGGAGTATCATTCTGTTCTGGCCCACTATTACGTAAAAATAAAATTAATGAAATTCTCGATCCTACTCCACTGGATGTTCAAACCTGCTGGGTTCATTTGTTGACACCAGCACAAGTGGGCCATACTGAACCCCAAATTGTCCCTTTAGCATAGTGGTCCGTATGACGGGGTCCATATATGGGCCATAAACGTAAGGGAAGTATTATTATATTATGTTTACTGATTATGTCTTTTAATTTGTGCAGTTTGCTTAAAAGTAGGATACCTTCAAATAAGTAAAGAAACTATGTGCATCATTGTTACTTTTATATTTCTAATTATGTGCAATTATTCTCACAAATTATTTTCCATTTTCTTTTCATTTTTGGATATACAACCGGCTGCTGTGCTGACCTGTTATAAATCCTCCAGTTGCTGCCTGCCTAGCGTGTATTTTATAATATGAGATAGGATAGTTATGTACCAAAGGTGAGGAAATAGCCTACAATACTCTTCAAATAATTAAATAGTTTTAAGTTTGTGGTCTCTGCCTGGAGTGTGAAGCCTGAAGCATTGTAGCAGCGTGTGTGTGTGTGTGTGTGTGTGTGTGTATTAAACCCAGATATATCTCATTTGTGCCATAAAGCTCAACTGTTATCCAAAAGGATTAAAAACACATCAATGAGCCACACTGTTGCACATGTTGTGTGACATGTCACCTCATCACCATGAACACACTGTAGATTATTTAGACTCAATCCCATATACACCGTCCTGCTGCCACAAATACTCCCTCGCATCAAATGTGGATTAATCCATCGCTGAAAATAGTCCCCAGCAAATACATTATTTCCTCATGTTTAAGTAACATTTGCTAAGAGCTACAGTGACCAGCTGTTTTAGGGAATTACGTAGCCTTTTGTAAAAATGAAACTATATATTTGTGAGGTGTTTTTAAAGATTTCCATCTTCAGCAGTAACCAACAGGCTTGGCGCTGACAGAAGGCTTATACTACCCTGTGATAGTCAGCTTTACTATAAGTCCTGTAGACTCACACAGCACTGCACACCAGGAGGCATCTTTAAAAAAACAACAACGACAAGCTTACTTCAGCTTACTTACAGTATTACTGCAGTTTATATCTAATTTCATGTTCTTGAGCAGAAGAAATAGTTCTGTGAATGCCTGACCTATAAAATGTCTGTGTGTTTGTGTCAGCATGCATGTATTTGTGCACGTACTAGCTGATGCCACGGAGAGCTGTTTTATGAAACAACATACCAGCTATTGGTAGGACAAGATGCCAACTCTGATTGAGAGACAGTGATATCTTAATCACTCCCCTCATTTGAACATGGAGTCTGAAACAGCCAACATATCTAAAGTAGCGATCGAGTTAAAATCCAAAGTCTGCTGTGCAATCAATGCGGTTTTAAAAGGGCCTCTTATAGAAGTTGGGTGATGAGGGCAGATGTCTTAGTAACTGAGACCTTGCTGCAGAGTTTTGTACATTTTGAGGGCTGAGCTACAGCTCACGTGTTAAAGCAGATTAACCAGGTGTACAACAGTACGGATGCTCACGGCCGATAGACTTCAGCTGCAGACATCCAGTCTCTTACATCACGAAGCACCCCTGCTGTGTGGCTTCAGAGAGAGACACTTACTGATTGCAGAATTACCTCACATAAGTCATCTTTAAAATAAAATGTACTTGTTAAAGCTTGAGTGCAGAATAGATAGAGTTCGTAATTTAAAATAGCATTATTTGAATCTGAATTTGAATTACACAAACGTGCATATGCCATATTTCTACAGGTGAGCTTGCTACATCTCCCCCGCCCCCAGTATCGCTCTATCACCGTCGATCACTTTCTATTTTTGGACTTTTTCCTCTGTATGCCAAGTTTCTTTTAGTTACCTCAAGCAATCACTCCAGACACTTGGAACCATATAGCTTCTGCTCTACTCCTTGTCTCTCTGCCGCTATTGTCTCTCCCCGCTTTCTGCCTGTCAAGGTATTGGGTAATACCGTGCAACCAATCAGAGCACTGGAATAAGCAGCGATGCTCTGAAGAACTCCGTGAGTGAGCAAGGTTGGTTGAAGGCACTTTGAGTACTGCTCATGTAATGACGTTACTGTGGAGTTGAAAAAAGACTTGATTCTGGGAACAATTGTCATTCTTTTGGTATTCTCAGTGCGGGAATGTCGCCACAGACACCAGACACCACTACTGCGGTATTCTGGGAAATACAGACAGCTTTCCCCGGCGGCAGCAGTAGGCGTAAACAACATCGTGTGAAACTCTTTTGGCGAGGGCTTGAATGTAACGGACGTTCATTTATATGTGAAAGTCCCGCATTCTAGCTTTAATGTAAGCACATCATTTTATTCCAAACATGTCTCATCTTTTTAATGTTATGCCCATTATTTTATTATATTACGTATGTGTATGTTATTTCTATTTGAACTTGTATTGTTGAAATCGTCAACATCATCGTTGATTTTATTTCAATGCAGTCCTGAAATGTATATTCCAGCCATGGAATAAACATGGCAGCCACATCGTAACTTTGTTCTGAAATGTGATGTGTAATAAAGCTTAGCATTGTTATTATTATTATTATTATCATTATTATTATATTATTATTATTATTATTATATAGCTGACTGTTGTGTACAATGAAAGAACATTTTAGAATGACAAATGATATGTCCTAATGATGACGCAATGAGATTGGAACTGTTCCAAGAATTGACCCTGCTAAGTCCCGCCGCTCGTACACAGACCAGCCAATCATAACTTTTTCATCAGCCAGCTCTGATCAGGGTTCAACTATCCAATGACAACAATGGTCTCCATAGACTCATTCATTGTTTTCAGATGTCCTTCATGATCAGGCTGGTTTAGTGGATTTGGAGCTTGTTGTGGTGAAACGTTGCGTTATATGATACTTGCCGGAGAGGTTGAAGGAGATATACGTTTCTAAAACGTTAGTGGAGCTAACATTAGCAGAGTCATTAACTAGCGTTAGCACTTCTACGCTATACTGAATGTTTACTGAATGCATACACATGCTGACGTAGAAAACATTTTCATTTTTCACTTAATCAGCATTGTAAATTAAACAATACAAAACAATATAAAATTCATAATATATCAAATTGAGCCAGTTCACACATTTTCAAATTTACCCATCGTGGTTTGTAGCGATGTAGATATTTGGTTTTTACTAGGAACTATTTTCTACCAAAACTGGTTCTATATAAAAACAGTCAGAAACATTATTTTTTTTCTTAAATGTCACTTGTAATGCTCTGAACCCCACGAACCTGTTTCTATTCAGCTCCGCTGTGTTGGGGTGGCGGCACAAGTTTCAGTGGCGTGGATTTCAAAGCTTCTGCAAACAGAACCGAAACTATCTGCATGGCTAGATAACACTCCAGGTTAATCTGAAAATGTCTTGCAGTTGTTTTCTTTCAATTGGGAACAAACTTATTTTTAAAGTTTAGAATTCACTGAAAGTAGTTCAAAGTTTGAGTTTTGAGAGTTGGTTCTTTGTCTTTCTTATTATACTCGAGGAGTGGTCAGCAGTAGTTAAAGCTGTATTAATTTCAACATTGAACAAACTTCATTTTTTTTGATGCGTTTTCTTTACTTGCTTTGTAACTCAGTGCACTTAATGTGCTTCTGCAGTTTCGCAGGGTTTAATAGGTTTACACAATATGAAATGCTCAACGCAATCCAGAAATGCATTCTGTAATCTAGCGAGATTTTGTCGTATCAAGTGAAAAACCTGACATGCAAAATTACCTTCAAAGAATTTGAGCCACTATGAAATACTATCTGCACTTTAATCAAGTAAAACATGTTTGAAACCTGATTGGCGTAATTAATATAAGCCACGAAAGAGGCCGACATTTGAAATGTTTTAGTGAAGTTCAGTGTAGAAGTTCATATCCTACAACACAACGTCTATAACCTTTACATGTGTTACCAGCGGTGGCCGATATACTGAGCTACCTTACTTTATTATAAAAAAATCTACCAAAAGTCAAAATCTTCTCTTATGAAATATGCATTCAAAATATGAACTTGAAATTACAAATGTACATTAGTATTACGAGTATCAAAAGTAAAAGTCTCATAATGCAGCAGAATGACCCCTGTATATTATAACACAGTACATTATATTATAAATAAATGATGATTATATTATTATATAGATGCAATTGTTTGGGCAATATAACAATATATATTATGAAACAATTCAAATGTGTCAGATTTTGCTGTACTGTTTATACTGAGGTATTTATGCATTTCATGAAATCATAATATCATATAATTTTAGAAACTGATCACGTTGTTTTATGTAATATCTGAATCTGAAAAGTAGGCTAACTGGTTAAAGTAATTATTATTTTCCATCCGGATCCCACCAGCATTAATTCTATTGAATCAGAATCAGCTTTATTCTGATTTATTCTGACAGGTTGATATTCCAGGTCCGTATATGAACATACTGTATGTGACACTTCATAAGTACTATATATATATATATATATATATATATATATATATATATATATATATATATATATATATATATATATATATATATATATATATATATAGTACTTATATATATATGCTCCAAAGGGTTGAGTTTTTTGTTTCTACTTTAGAGGATTTTTTTAGTGAAGTGACAATCTTGATGAATCTGGAACTGTCAATGAGAATTAATCAAAAACAAATTTATCCCAAAAACGTATTAGATATCAAATATATGTGTGTGGTGGTGGATTTTCTAAAGTAGATATTTGACTATTTGGGTGTGGTGGTTTAAGTCCCGGTCCGCAGGCCACAAGTTTGATTTCGTCAGCGGTGTCTTACTGTAGTTGTGCATTTACAACAAACAGAGTTGTTTAAAAGTACATTTTTGGCCTGACACAGTAATCTGGATATTATGAGGCCATTATTGTAGCAAAACTATTTGCAAATGTGTGTGGAGAGTTGTGTAACTGTATCTCAGTCCGTGAATGCGTAATCAAATTTGTGAATGTGTAAAAGAATCTACAAATGTGTTTTCAGTGTGTGTGCGTAGCAGATTTGTAAATGTGTAAAAAAAATATTCAGGTTAGCAAGTGCATTGAGATTTGTAAAATCTGTAAATGCGTACATAGATACTGACTGACTGGTGGAATGGAAGCTGCTTATCTAGTGAGGCACAGTGCGGACAGAGCCGTAGGACCTGCTTGATTGTAACTGGTGACTTGTCTGTATTTCCAGCAAAATACTTCGACTTTTCAGCCAATGATATTAACGTACGCATTTACAGTTTTGTTAATTTTGTTGTTTTGCTAACAGATTCGGAGAGTTTTACACATTTACAAATCTGATTACACATACACAGATACAGTTACACAACTCTAAACACATATTTGCAAACATTTTGCAACAATAATGTTCCATAGGAACTCCAGTTGTCTCACCAGCCAGTTTTTGGGTTTCAATTTACGGCGAAAAATCAAGGCTCAATACTCAATTCTAACACTTTATAGGCAGATTAAATAATTGAATCATCAAACAAACAACATCGGTTCATTCCAGTTAATATTAAAGTAGTACTAGTAAATAATGAGACTTACTTTATCTAAGTCCTCTTGGTGTATTACACTATTATCATTAGTTAGTTCTTTCGTAATGCTGTCACAGTGAGTCAGTAATGCCTTCAGCATCCCACTGATGACAGCTGGTTCCACGACTACTGCACCAAGGGGCCCATACCGGCCGTTTGAACAGAAACACAGTAGGAAGCACGGTGTTCGTAAAAACAGAACTGCGTTGGTTGGAACATGTTGTTTTAGGAAACGGTGAGATGATGAATTGGGCTACTTTGATTATGATAACAGGTCATAATGCAGCACAGAGGTTCATAGTAATGCGGACAGCATTTTCATTTTATCCATGTCTCCATGATTGTCTGGTAGACAATAGGGTCACAGCTTTTATGTTACAAAGCTGAAAGATGCACTGGCACACATTTGATGCAGTGCATCAAAGCATGCACACAAATTAGTAATTCACGCTCCAAATAACGTTTTACTGAGTTGAAAGACCTTTTTTCACAGCAGACAGTTTGACCTGAAAAGCACAGGTGTAAAAAAAACGTAAATGGTAGCCACCCTGTACAACGCCACGGCATTGGTACAAGAGCACCTACATGGAATGCACCCATGAGTAACTCAGTCCCACCTGGTGATTGACAAGCCCAAATGTCTGCATTAGGAAAGGTCCACTTACTGAGGTGGAATGCACAAGTTTAAGGTGGAAGACAAGCTACACATTGAGGTTTCCCTGTTGAACCAGGCTGAGAGGCCTCTGACAGTCTGAATGGTAAATAAATTCAACACTAAAGAGATGGAAAGTCAGGACAACATGATCCTCGCGTCTGTACAATAGAAAAAAAGCAAAAAGCTTACTTTTTTTTTCAGCTTGACTTCACATTGAGTTGATTTATCAAACATTTGTTGTGAATAGTTACAGAGAACAGCACACTTCACCTTTATAAATCGTTGTTAAATCTACAATATTTCTGTAACTGAGCACCAGGGTCTATGAATCAAACTCATACTCTATTTAGATGTCATTATATTTCTTCAGGTAACTTTACAACCAAACAGGACATTAGTCAGTAGAACTGGGAGCCACAGATGGGAACACATTTTACGACATAATCAACATGAAAGTCAACCAACAGCAGCTCTCAGACTAGCACTAGGCTTGCGTTGGCGTGGTGTTAGGCTAGCATTAGGCTAGCATCAGCACACACAAATGGCTATTTATTAGGAATTTTGCATAAGTTGGCAACTAGGAGACACACATTAAAGCTACTGTTATGTTGCGACATTTTGACTATCTGGGAAAGATCTTCGTCACAAAATGGAAGGTTCAATTTCAGTTCAGGTCAGGTCTAGTAATACTCCATCTCAGAGGGTTAAAGCTAACATCATACCAAACCAGTTAATTTGCTCAATTCTTCTATTTTTCAATATTCTATATGTCCCAAAAGAAATGTGCACTTACCAGCAACGATGAGTAAAAGAGTTGAGAAGGTCACAACAGTCCTGAGATCCATCACAGTAACAATGAACAAGTAGAGGAAGAGGACAGACAGACAGACAGGAGGAGAACAGACGACAAGAATGAGATCAAGACGCCAACAACAGAAAAACAGATGAGAAAGGAAACGGTGCAGAGGTGTAAAACTCCTCAATCTCGCTCTCTCTCTCTCTCTCTCTCTCCATAGAGTGAATCACTTCATCCCCGGCCTGCCGCTGCTGCTGCTTGTGCAAAAGTGCAGATTTCCTCTCTTCAAAGGAAGCTTGCAGAAGAGAGGCAGAGATGATAAGAAGCGAGGAAGGAGGAAGAGGTAGGAGGAAGAGGTGAAGGGAAGAGTTATGTGACTCTCAACTAAATTCACTTTGGTAACACTTCATAATAACTACACACTATGAGGCGTTAGTTAAGTATGAGTAAACACTTAATTCATCATTTATAAAGCATTGTTCCTACATTAACACTCATTAGTATGCTATTCATAACAACAGTTATACATGTTTTTTTCTTCATTAATAAGCCCGTCTATTATGTGTTTCATGATTGTGTTTTCATACTTTATAAATGATGGATTCCCCATTTGTAAATGAAGTATTATATATTTTACAAACCAATTATTAAGGTGTTGTAGATGATTAATAAGATAATTTATAAAGTGTTAGTAAATGATCAAGAACGTATTTAGATGTACATTATTCATGCATTTATATATATATATATAATGATTTATGGTTAGGGACTATGTTAATATATGCTTTATATACACGTATTAATACTGTAATTCATGATTAATTCATGATTTATTAAGGTAGTTACTACACGTTAGTTAAGTGTTTCTACTGTAAGTCTACTTAAGTCATCTACTGTATTCATACTAGCTTATTGCACTTATTGTTTTTATATTAGCTTGTGGCACTTATTGCATTCCTTTGTTTCTGCACTGTACGTTGGCTCTGGTTTATGCTCTTAGATGCTTGTTTGAGGTAGGGACATGCACTTATTACTTCTGGTGACTAGTTGTTCTCTCGAAAACCGATGTTGAATACACTTATTGTAAGTCGCTTTGGATAAAAGCGTCTGCTAAATGACTGTAATGTAATGTAATGTAATGTTTTGCGTGACCTCATCTAAAGTGAGGACTATTTATGCCTTACAAAGCATTTATAAATGACATTGAAAGGCCAGCAGTGCCTCAAAACCCATCATTTTTCAACAGAAAAGGCAAACAGACAACACAAAGTGATCAAGAACATATCAATATTTATTGCAAGATGCAAACAATATACTGTTAAATACAAACCTCTCAGGCATTAATTCATGTAAGAAACAAACAAACAAAGACATTCTCCTTCAGGAGAACATGGCTGGATACAAAACATTTGTAAATGTACAACTGGAGCTAACCAGGAGCTTTGCATATTAGTTTATATTTACTTATTTACTTGCTCATTTTAACCAAGCATATCGAGCTCCACTGTTTGCACTTTTCTTCAGTTGCATAACCCGATGGCAGCCGGCCAAATTTGCTCATTGTTTTCAATAAGCGAAATAAGTGAAATCGAACGAAATCCCGCTTTCAATACGTCATCAATGTGAGATGGACAAAGGAAAAGACCGCTTCATACGTCATCAACGTGGGACAAACGTTTCGCTCAGGTTTCGCACGCTAACGCGTCACCTCCGTTGTAAATAGAGCAATCCAGGTGACAGATGGCTAACTGTACGATAACGACATTGTTAGATGATCATTTATCTGTTCATATGAGGAGTGAATGAGATCGATATGCATGGTATGAAATTAATAATTAAATAAGTAAACGTAAACTATGCAAAGCTCCTGGTTAGCTCCAGTCGTATATATTTACAAATGTTTTATATACAGCCATGTTCTCCTGAAGGAGAATGTTTGTTTGTTTGTTTCTTACATGAATGAATGCCTGAGAGGTTTGTATTTAACAGTATATTGTTTGAATCTTGCAATAAATATTGATATGTTCTTGATCACTTTGTGTTGTGTCTATTTGCCTTTTCTGTTGAAAAATTATGGGTTTTGAGGCACTGATGGGCTTTCAATCTCATTTATAAATGCTTTGTAAGGCATAAATAGTCCTCACTTTAGATGAGCTCACGCAACACACTTAACTAACGAGTTGCAGTATTAATACGCGTTTATAAAGCATATATTAACATAGTCCCTAACCATTAGTGCATATCTAAATCATTATATATATATATATATATATATATATAAATGGATAAATAATGTACATCTAAATACGTTCTTAATCATTTACTTACACTTTATAAATTATCTTATTAATCATCTACAACTCCTTAATAATTGATTTGTAATATATATAATACTTAATTTACAAATGGGGAATCCATCATTTATAAAGTATGAAAACACAATCATGAAACACATAATAGACACGCTTATTAATCAAGAATAAAACATTTATAACTGTTATAAATTGTATACTAATGAGTGTTCATGTAGGAACAATGCTTTATAAAGGATGAATTAAGTGTTTACTCATGCTTAACTAATGCTTCATAGTGTGTAGTTATTATAAATTGTTACCGTAACTTTAAACATGTTTGTGAGTCACGAGCCTCTGCTAAGTGACAGAGTACACAAGAACATCGATGCTTCGTCAGGGAAGGCTGAGGGATGAATTGCAACATGCATGATGGACTCAAAAACAGTGTTAGCAAATTAAATAATAAAACTAAATAATAAATATTATTATGCTAATTTTACTATGCCATACCAAATTCCTGAATTGTCTTTTACTCCCATGTTAACAGAGTAAAGTAGTCCCAAAAATTATATTTACTTGCAATAAATATAATAATAATAATTGGATTATACTTTTGGTTCTATATTAAATTTAAAGGGAACTATACTTAAACCCTCCACGGTTGGTTGATTGGTGCAGCATTAGCGGCCAGGCTTTGTCCAATGTGAGCGGATGTTCCGGAGAAGTATCTTGGAGTCTCTGAGTCACGTTTTCAGTTGTAACGCTCAGTCTTCGTCCTTAATGAAGAGGGTAATATTGTTGAAAGTGGACCGTCTACCATTGGACTTTAACCCACCACCAGCAGCATGCAGACCACTTATTCACGATAAAATAACACACAGTTAACTGAAATGCAACGCTGCACGAGTCAGAAGCTATTGTCTACAGAATGTCACTGTCCTGTGAAAAAAAAAAACCTGTATCTCCAAAACATCTACTTTGTGTGAGGCAAGAAAAGACGATCTACCTGAGGAGGCAGCAGCAGGTCAGCAGGGCTGATGAGGGAATGAGGGATGAGGGGAGGACACGCTGAGGACACGCTGAGGACATCTGATGGACAGGTGAGGAGTGAAAACACAACACGCAAACACATCAGAGACGATTAGAGACAGAATCAATAAGCAGACACAGAAATAAAACATTTTACTGAGCAAGTGACAGACGTCAACTCTGATGGGACAGAAACACGTGACTTAGTTCAGACGTTTAAACTCTCAGACTAAAATGCACTCAATGGGTTTGTTTTCAGATGTTTACTCACTGAAATTGGTCGAAGAAAGAAAATTTGACTCACATGTTTTCACACAAATGCTTGTTTGTTTTATTAATCAAGAATAAAACATTTATAACTGTTATGAACTGCATACTAATGAATTATTAATGTAGGAACAATGCTTTATAAATGATGAATTAAGTGTTTATTCATACTTAACTAATGCTTCATAGTGTGTTATTATAAAGTGTTACCCTAGTCTCTTACCGTTGCTCACAAAGTGCACCAGATTGATGCATTTAACTTTAAAATGTTAAGCAGACTAAATAGTAAATGGACACTCTGTTAGAGCTGTTAGATATTGTATGTAAAAGGATATCAACTATAAATACTCAACCAAATATTTATCAGTCACCGCTGCACACCCTTCATTTCCCAGGGTTACTACATGGGTGTTATGTGCTGGCTGTGAACAGCCTCCTCCCCATGAGAAAATACTGTGCCGAGCAGAGAAGAGGGGGAGGTAAAAGTCTGCGGGACTTTTGGTGTCTTTACGACTCCGTAAACCAGAGGCGGAGGATGACAGAAAACGAGAGTGACGGGGGTAATGAAGTAGAGCGCTGATGAGTCAGGAGAAGAAGATATTTCACTTGTAACAGAACCAGGAGGTGATGTGTTCTCAAATCAGAATAGAAATGACTCCTTCATTCCTTCACTCAAAGTTCTTCACAATGAGTAGCACATTTTGGAAACTTGTTATCCTACAGTAGCAGAAGCATTGCACCATGCACATAACTATTATTCTACAAGCTTCGAAATCTAGAGTACAATAGAACTTTTCATTCTATTGAATACACACACACACACTCACACACAGCATACAACATGCTCTGAGAATGGTTACAGCTGATGGAATAAAGAATTTCTGTTAAGTTTGCAATATGCAAATATATATATGTATAATATATTTCAAACTTATCATCCCTAATTTCTTGTATTTATTCTTGCTGTCCATAGTGACTTTCAGTCTGATGGCAGCAACTGAAATGGTTGAGAGGATGGGTGGGGTCATTGAATCAGAATCAGAAACGGTTTATTGCCAAGTATGTAACACGGAATTTGGCTTGGTGATTGGTGTGTGACAATAAAGAAATTAAAATCGCACCTCTAGAGCATTTTAAAATAACACAGAATCTTACGATCTGTTCAACTCTTTAAGGTCCCAACTCAAAACTGTGGTCACACATCTCTCCATCAGAGACCTTTCAGTGTCGGATCATATGTGCATCTTGTTTAACACTGTGGTTCAGACTGTGGAGACAAATTACAAAATGAAAGTGTATTTGAGGATCATTCATTCCTCTCTTTAAAAGTATATTATTCAGATGCAAATGACCTCACAAATGCTTTTGATACAATATGCCTGTCCACTCTGGACAAGGTTGCTCCTCTAAAAACTCAGCTGAACAATAAAACCCTCTGGATGAATGGAGACTTAAAAGACTCTCTCATGTCCCCATTTTGTGCCTCCTCGATTCCTCGCTCTGTTACGACGCGTGGAACCAGGGTACAGGACTCAAATGCACAAGAGCAGGAGAGGATGCCGAAAAACAGTCTTTACTTGTCAAAACAGGTTCGGTACACAGGACAAAAACGAGGTCAGTAAAAAACAAGCAGAGATCACAAAACCCAGGAACATGAAGACGAGGAAATCGCTGGACACAGAGAACGAAGACGAACTGGCACAGAGACAGGCGAACACAGGGTTTAAATAGACTGGGGAGGTGTAGGTGATGAGACACAGGTGCATCCAATCAGGGGCACACATGAACAAAAAAAGTTCCTTTTTAGTTCATACGTTGTAGTTATCTAAGAAGATCAAACTTTCTACCCTTCACAGTTTGTGTAGCTCCTCCCAAGGCTCTGTTCTAACCACATTTCACCTGATATTAGTTCTGTTTGCATACTGAATGTAGGTTACATCCAATTCAACTGATATTATCCAGAAATGATGAGGAAACAGCTGCTGACGGAAAATTATTAGATCAATAACAACATTCTCACACATTCAGCACTATATATATATATATATATTTATATAATTTATTGTTTTTTGCCTTTAAACTTACTTTTACAAGATGGCCTACACCAAATTGTTCTTGTTTTAATATGTGCATTGGCACCTACATATATTTTGTACTTTTATCTGTTTTGAATTCAACAGTTTTTTCTTTTATTGGCATTCATTTTTCATTCATTCAGTTTTATATTTGGATCACTTCTTATTTGTTTATGTGGTTAATACCTTTATTCAAATTTCACATCTTTTTTATGATCTTTTTCATTATTTTATTTTTTATATTGTTGTTGTTGTGTTGTACACTTTACTAAAGGTATTGCAATGTCTTTAAGTTAATGCTGTAAAAAGTGGATTTCTCTTGTGTGTATGTGGGACAGAAGAAGTTGTTGGTCTCATTCAGGTTTTGTTATTAAATTGAAGTAAAACACCATCTTATGAAATATGATACATTGTCGAAGAAGCACTTTCAGAGCTTTTGTCTGCATTGATTAGTAAAATACATTAGGATACAGCAAAAGTTTTAACATTGTTTTTTTTTCGTACTGTAAATAATATCTCAATTAAGATAACATAAATCTGAAGTCCGTTACATAAAATGAAAAACAAAAGCAACAAAGTGATCAAAAAACTATTTGGTCATTATATATATATATATATATATATAATATATTTAACAAATGTGACAATGCACAAATGCTCTTTTGAATCCCAAGTTAGATTATAAGATTTACACAGCAACCTTAAACGATGACATGATTGCTTTGAACTCCCAATGCCAAACGACACCCCGTAACATCACTAAAAGCTTCTCTCAGACGAATCCAGACCCATTTTAAATCGTATTTGCTACTGTGAGAATATGGAAAATTGACTGTTGTGAGTGTAGGACCAACATATAACAGCACTTACTCTGATCACTTATACATGTTGATATGTACTTTATCACTTTGTGTTGCGTCTATTTGCCTTTTCTGTTCAAAAACTATGGGTTTTGAGGCACTGCTGGCCTTTCAATGTCATTTATAAATGCTTTGTAAGGCATAAATAGTCCTCACTTTAGATGAGGTGACACAAAATACTTTACTAAGGACTAGTAACTACCTTAATAAATCATGAATTAATCATGAATTGCAGTATTAATACGCGTTTATAAAGCATATATTAACATAGTCCCTAACCATTAGTGCATATCTAAATCATGATATATATATAAATGCATGAATAATGTACATCTAAATAAGTTATTAATTATTTACTAACACTTTATAAATTATCTTATTAATCATCTATAACTCCTTAATATTGGTTTGTAAAATATATAATACTTCATTTACAAATGGAGAATCCATCATTTATAAAGTATGAAAACACAATAATGAAACACATAATAGACCAGCTTTACTCATACTTAACTAATGCTTCGTAGTGTGTAGTTATTATAAAGTGCTACCGAGACTAGAATTATAAAGAACTTTGTGATCTTGTTCTAATAGTGATGGAATGTAACTTACTTATTTTTGGCTACTCAAGTACTGTCCTCACTCTAAACAATTTCACCATAAATGAACGGTAATTTACTGGGAGCAGGGACGCCAGTAATTTACTGTTTTTTAATGGTGCAGCTACCGTGATGTACTTTTACGGTATCTTACCGTATACTGGATTACTTATGGTATGTGATTAGGATAACTGGGTTTTTCTGTGATTTTACGGTATATGCCAGAATGTTACCGTTTATTTACAAAGGATAAAACAACCCACTACTTTTGCATTTAATTCCCAACAAATAAAAGAATCACAATAGACATTCAATATAATTGTTGCAGTTTAATACATGTTCTCAAGACAAACAATAAAGGGACATTTGTATTACATCACAAAACTCACAATGTACTGCATGTTTAGAAGAAAACTAATAAACTAATAAAATCGTTAATGAACAGCTTAACTGAACTCATTAGCATCAACAGTGTAACTCTGAATTAAAATAGCATCAAGAACAGTGTAATAGAACTGCATCACAGTCTAGCTTGTTAACAAGTCTTATACACATGTATAGTTAATTTGAACTGCATGAACTCACATGAATGAAAACAATAAAGAGAGAGAACACCTTAAAAGAGGACTTGACTGCAGCGTCTGGCTGGTATCCTCAATCTCTGATGACGAGTGACTAAAACAAACACAATAAAACATTTTGAAACACAATGTTCTGAACTTCTGGAAAGTTCTGACATCCAGGATAAACAGACTTAAAAGAAGCTTTGGGTGTGCAACTGTGGGTTTGCATGTGCCTCACACATGTTAACACATCAGTGCAAGTCTTTGCAAAAAGCTAATACAACAATACCATACAGTTTAAATCAACAAACGTGCCTGTGTGATGAGCTGATCAGGTGAAGTAATGAAGCTAAGACAATGGACCACAATGGACTAACGTTCAACAATAAAATGAGTTTGATCTGGTGTTAATGTTGCTCCTGTGATAACACACACTAACGTTACCCTGCAATGACATGTCAAAATGGTTGCTGTGAAAAGAGCCTATTATAGAATTTACTGTAAAAGTTTCACAGGCCAACAGGGGATACAGAAAGAGAAACAATGTTAGAGTTTGTACGGCGCTTTGAAACTAATTAAATACCCTGACTGCTTTTATCCGAGTGAGAGGAGAGTTCAGATGAAACACGCTGATTCATGACTTCACCCTGAGAGTTGAGCTGCTTGAGGTGGAATGAATGTAAAGCACGGAAGCCGCTAGCCACGATGAGGGACACTGATGAGGGCAGAGGTGTGATTGAATGAATACAACTCACAATTGGCTAACCCCCCCCCCCAAAAAAAAAAAAAAAAATTAAACTCACCAAGCTGTCTGCTGGCGTAGCAGCGGGTGAGTTGCTGAGAGGTACAGCCGTGTGTGTACTGGCAGTTCTGTCAGCGGTGAGCCAAACACACCGTCCAAAACAATAAAAGTGAGCCACAACATGTTTCGGCCACAAATGGGAGGCAATCACATGACCCAGGTAATGACTTGACAGGTGAAACAAATTGAAAATAATGAAAACACTAAATATCACAATAAGATAGCACAGAAACAAAAGGTTTTAGGTATGTAAGACTTACCCACAGGTTTTTCAAACAAACAGAAGCATAAACAAAGGAAAGATTATTACAGAAAACATGTGATTTAATATTTTGGAGTGCTTGGATTATGTTTTGTTGTGGTTTTTCTATGTCTATGATCAACTTCTTGGACTTTAACTTTATATTGAACTTAATACTTGAAGGCTGGCTTTAAAATAACTGGTTGCTATCCGCCTCGTGGTGAGATACCACAGGATTCTAACGAAGCGGAACTCGGTAACGAACAACCACAGAACACAAGAGAGCGATTGGAGTTTCTTCAGTTCACGCAGGTTTATTTGCATCACACAGAGTACAAGTCAACCGAGTTGTCCGGAATCAACTGACAAACAAAGAAATGTTCCTTACTTTATACCCTTGTTCCCACTTTTTATGATCGGCCCCCCTCTTTTCACCCACCCACTCCCAATATTCTAGACAGTCATCTCGTTCATTGTGTCATACATTTAGGATCAACGATCCACTCTCAGCCCCGGTACATTGGGGGCTTTTGAGACATCTGGTCACATGAGATATATCATTTCTCTGCTAATGAAGCCTTATTCGGATGTACCCCTGGCGTTTGGGCCTAACTTCCTCTGCTCTTCTCTTGAAACTTCGTTATGAAGTCATAACATCCATATATTTATGTTTAATCAATTCTTTAGAATCTTGTTATGGTGACATCACTGTCTTTCTATTTACATTAACAAACCTTTGGAATCCCGTTATGGTGACATCACTGTCTTTATCTTTACATTAACACATCTTTATGCGCTTGTCATGCAGACATAACGTCTACATCTTTACCTTATCAATTTACTTTTACCATATTTTACCTTATCAATTCTTTGTGCATGGGCGTACTTTAAATTAAGTTATCTTAAGCTTCCATCCGTCCCCAGCTTTGTGCCAGTCAACCCTCTAAGTTTTAACGACTCCATGTACCAGAGTCTCTATGGTCAAGCTGACCCAACAGCGTATGCACAAAGGACAGTTTCTTCCCTTGGGACACAGCGATGGTGGCACTACTGAAGTTGATGATATTATTTTGAGATTACGTGTCCCCTCCTAGCTCTATGAATGTGCGACTGATACATGAACTATCACTAACCCCGAAGAATATGTTGCACGATTATACTGATATATGAGCAAAACCAGATGATATATGAGGCCTGACGACAACCAGGTCTACAGATCTATCGTGCCGGCATAGCATTGAATAAAAGATACAACTGCTGAAACTTATATAACTGTCTCATACAAGGCACGGGTTAGCACCGTGATGGATATTTTATAATATTCTATCCATACAAATCATTTATTAAAAGCTGCAAGATCTGAGATTGGGAGCATTTTGAATGCCTCTCCTTGGTCGGGGTAGACGGGACCCCCACCAGGTATTTTACACAATGACTAAAAGCATGAGTATGGCCAGCCCGGCTATGTGAACCAGCAAGGAGAGGCTCCGATAGCAACACACAGAGAGGGAGAGAGTCCTGAACATCTTTACATAGACACTATATTCATGTTGAGAAAGTTAAATACAGCTCCTGTAAATTGATTTGTATTAACCCCAATAAATGCAAAATCTCCTCAATGTCTATTTAGTCCTCCAAGCTATTAAATGGACAGCACTTCAATGTGTAAATGACGATTCAGACTGTTTTGATTTAGATCAACTTCTGTTTAATTAGTCACAACCCCAAAACAAGAGAAAGAAAACAAAAAAGGCTTTTTAATAATCTGCAGTCATCATTAACATCATATAATTCATATCCATCAGATACAGAACAGATACATCCATCTGAACATTATATCCCTCTGGATAATAATAAAACATCGCCTTTGTGCTTCTTCTAAAACATTCGTTGTCCTCAGTACAAACCCACTAGAATCATTCCCGTCATAAAGTTGGATATGAAAAGCTTGCCATGCTCAAGGGTATCAGGGTATCTTCATCTGAAGTGAAGTCCCCTAGTTGTGTTGACTCAAAGCCAACTAAAAACAGCCAAAACACTGGTGTTGTGTGAAGTGAGTAAAAGATGAACTGACCGAAACACAGGTGATATAGAAGTAAAACACACAAATGTACAATGACGACTGACTGACAACAGGTCACAGGAAATGTGTCAAACCCCAGACGGTGTGAGTCTGTTAGCTTGTGCCATCGTGTGGCAGCAGCAGTGAGTTCAGGTGGCATAATACCGTCAACCAGTCTGGTTATCTTTCTGACCTGCTGATAGATATCACATGTTTGTGGATTGTAGGTGGACATGGTCTAATAAGGCCCCCTCCATAAAGGACTTACACATTCTAACGAATGTCTTATTCGTGTTAATCATTTACTAATGTCATCAGTTATAAGATATTAATAAGAACATATTTGGGTCCACAAATTGACCTATTATGAATGTTGCTAATCCATTCATTCTTGTGCATGGGATTCTTCTTCATGTTTTTTTTGGTCCAGAATGTCAGAGATCAAAGAGCATTGATCCTGAAGCTAAGAAGACATCAGAAATAGGGGAAATGGACACGACCAGCGACTTGTTCGAGACCGGTGTTTGTGTCCCAAAGTGTTGTTGTGACCCTTTTGTGGCGTCTATTCCTAAATTTAACCTTAACTTAAGTTTAACGTACTTATTTTAAGCCCAACCATGATGTTTTTCCTAAACCGAAGTCGTGCTGAGCAACACAAAAAAAAAAAGTTAAATTCATGTCCATGTATACGAATCAATAGTTTAGAATTCATGACAATTTTACAAACTGCCGTGAGACTGGGTTGGTTTACCAAGTGGAGATTTACACATCGCTAAATTAAGACAGGTTAGCCACACAAACTAGTTCTTATGTAAAGATGAAATATTACAGATGTTGCCACTGACTGCTGCTTAGTTAACTGACAAAAGTAACGTTAGCTTGCTAACATACGAGCGGTTTAGATGACCGTATAAAGGGTGAATGGGATTTGGACGACACGTCTGACCCGACACCGGATCGAAATGCTGCTCAATAATGATGTGAACTTTGGAGAGTTTCAATCACATTTCACAAATGGAATGTAACATACCCCATATTACAAGATGTTATACTAAATGACATCAACTAGTTTAGCATGATCAAATATTTCCGACTCATTCTGCATGAATACTGCTAACTTTAGAGCGGACCACATTTCTATATGCATGTATCCATGTCAACAAAGGACTGGCAGTTAAGTTTGGGATATCGTTTTAGAAGTTAAGACCTAGCTTGTGATGCTACAGCGACTCCCCGTTTACATAATCGGCAGCTCCTGATTGGACAGTACTACTACAGGTGTTGCCTAACAACCAATTTACACTAAGGTCTTAACTAGCCAAGACAAGTTTTAATGTGCAACCTGATTTAGTAAATCATTTGTTTTTTAAGTGGCTGGCAGTTACTGGAGAAGAAACCTTACACACAAACTTAGTGATGGATTTATGAAGAACTGCTACAATCCAGTTATGACGCTTTAACGATAAACTAGTCTAGAAGACATTAGTACAGTATTTATTAACCATGATTAAAGCCCTTAGTTACAGCTTATTAGGCTTTATAAAGCATAGGCTGCTGCTAGTAATATAAACGAGCAAACTACTGTCGTTGATCTGATGTATTTTTAATGTGTTTTCCCCAGACTAGCCGAGGGTACTTTAGCCTAACAGAATGACATCCCAACACTGACACATGTATCACAGGCTTTACTATGCTAAACCAGTCCAGGCCTGTGATCGAGTGCATCCGGACTGTTTCTCTCTTTGTTACCAGTATATGAGCAAACCTCGACATATCATACTAATATAATTGTATTATTTATCTGTCACCAAACAAATGATGAGCTTTCAAATTTCGGACACAAATTAGTCAGACGTAGCAGGAGCAACTAAACCGAATCATCAAACCATGTGAGAGAAGGAGATCATGATTCTGGGGCTCTGGAATTATGGCCAGCGTTCTTCTGGACACTTCTGAGTCGGCCAATAACATCAGGTTTAGAAAGTTGGTCACATGGTTGGACGAGGTTTGTCCATGTTGTCATTGCCAACAAAAGAAAGATGTGACCGTACAACCCAGACTGTTTTGAATGTGATTTGATATTTGGGAAGTGCAGTGGTAAAACGCCCACTGCCCTCTACAAATACAACTACAGTTCTCATGAGGCTTCTGACATATACATAATGTCAAAACATCATTGAGCTGGAATTGTTAAATGCTAGAAATACATTTGTATTATTCTATATTATACAGCACATACTCAATGCACACATTTAGCACTAAATATGAGGCAAACATTGTGCTCAGAAAGTGGGGCCAAACATTTTGAATGGAATATCTATGAGGACTTGGACCAGAGATGTTGCCACTGAAATATAAAAACCACCTAGACTTGTTTTCCTTGGGTTCCCCATCATTTCTAACAGATATGATAACTGACAGGAATGCTGCAGAGATCTGCAGACATGGTAGATAAACTTTATAACCGAGTGCAGATGAGCACTCAGACAACCAGTCAGACAGGTTTCAAACAGAAGAAGAGCAAACTAAAGTGGACACGCCTCCGTCCACAGCTGTGGTTTCCTGGATTTGGGGTTGATGGCGGACAGCAATTGTCCTTTTAATGACTACCAAGGTGGTCTCTTCCAGATGTCCAGGCGGCCTGTGGAGGCCACATTAACAGAGCAGAGGCGGTCATAAGAACACTGAAAGGCTGCTTGTCCAAACTGCAGCGACACGTTTCTGCACTAATCCTGATGAAACTCCAGCTGTGACAGAGCAGTGAAAGATTCTCAATGTGGCTCGGACACCAACTACAGCTACAATAAATAATCCAACAGGTCAAAGTCCCTTCTGACACAAAAAGAAGCAAATGATTTCCTGGTCGTCTGGGCAGCATGCAGTGTCATGAAATAAACGTGTGATGCTGCTCTGTAGCTGTGTTTACGGCCCTCTGCTCTGCCTTTAACCACACAAACACAAACTGCTACCTCCTAACTTTCTTCATCTCGCTGCCTTTACACAGACCAGTCGTTTCATGACAGATTCAATGATGACCAACTCAGTACGCCATTTGAGCTCCCTTCAATGACTCCCGTGCTTCGTGTTAGAAGCAGAACAACATTTTAGAGGCTGGGACCAATCTAGATTAAAATCACTTCAAGGTAGAGCTCGGTTGAATTTGAACTTGAATAGAACACATGTATGTGATATTATTGGCATGTTGGTTACAGCAACTCTGAATTCCCCCCCCCCCCCCCCAATTCTTCACTGATGATTTTAAGATGGTGCTACAATATCAGCAAGAGAACTGTTTAACGGTATAGTTGCTTTAAAGATAGTGATGATACTCAAAGTGTTCTGAAAAATGAGTTTGATGAAATGTGACATTGCAAGGTAACAATTTCATGAGATATTATAGTTTCATGTTTATTCCACAGTGTAATACAAATTTAGAGAGGCGGCATGTACCTCTAAAAGATCCATAAATGAGCTTTCATCAATTACCTACATTGCAATTTCAATGATATTATTTGTATTGATTAAATTGACACAGAACTGATCTCCAACTTTATATTTTCACTCCATTAAACTATACACGTCACATGTATTCTCACGGATAGCGTGAACTTATAGAAATAAAACTATTTTCTTCTGGTTATCATTGTCAAGCATCAGTTCATATTCAACGAGCAGATGAAAAGAGGAGGGGAGCGAAGGAGAGGAGGTCGGGACAGGAGGACGGGATGAGGACAGCAGTGTGGGTGGGGACGTTACAGACCGAGTGGGAACAAAGACGTGAAAGTGTGTTTGGCTCAAACTGTGAACGACTGTTTCAGTGAGGGTGTCACTACAGGACCACAGTGCTCCCAGACCCCTCCTAACCCCCCTAATCCCACATAGACCCATCCAGGTTTCATTGTGCCTGCTCTTAGAATAAAAGCACCATGCTTTACCGGTGGAGATTTGACAAACCAAGCCAAGCATTTAAAAGGTGAAAGGAGCCCGAGGACTCTGAAAAGCACCAGTTGTGAGGTGTAGTTGGTTTCTAATTATACTTGTTGGAGAGGTGGGCAGTCTGTCTCTAGCATTAGCTCATGTAAGTCAGCTAGCTAGCTAATGTATGTTGTAGTAAACATTTTACAAACATCTGGTAGTACTACTTTCTTTTTTTTGTGGAATGAGATACATACATGAAACTACAAATTTAAGACTAAGGCTAACAAGGACGGCTAACAACTGAAGACGACCGGTGCCTTCATGCACAGTGCCATCTTCATTTGGGTCTAGAAATGGACTCGCTTTGGGGAAAGCATTTGAATTTGAATTCACGGTAGACTGGAAGGAAAGGTTTGTTAAGGACCCATCTAACGGGGGATCAGCTACTGTGGAACTAGATTTACACTGCCCCCAAACGGACAAAGAACAAAAAAAGTAACAACAATTCTGGGAACAAATGGAAAAGGGGGAATGAACCAGAAGACGCTTGGTACTATTGTTGCCAGCTGGCTAGCTAATGTTAGCGGTTAGCTAGCCAGCTGCAGTAGTTCACCAACTAGCACAGCGAGTAGTCACCACATCACCAGCACAGCGGCTGACACACAGCTGCAGCTTCCACTTTCTATGTTAACGTTAAATTAAAATGGGAAGAAAAAGCAGTGTGATCGACACAAGATTCTTTGGTTGACAAAAATGAAGGAGTGACTGGAGGTTTTTTTCTGCCCACTGTCTACAGGTATGTGCATAATGAAACATGTGTTTGTAGACGGGAAGGGCCTGGAAGAGCTGATAGATCCAGCAGCTACTGCTGAGGATTTGCTTCTCTCAAACCCTGCATCTTAACATCTTAAACTCACTTAATATAAGAGCCATATTTTGTGACAGCCATCAACTTTGCCAATTCAATTGCATTTTATGAGCCCAGGGGTCATGACACCACCCGGTTCCATCATGAGTCGCTTTCTCTACGCACATTGTGCTCATGAATAACAAAGTCAATCAGACAGCTACTGGACACTGATGGAGTGTTACAAAGACATGCATTTGTCATAAGGGGGAGTGCACTTGTGTGTTAACAAAGACTTTCTGATTGCCAAATAGCAACACACACACACACACACACAAGAAATGGAAGAGGAGGAGGGTAGGTGCGATGGAGAGGGGGAGGAGAGTGAGGGTATGAAGGGCCAGATACAAGTGCTTTAACACTTAAACACAACAACCTGAGACTAGTGTTGGGGAGTTGGTGGGTCGTAGGGTGACAGAGACAGGGAAAAGGAAAGAGAGAAAGAGGGAGAGATCATCAGACCGATATTTAGAGAAAGAGAGAAATAGTGCAACAAAGATAAGTAAAGCGAGAGACCTCAGTATGGTAGAAAGAAAGAGGGAGGGCAGAAAAAGGCGAGAGGAGGAGAGGGATATAGGATGGGGGAGACTGGAGTTAAGGAAGGGAGGTGAGAGAGCAATGAAGAGAAGATTTGAGAGGAAGAATTGAGACGGAGGAGCAGTAGTGCTTTCATGAGTACGGCTGTGGAACTCCATATCCTGGTCTGTAGATGGGTCTCCCTTTTGGCGACTGAGAATTGGAATACGCGGGCCCGGCTGGGTAGCTGTAGCCGCCGTAGCTGTAGGAGGCCGGGTAGGGCGCGGGGCCACTCTGGGGGTGGCTCGGGGTGTACTGGCCGAATGCTGAGCCCGGGTGTGGGGCAGGGAAGGAGGGCGGGGTCGGGTAAGGGCAGGCGGATGAAGCCGGAGGCCCGAAAGCGGGCCTGGGGCCGGAGTAGCTCCCTGCTGGGGTGAAAGGTGAGCCGGGACCTGGGTACGGAGGGAACTGTGACGGGGTGTTGGCCGGGCCGGAGCCTGCTGCCGCTGCAGGGTGGTTGGGTGGGGAGACGGGGTACGGGCTATAGGGGAGACCGGAGGGGCCCCCTGCAGACGAGGTGGCTGGCTGCGAGGGGTTTTGGTAGCTGGAGGACTGAGCTGTGGAGTTTGGCTGCTGCGGATTTGTCGCCGTTGCCGTTGTTGTCTGTTGATTCCATGGTGAGGGGGTGGCAGCGGGGTCTTGGCTGATGCCTGCTGATGGTGTCATGGTGTTGGGATTGCCCTCGCTCCTCTGTCGTAGGATCTCCTGGAGTTTCTCTATCCGCACCCGTCTTTTGTGAGCGAGGGATCGCAGGGAGAGGAAGCGATCAAGGAAGGGGTCCAATGGCAGAGAGCCCTCCAGAAACTCATCGGCTAGAGCCTGCAGACAGAGACACACAACCGGGGTTTGAGCAGATCAAACTAGTACTAAACTCAAGAGATGGTCCACTTTGTATCTGTGTGTGTGATTTCATCATCAGGCTGTTTGTACAAGAATTTAGTGTTTAGGTGAATGTTTTTTGAAAACTTGTTAGCCATTGTTTTACTGCTTAAAGAGCTACCGTCACAAATAAAATAAAATTCTCTGGGAAACATCATTCCACAGTGTGTGTGTGCGTGTGTGTGTGTGTGTGTGTGTGTGTGTGTGTGTGTGTGTGTGTTTAACAGTTCTGACCTCTGACTCTGCCTCCGTTTTGCTGCCCTCTGTCTGTAGTCTGGAGAACAAAGCCTCTGGGGACACCTGACCCACCATCCCATCTGAAGACAAGGAGAGCGTTAATGAGGGAGACAGACATACCGTACAGAGTGAGAAAGAGAGAGACAAATACAAGCACAGCATATACTGTGTGTGTGTGTGTGTATATATATATATATATATATATACACACACACACACACACACACACACACACACACACACACTATTAAGATATATCAATAATGATGTTGTGTTAATGTTCAGATTGCTGTTATAGTGTTCCGTCTAAATATTTGGACCCATTGTATTTTGATGCTTTGGCAACAGAAGAGACACACAGAGCGAGAGAGAGACAGAAGGAGAGAAAGAGTCAGAAGGAGAGAGACAGAGAGAGAGAGACAGAGAGAGAGACAGAGACAGAGACAGAGAGAGAGAGAGAGAGAGAGAGAGAGAGAGAGAGAGAGAGAGAGAGAGAGAGAGAGAGAGAGACTAGCTGTGTTTCCATTCAATTGTCAAGTGAATTTTAAGCAAACTTTAGAAATGTCGCAAAAAAAGAAAATTAGGTGCATTTCCATCAACTGATTTCGAGTGAATAAACTCAACAGCGTATTTGGTCAGAAGTTGGCGCTATAGGCTCGCATGATGAGAATACGTCATTAAACAGAGTGAAGCATAGTTTAGACTGTAATAACAGCTGGACTCTAAAGTGTCTCCAGTCACCGGATAAAAGTCACACAACCCTCCATCCCTCACTCCATTTATTCATCCAGCCTTTGTTCCTCCCTGCCACAAGATTCACTTCATTGTCCCTCCCTCCTACCTCTCAGGGAGCAGTGTTGTCTGTAGGTTTCTCTGATGGCCTCCAGCTGAGAATATCTCTCCACCAGTACCTCCTTCTCTGACTCTAGACGAGGCTTCATGTCCAGGTTTTGCTCCGCCAGGCTGCGATTTGATGCCAATGCCATCTCTCTCTCCAGCTGAATGTTCTGGATCTAGGGGAAGAAAACCAAGCATCAGACTATGGCAGCTTTACATTTTAGCCATTTTGTGGATGCCACTAAATGTACAGGGATTATTATTACATTTTTTGTAGTACAAATATTCTGTGAGGTGTAGAGCTGGGTCAGTATCACAGAGTATTACAAACTACAAAGCTGACACCAGAGGCCTGTACTTCAAAGCGAGTTCAACATACCCACGGCATCTTTTTGTTATCTCATACGACAATTTGACCGCATTGTTTCAGCTGCAACTCCGGTGGTGTGAAACAGACTTATTGAAAAAAAACTAAAAACATAATTCAAAGTGGTACCACCGCATACATGAAAAATAGCTGTGGCAAAGAAACACAAGGCAGTTTGTTAGGCATACAGTTTGTTGGACTGTAAGCAAACAGCTCAAAAAAGTGAATGTATAATATGAATATATGCTGTATTTTCTATAAGAGAAAATATGCTGATTCAGTGTTATTGTAGTTCAGTGTGGCTTTGTAGCACAAAGGCAGTAAAACTGCATGTGCCAAAGCACACTGTATATAATCCATCGGGCTTAATCATGATAACCGGTGGAGATTGGTTTCACATTAGAAATGAATGTTAGAAAAGATGGAACCATGTTGACAGTCTGCACCCACCTCAAGAACTGGGTAGTCGTATAAAGAAAATAATTTTGGTTCTGCTCATCTGTTCCTAAACAACACACTGGTCAATGGTAAATGGACTTGCATTCACTTAGCGCCTTCCTAGTCTTTTCCGACCACTCAAAGCGCTTTACGCTACATGTCAACATTCACACACACACCGATGGCACGGCCTTCTGGAGCAATTTGGGGCGAAGAATCTTTCCCACGGACGTGCTGACTGGAGGAGCCGGGGAGCAAACCACCGATCCTCAGAGTGGAGGATAACCCTCTCTACCTCTGTGCCACAGCCGTCCCACTACGGCGCTCTTTCTGGACTGGAAGAAGCAGCGCAAAGTGATGCATTTTGTGTTTGTTTTGTCGAGGCACTCTGGGTAAAGGCGCCCAGGGCTTCAGGTTTTCTTCTCGGCTTCGCAACAGCTGTTTGCTGTCATTTTACGTTATCGGGCAACTGGCTGCATTTTACTGGCCTACCGTAGGTCATTTTGTCAGGTTTCAGTGTTACAGTAGGGGAGACTGGGGGGGGGGGGGGGGGGGGAACTGCAACAAGGAGCAGCTATAACATCTCAAATTGCAACAATCAAAACTAAAAATTAAGAGATTATTATTGAACAATATCATTTAATAACAGCAACCACATTAAACTGTATGGAATAAATGTACAGGTTCCATAAACCTTGTGAAGTGAATTTCAAGTATGAATAAATATATATTTTCCAATCACAGGCTTGCTTTCAGATTACAGCTGGTGTGTGTTTAGTGTGTTCAGTAACTTACTGCTCTGTGTTGGCAGCACCTTTTTCCACACATGCTTTTATGCAAATCCAGAGAAAGTGAAGTTTAGCCGACTTTGTTTCAGCAGCAAAATACATAACCACCTAAATCTGAGCCAATGACACACACTTGTAGCCTATGTTCAATGTACACAGAAGGTTAGCCTGTGTCTGTCCAGTCGCATAACCACACTGGCTATGCGACTGGAACCTGGGGTGCTTGTTTTAATGTAATAGGGTATAAGTGTTATATTACCAATAGCGAATTGACAAAAAACACGAAACCTGAAAGGCAGAGTTTAAGTGAGCAGTGTGATGGGCATATACAGAGTTGTGGGAAGGACTACCAGGGCTAAACATTCACATTAATGGGAGCTTCCTAGTACTATAGGTTTTTGTCAAATTTGGCCAGCAACATTGCTTTAGTTCTCTTCTGTGGCTACCAAAGAAGGAAAGAATGACTCACTAACCCCACCCAGACTGTCCACTAAACTAGAAACAAGGCATATCATTCATTAGCATTAGGGTGGTTTGTGTCACACACCCACACTGAGAAGGTCAACTAACCAAACACCCTGCAAGGATTAATGACTTTAAAATCTAATTCCTAATGTCTCACAAAACACTTGTCATTTTAGAGTTCAGCCTCTCGAAAAGCTGAAACATGCTGCATTGAAAGAATGAAGGCCAAATGGAAAGTGAATCATAATTTGTACCTCGTCAGACTCCAGAGCCATAGACTCCACCCTCTCTGGGTTGTCCAGGAGCTCCTGGAGCTCTGATTGGCTCAGGTCCTGGAGCTTCTCCATTTGATTTGCCAGGATGGCTGTCTGTCATAAAGGAACCAGGAAATAAGAGTTAAAAACAATGTTTGGAAACATAAAGTGGACAATCAGAGAGGCCCAGCCTCTGAATCTTAATGCTACCACAGTTGAGTAGATAATTAATAGCCATGGACTTATTGTTAACAAATCTAGGCAAAACAAACCATGTTACATGCAGCCACTCCCTTAATAAAATAGCAACCAGTGGTAGGTGACAAATGTGGGCATTTTTTGTTAATAGTAGCGATGGTAACATTTGGAGTGCACTATTTTGTACACAGTTGACTTAACGATAGTGTTATAGTTAGCGTTAAAGAGTCATACTACAGTCATCCTCTCGAGTTAAGTGACTGCAGGCCACAAAACAGAACAAGCTGTTCAAACGAGCACTGGTAACAGCGAAGCAACACACCGGGTAAAAATAAACTGGTACTTACACGACGCTAGCAAACCAAGTTGAGCCCGACACTGACTGGTGGTGACATCCAACACCAACTATTTATCTCAAGTGACAGGTGACGTGACACGTCCTCGGGATCTCCGACCAGCCCCGACGGAATCCAGCTGAACGAAAAGCTGCCGAGTCGTCTTCGACGCACTTTGACCGCTGAGCTAACTAGCTACTCGGCCAAGTCCAATCTCACCGGACAGTTCCGCGTTGAACGATATGATGGCAACAACAGTCTGTATGATCGCAATGTCAGGCATCTAGCCACCGTCAACTTCAAGGAAAGCCCAGCGATTTGGCGATGAAAAACGGAGCCCAGAATGCCGCCACCCGGTCCTGACGACCACTATCAAACACCTCTGTGTTCCGGCAATGCTAACCTTAATAATCATACGACTTCAGTCGACAAAATGTGTTGGAAAATTACATAATCTTCACTAAAATAGGAAAGTTTCACTCCACACTGACAGAAACCGCAGCCATCTTGGGAACTATCCACGTTCCGTGGTTTGCGGGGGTGTTCGGACAAAATTAAAATATTCTAAAACGGCACAGTTGAACTGTAACGAACTCTTGATTCATAGTAATACATATTTTAAATACATAGTATTTGCCGACGTATTTGTGTGCGATTAGATTTAACTGGGCCCATTGTCCCTCTGGTGTCCCCTATGTCGCAGGGTAATGGTCGGGTCCCGTGCTCAGCTGATACACGGGAAACCCCTATGTGACGGTAATGTCCCGTCTACTGCTGCCAGTGCTTCTGTCGATGGCTAAATATCCGTCACCCTGCTCTGCTGGAGGAGCTGCACACCACTGCATTTGCACATATTTACATACGACTTTCTGTTCTCCTAATTGGCACATACATTACTGAGTGAAAAGACTTGTGAGGAAAAGAGGCAAATGAGGCAGAGTCCAGAATGTTTTGCAATTGCAATGTGGCGTTTCACCATCTCCATGCGGCTCAACCTCATAGAGGAATTATTTTTCTCATGGAGGTGGAAAGTTTATGACCACCAGCCACATGATCAGATGCCTGTCTTGGACACAATGCATGCTGGATGTCAGGACATATCTGCAGAAGATCAGGCATGCAGAGTCTTTCCTATGTGAATTGCAAGAGAAGACAGAAGATGTGTTGTGGATCGGAACAAATGCAGACTGTCTTGACTATTGTATTTTTGTATTTGTGTCCTATACATGTCTGAATATGTATGGTTCTCTATTGCCTTGATGTGAGATTAGCTGCTGCATTGAGATCCATGTAGATAATGTGTATTGTATGCACCTTTAATGTACTTTGGAGAAGCCAAAGAGGAGAGGTGTGCAATAAATTCAATCTAATCTAATCTAAAGAGAAGTGCCTGAGAAGTTTTGAAAAAGTGAACTCAGTATAAAGTGTGTTGCCAACTGTAAAAAAAAAAAAGCCATGGTTTTATGCAGAGTTTTTTAAATTTATATTATTGTATATTCTCTAAATGCAGTTTTAGAGGATTTGACATCATAACAAGAATACCAATTTCGGTAAGAAGTCACAAATCTATTATTATAAGCCTTCAATCAGTGAAACTGTTTTAGATTATTATCCTGAAGGAATAAAAAAAATTCAATGAACAGCAACAATCAACAGTGAATTATTAGGAATTTAAAAACGACAATGTTTATGAGATGTAAATTAAAAGAAAAAGGAGTAACATAAAACACAAAGATAGACCACCCCAAGTGTAAGATTAAGACCCACAGCCAAACAGCCAAATAAAGTACAGCAGGTAAGATAAGGTAAAGAAAAAGGGGAGGTGTACAAGTCTCTATTCATATTATATTAGACATTTAGCCTCTCAGTGGTCACAGGAATAAGAAAGGCTAGTGTGTTGCCTGTGTCTTTGTTCTGAGCATCCTGTATATCAACATAGAGTAATAAGAACACTGCTTGACCTTTTTACAGACAACCTCAGTATTTGATCCTTTTGTGTGGCAGACTATATTTTCAGTTTAATAGTTGCATGAAATTAAAGCAATCGTGTAAAAAGCGATCCTTAACAATTCAGTGAAAACTTTTGAAGCTGCAGAATCAGAATCAGTTTATTGCCTAGTACGTTTGCACATACAAAGAATTTGGATTGGTGATTGCATAAATGCAATTTAAGTCGTATACAGTTGCCAATGATGCATCAACAACTGATTAAAAATATCCTACCCTGGTTCAGAGTATGGAATGACACCATCAGTCATATAAACAGTGTATTGCATGGCACCAGTTAACACCACTTGAATAAGACACATATTTTTTCAGCAAAACCCGAGTAAAAACACTATAATGTTACTTATTACAGCATTCTGCCCTGCAGTGAATGCCATCTTTGTGAGGCGTAAGGCTTTGTGCAAGCTGTTTGTTATTTTGTCCCCACCCAAATCTACTGTGTACAGTAAGTGTCATCGAGGTAACCAATATAGACTTCCAGTAAAAGGTTTTGGGTGATTTAAAGGTTAAAATACAGTGGATTTTAAATATTAGACACCTATGATGTTCTTGACAGCAGCATTCAGTGGCTTTATTTCAGCTACTTTAATAAATGTAATAAAATGAAACACGTTCACTATATGCAGCCTATTTATACAACTACATTGTGTAACCTCACCACGATCCTGCTCACTTAGAAATATTAACATATAATCTCCAATATTTTAGGAATTATGTTCCATAGTTCCACAGCTGACATCAACTGTGTCACATCATTATAAAGCAGTGGCGGGCCACATTATAAAGCTGCCTGAGCAAGACCGCTACGCGTCACCAAAGTACGGCGGGACACGTACAAGCTACGGTGCTCTTGAAAACGTTTGGAGGGACTCGAGTGGATCTCCAGATCAATGAACAAGTTCGCAGGGAAACGTAGCTCCACATTGAAAAAGTTAAGAAGAATAGGGAAATACTGAAAAGGACCTCTTGCTGGAATTGAAACGCACGGATGTACTGCACAGCCGAGTTATTGAACTCTTTTAAATAGAATCAGCTTTATTGGCCATGTATGTGTACGCATACATGGAATTTGTCTCCGGTTTCCACTCCGCTCTCAATGTACATACAATACACTATTTTACAATAAACAAGGAAAAATATATAAGAATAAAAAAGGGCAGCAAAAAAGTAGAACAGATGTAGGTATAAACATTTAACAGCTATTTTGTTCCCTGATGTAAACATATTTGAATGGCCCTTGCTCTTTAGTGTGAGCGTTGCTGGATTGTTTTGTCATGCTTTGTTGTGAATATATGTGACGGTTCTTGTGAGTTAGCTCTTGTCATTGTGTTAATTACATCGATTTTGACCATATGCATTGTCCGTTAATTACGAAGCATACCGTCCTGCGTGGGTTTAGGGTCCGGATAATTCAATCAGTTTGGGCTGTTTTCTTTTACAAACAAGAATTATGGTCTGGAGAAATAGGGATTGTGTGGCGATTGCTTAGCCCTGTTTGAATCAGTAGGGAACAGCTAAACGCTGCGGGGAGAATGTAGCGCGAGGTTGTGCGTGTTGTTTTGCTTCCGGGGTCAGACGCTGACCCGGAAACTAAACAGACAGACAGACCGGTGTCCACCGAAAACGTTATATTTACCACAATTTAAGCTTCTGCATTTTCCAAATGCACCAGTATTAGTGTTCGGTTTGTAAGCCTTGTACCGAACGGTTTAAAACGAATACGTGATGTTACACCCTAGAAACAAATAACCGTAGCTGTGGCGCCATCATGAGGTTATTAGGTGGTAAGACAGCAGTGAAGGCCCAGGTATAAAATGCACGGCCCGCCACTGGCAGAAGATAACATCTGGCAGCAAAGCCAAGGCTCAGATCACGGTATTAAATTAACAGTTTTGCAAAATTGACCAACTTTTACATTCGAATGAATTCTAACTACATTTGATGTGCGTAACTATCTTTGCCTTTCCTCACATTTAGTGGCCAAAATTGGGCACTCTACTCTGTACCTTTCCCCTGGAGAAGTTTGGAGGCATCGGCCCACAGAAAGGCACAAACCTGCCAGTTTTCCACAAAGTTTTGAAGACCAGCTGGAAGGATCTGAACCAGACCTGCAACCCTATGGGGCTGGCTGGGGAGATCAGCCTGCTGCAGCTTGAGCTGCTAGCGCTTATGGGCTCCTACAAGGACCTCTACCACCCAGAAACCTGTCCTGTGACCCAGGGCCCTCAGGTCTGCGGTGCATACTGCCTCCACGTGTTCAACCACGTACTGAAGGCCAGGTCCTGGCTCACAACGCACTGCTAAGGGAACCGAAAACCCAAGCTAAACCTGGAGCTGAGCCGCAGGACGAACCCAGAGACCAAGGACTGACCCGGCCCAAAGTAAAGTACTTTTTAACTCTCTTTCACTTGCAAATTGTGCCTGTTTTAGTCTCAAATATCAAGAGTACTGCAGTAGGAAATAAAAGTGCACAATTGTCCCATCATGCCTCAGATGCATTGCTGATTTTGTAGTCACACATTGTACAACTTACGAAATCATTGAAACTTTGTTTTGGTGTTAAAATGCATTTGTCACAAAATAGTTCAACCATTGGGAAACTATATGCTTTACTTGCTGCTCACAAGTCTCTCTGCATGTGTGTGAGTAGAATCCAATATATTTCACCCTGAACATATTCTAGTCCAGCAGTTATGTCGTATGCATGAGTGATCTGAGAGTGATCCCTAATTGCATTACTTGATGCTCCACCTTCAACAGAAGCGGCAGTATTGCTCAATCAGGGTTATTTAGGTCATCCAGTACATTCATGTGATCTGCTATCATCACTTTTCGTAATGTGTCCACTTAGCCACAAGTGTTCAAAAGCGCAATATTAATTCTCTCTGCTGTAATGATTGTTATAAATATGTCAGGTCCTGATCCTCGTTCCGTTCCGAGGCGGAGCTCTGCGGGTCGTCCAGACGCTCATCAGCCTGCTGGAGACCAGAGGCAAGAAGATAGTGGTCAACAACAAGAAGAGGTTCAAGGAAGAGTTCGGCGAAGAGGCAGATGACAAGCCGCCCAATCAGCAGAGGCCAGACGATTACAGCGCCATCTTCTCGGGCAACGTGGACGATCACTTCAAGATAGGTACGGTTTAACAAACAGAAGTCAGACAATCTTTAGACAAACCACCAAGTCTTCCCGTCTGAGGCCTTGTCGCTGTCTTCTCTCCTCCCCAGGCGTCTCCATTGTGAGCAGCAGCATACGCCTGTACTCCCCCTTTTATTCATCGGACATCATCATCGCGTCACCGCTGGGCCTCCGTACGGTGCTGGGAGCAGAAGGAGAAAGTAAGCGAGACTTTGACTTCCTCTCCTCCATCGATCTGCTGGTGGTGGACCAGGCAGACGTCTTACTCATGCAGAACTGGGAACACGTCTTGGTAAGAACACACATCTGTTCAACAGCACACATTACTGCAGGATGGCATCTCTTCAGCGGTGTTGTGTTCTTACTGTTGGGAAGAATGTGGCGCCATCTGCTGTTTAACAATAATTGTAGAATTTGATGAATCACAATATGTTATAATTTAGGAAATAGAAGCACTGCTGGAGAGCATTGAGCATTTCAGATTTAAGTCTGACTATTTTTGGAATCCGTTTGGTTAAAATGATATGGTTAAGGTGTCTGTATAAGTCAATGTTTTATAACAATTGACATCGTCCACCCCTCTACAGCATGCGATGAAGCACATAAACCTGCAGCCGCTGGACTCCCATGGAGTGGACTTCTCTAGGGTGAGGATGTGAAACCTGAACAACTGGGCCAGACACTACCGGCAGACGCTGGTGTTCAGCTCCATCCAGGACCCACAGATCACCAACATCCTCACCAAGCACTGCGCCAACTACCTTGGACAGGTACTCATTACAGTAACATTAAACCTGCTCCTGGGACTGAGCGTTCAGCACGAACTGTAATTTAGTTAACACATGACTAAGAGGTAGAAATGATCTCATGGATTGAGTTAACACTCAGCGGTTGGAGCAGCACCCACACTAAGTTGTTTACTGTAGGCAGCTGGATATCTAAGGAAAGTTTTCTTCATTGCTTTTTGATTGTGTAGTTTTTTTAAAAGTATATTCCCTGTGTGGTTTCTGTCCCAGATTGCCACTAAGAACATGCCGAAAATGGGTTCCATCTGCCAGGTGCTGGTTCAGCTGCCTCATGTGTTTCAGATGTTCTCCTCTGACAGCTTCATGGACCACGATGCCCGGTAAGGTCTTCCCACATGTGAACCATGTGATGCCATCACAGCCAGACAACTGACAATCCTCCCAGAAACGTCATCGGAGCAACCACTGAGTCCACATCAAAGCAGGACCAGTGGTTCTCATGGTAGCCTTTGTGTGTGGCAGGGCTGATGACACCCCATGTAGCGTCTTGCACTGGGGCTTTTCTGTAGTATCTCTTCATTTTTTCACAGCTCAACCTTTCTTTATTCTTCAGGGCCGGACTTTGCGTCTGGCTGAGCTAGTGACACCCCATGTAGTGTCTTTCACTGGGGCTTTTCTATGGTATCTACTCATATATGCACGCTGAATGGATCAATCCTCCCGGAAATGTCATCGGAGCAACCACTGAGTCCACATCGAAGCAGGACCAGTGGTTCTCATGGTAGCCTTTGCATCTGGCAGGGCTGATGACACCCCATGTAGCGCCTTGCACTGGGGCCGTTGGATTAACCCACTTTAACCCTGAGGGCCTCATATCTGCACGCTGGATCGATACAATACAATACCACCTGAGCTGCTGCTGTTCACCGTGGACAAAAAAGGTTGGTATGAGCGTCAAAATATATTATAAAATATATTAATCATTTACTATCTTTGATTCACGCTGAACCTAACGCTGACCCATATGATGGTGACGCTTTTAATGCTGCTTTTGAGTGTATTATTGACAGGTACAGGTGTGGGCTACTTGAAGAGGAGGAGGACCCTGAGATCGATGTCGTCGGCCTTGAGGACTCATCCACAAAACGACGCAGGGAAGAGAGCGACGACGAGGAGGAGGCTGCTGCGAAGAGGCCGAGGTGGTCCGAAGAGAGCGACTCGGATTGACTCTACGATGGGACGGGCTGACATTGTTTTCCCTTTGGCCGGAAAAAGTAAGTAGGAGCTTCTGTTTTGTTGAGAAAGTGACCTAGAATAGTCTACAATATAAAAACAAAGTAATATTATGTAACATACCTACAAACTGTATGCTACGTCTATTTGTTCATAATTAATTTCATTCATTTTCAAAATCATTCAAAGATTATTTGTCCGTCTTACTTACTATATGAATCATTTAGTATCTTTGATTCAATCAATACAATATTATTTATCTTACCGTTATTTTTATTTCTCTCTCTCTCACTCCACCTCCTGAGCCGCTACCTTTCACGCTGGACTAAAAGACGAGTATCAGCATATATACTTATGTGTAGTTTTATAAACTTAGTTCAGGAACAGGGCCACGCCCAGAACACAGCTCGTTTCCTCTGCACACAGTATTTAAGCACAACGAACCCGTTCACTTCCTCTTCGACTCTGTCTTCACATCCCTCCCCCCCAACCCCGTTTTTGTCCTCCTATTTCTCTCTCTCTCTCTCTCTTTTGCAGGATTACAGGAACAACAGGGGACTCTGCACCGCCGGAGCTTCCGAAGAGACGGCCCCCACCCTACAGTCTCCATTCCCCCCGTTCCCGCCAGCCGCCGGACATCAACGGTCCCCATCGATCGCCTAACCTCCTTTCTACAAACCCTCCTCGTTTCTTCTTCCTTACATCCCTTAATTTCTTCATCCCTACCCTACATCCCTCTACCTTGACCCCGACCATTCATCCCTTCATCCCTTCATCCCTCTACCCCTACCCTATATCTATTCATCCCTCGACCCCTTCCGCTTCTGAAATCTAACAATCATTCCACTATGCAATAAACCTCTCGAAACTCGTACTGTTATTGACGTGGTCCTTGTTAGTCCTTGTTAAATATATATATATATATATATATATATATATATATATATATAAAGTAATGTGTGTTATTGTGTAAACACAGAAACACTGAGATAATTAATGAGGACGTTTCTTTATTTACAGATGTTTCCTGGTCATTCTTCTGCAGGATTGTGTGAACTGCTCCGACTCATTTCTCAACTTCACTGGTTTGGTGTTGCATTCAATAAAACACTCAAGTCATCTAAAGTGACACTTTTGTATTGTGAGATTTTCTTTGGTTCAACTTCAGTCATGTTGAGTTCATGTGAAGCTTCTTAAATAGTGAATATAACATGTATAGTGGCTTAAAACAGCTTTGCATCTGTCAACAAGCAGCTACACCGAGTCATGAGGATTACGTTGTAGAACACAGGATTTTAAATCAGTCCATATACAGATCAAAGCATTGCCACATATCCAACAGCTCTGAGAAACCATCAACGGTCAGGGAGGTAAGAAGATGAACACATAAGACGGATTGTAAACACTTCAGGAATAATACCAAGTATTTCATTTGTAATTAAGCATTAAGTTGGGTTTGTTAGACAGAAAAAACAATGCTTTCTCCACACATACAACTAACAGGCCATGCTGGCAGTAAAGATGTGATGATCATTAAACAAAAAACATTGAAGGGTGAAAAATTGAGGGAAAAAAAACATTGCTATTCTTGGATACCACTCTGCAAAAAAATAAACCAACAAAAAAAGTGAATTGTGGCCTGAAGGTGGACCCAGACAGGATTTCTTTAAGATCTTGCAGTACTTGTGTCTGCACAACCTTATCTACTTCACACATCAGAACACATGTAATCCTTCAGGTTTAGGGACATTTGTACATACAGCAGCATGATTTAACAGCAAGTGGGCATTAAAGTCATTATAGTGGATAATATACACGTGTATACATCTCTTATACTGGAAACAATGCAGCCTTGATACACATACTGTTGCCCTGTACCTTGGGCCGTCCATTTTGTACTGAACTGTGTTCTTCATTAACTGCACTGGTTTGAAAAAAGAGAAACCCAGAGGATGAAATGAAGACAGGAGGGTTTTTGCTGAAGAGCATTAGTTTATTTTCCACAGGTTACTTCAGAAACAGGTAATTATGTACAACATCTGGAATGTTGGATAAATGCATATCAATCATCTCACTGTGGCCGTTTCCAGAGAAACCTTAGAAATACTAGCTATACATTAAAACCAGTTCCTCTGCATTGGAATGTATTGCTGGTTTCTTTACCAATAAAAGACACCATTAATTCAATACATTCAGGGGTTTTCTGCAACAGGCTTACTTGGTCTGGTATGACCAGTAGTTTATGGGCGGCGAATGTTTAAATGTAACCTTTAAATGGATATGTTCACTGTTTTAGCATTTATCATTGTCACATATAGGCTCACTTTATGTGTAGCATTTCAAGTATTCAGCTATCACTGATTGTATTAATATGATATAAATGTGACTGTGGTACTAAGCTGTTGCAATTAGCAACAGTCATTAGTGACCTTATAGTATTTTCATAACTCATAATATAACACCACATCAGTTAAACTGAGAGTTTTGTAAATACATTTGGTTCAGGGGGGGAGACGCTGTTTAAGATCGGGGTGTTCATCGGGGTGTTCAATTTGCATGATATCTACTGGATAGAAATCTCAGTCCAGCTCTCAGTTGGATTGTTATGATCACACACAGACGTTTGACAGTAAAGCGAGAGGAAGACTCTCCCACCCTTCCTGCTCCCAGACTTATCCCACCGACTGATAATGAGCAACAGACTAAACGTGTAAAATGAGGTCACGGCTGAGAACAATACTGTCTTACTTTCAACACAGTCTGCAGTCTGAGTTAATGTTACAGTTTCACCCCGCACAGTTTTGTCTTGCTTAATTGGGGAGATGGGATGATTGTGTTTGGAAGAAGAAAAGAGGGCGTCTTACTTGTAGTACTGCAAGTGAGACTGTGGTGCCATCTGTTGGCAAAAATATATCAGTGAATAAAAAGTGAATGAAGTTACAATACTGCCATGATGTGGAGGCTGTCCAGATGGCATACATGCATGATTAGTGTCCCTTGTTTTTAGAAATATGTCGCAAAATGCACCACAGAGTGATCTTCTCACTATGTGCATATAAAGTTGAATATTAATAACAATTCAAAAATAAAACTGTGATTTTATTACTTCACAAAGCAATGAAATCACAGACTGTGGGCTGCTCGGTATCATCCCAGTGACAAATAAAAAGCCCCACATGGTACTCAATTAAATGCGATACATTTGGGATTCATGAATTGTGCAATCTTTGCATGAAGTCGATGGAAGCATGCCGTGATTCAAGTTTAGTTTAGTTCATGTCTACTCGTGTCTACTGCCTTTCTATTCATTATTTTATATCTAAATCAACAACAACACAAATGAAACTGCTGACATGTTTCATTCTTGGTTGAACCTTGTATGTATGCTCTGGGTCAAGATGATGTGAAGTGTATCATCACAGATCATCACACACATCATGGATCTATGGAAACACCTATTGTAAACACACACACACACAGTCCAAACTATTTACATTTACACAATTTACTATAAAATAAAATCTCTCTCACACACGCATGCCTGCGTTAGTGGAGGGGGCGTGGCCGCATAATAGTGACGTCATCGAAAAACGGCCTTTCTGAGTTGCACTTGAACCTAACAAGTTTACCTGCAGCACCTAAAAGATTGAGCTCTCAGAAATCTGATCACCTCGAAAACAAACTGTTGGAGAACTGAGTTGAATACCTACAGCAAACAATACCTGTTGGATACAATGGCTTCCAGTGGACCCCCCGTGTGCAGACCAGTGTGCATCGTCAGACCTACAGGTAAAGATTATTATTTTTTTTTTTTATTTCATGCCAAATGTGTTTATTAATGTTCCTTGAATCCATAAAAGGTCATTTCAGTACAAAATGTGCGTTTAATTAAGTTAAATTGTTGAATATTAAGCTAAAGAATGTTCAGAATTGTAAGCTAGCTAATTACAAAAACTCAGATTTTGAGGCCACTCACAGTTTCTGGTGTAATAACAATAATTATATGTTAAGACTGGACTTTCTTCTTCGAAATAGGTGTGGAATGTGTTAACACATGTGTAGGGACATGAAAACACCGTTATTTTTGTTTGAGGGGATCAAATCGTCGATTTTTGTGTTGGAAATCTCGGAAACAAAATGGCGCCTCCACCATTTTGAGAAATAGAACCTTCCTAGCACCATGGCAAGATAGCACTAACATAAGGAGCATTTGAGAGCTAGCTTCAAGATATTCATTAAAATGCACCAACGGATCAATATTGTTACGAGCCTGAATGAAAGAGATGTAGCGTTAACGTTAGTGAACGTAAATGTCTGACAGTTAATGGACCTAAAAACCAAAGCGTTCAGTCATCTGTCAGTCATGTTAGTGTCATCATAACATTGTGATTTGTGGTTCATGTAGTTTTATCTGTAAAGTGGTTTGTCATGTAGCGGACTAAATAAAATAAATTAGTTTGAGGTGCCAAGATGCACATATTTCACTGTGGATATTTTGCAGAAACGATGTTGTTACTAGCGCCTGAATTAACGGCAGGGACCCACGTTTTGGCGTGTGTAATTGCGTGCGTAATTGTGCACGCGGGTCTCTGGCATCAAACCTTTTGGCTTCATCTCAGTGTTTTTCACAGTTTATTAGAAACTTTAGATAGTATTGGAGGCAGTGTCATCTCTCACTGAATAGAGTCAGAATCACCACAAGGTCCAAACTGATGCAACACGGTTTGTTCTGACTTATAATATAGTAGTCTGACTTTTATTATGGCTATACAATGTGAACAGGGTTGTTATGTAGAATTGTGTTGTGCAAACAAGGGTTAAACTGATCCATTCTTCCCTCACCAAGTAGACAGAAGTACTGTATGCCAAATAACTAAATCTGACTGAATACAACTCCACATCACTTTAGCTCTTTAGCCCTTCATTACTGCTACTGTGCTCTTTAAACAAACGATAACAAATGGATATGATTTGGATCCATTTATCACAATTTAACATGTGTTTATTGCACAGCACCCCATTCAATATGTTCTTTAAGTGAAGAAACAGATGCTATAAGAGCATGATGGAGTATTTGTGTGTAGTATTTTGCAGTGTGTACAGCATGGTACAATGGAGGACAACAGCTTTTACCAACACATCTCTTACAGTACAAGGTTGCATATACACTATGAAGGAGTGGAAAATAGTTTGCGCAAATGTTGTCTGATTGTATTAGTGTATGTGAATGACGTTTTCTGAATCCAGTTCCAAATGTAAGAGCGTTTTTTAAAAGTGCTCGGCTGGTGATAATGTGCACACTGGCCTTTCCCTACAGAATAAGTTTGGACCGTGGCTATGGTCTCACATGGAAATAGCATTTTCATAATTTGCTCCTGATAAATACTGAAATAGTTGCCTTTTGAAGCAGACTAGCGGTGGCTTTGTGTTAGTTGGTGGCTTGTGGATGTGACTTTTTTTAAATAAATGTTTTTCTTCCTACCTCAGTCCGCCCTGATGCCGCCCTTATGCCCGACGACCCGGTCCTTCCTGATTACGAAGACGAGGAGGAAGAGGTTGGCGTTGGTGTGGATCATGTGGACGGGCTTCAGGAGGCTGAGGGTGAGCTGCAGTTCCCACCACCACACTTTGTGATGGAGGGACAACAACAAGGCTATGTTCTTCATCCTGTTTACTACCCTGTTTACTACCCTGTTCCCTACGCTGTTCCTGTCGCTGCTCCTTATGCTTTTGCTGACCCTGCTTTCCCTCACGCTGACCCTTACGCTGACCCTGCTTTCCCTCACGCTGACCCTTACGCTGATCCTGCTTTCCCTCACGCTGACCCTGACCCTGCTTTCCCTCACGCTGACCCTTACGCTAACCCTGCTTTCCCTCACGCTGACCCTGACCCTGCTTTCCCTCACGCTGACCCTTACGCTAACCCTGCTTTCCCTCACGCTGACCCTGCTTTTCGTGATGCTGAACCTTTTGATTATAATGCTTTTGCTGCTGCTTTTGAGCGTATTATTGCCAGGTACAGGTATGGGCTACCTGAAGAGGAGGAGGACCCTGAGATTGATGTCGTCGGACTTGAGGACGAGGACTTTGAGTTTGCAGTTGAGCTCCCTGTACCGGATGTGGAAGACATCGGGCCACTCTCCTTGGAAGATTCTTCAGAAGAGCTCACGGATGCAGCAGTTCCCTCAACTTCTGGCCTCGGCTCCTCCACAAAACGACGCAGGGAAGAGAGCGACGACGAGGAGGAGGCTGCTATGAAGAGACTGAGGTGGTCCGAAGACAGCGACTCGGATTGACTCTACGATGGGACGGGCTGACAATCCTCCCAGAAACGTCATCGGAGCAACCACTGAGTCCACATCGAAGCAGGACCAGTGGTTCTCATGGTAGCCTTTGCATCTGGCAGGGCTGATGACACCCCATGTAGCGCCTTGCACTGGGGCCGTTGGATTGACCCACTTTAACCCTGAGGGCCTCATATCTGCACGCTGGATCAATCAACCTTTATTTCATCCTAAGTGCTGGCGTTTGCGTCTTCAAGGCTGGAGAAAACCCATGTAGCGTCTTGCACTGGGGCTTTTCTATAGTATCTACTCATATCTGCACGCTGGATGGATCAATCCTCCCGGAAATGTCATCGGAGCAACCACTGAGTCCACATTGAAGCAGGACCAGTGGTTCTCATGGTAGCCTTTGCATCTGGCAGGGCTGATGACACCCCATGTAGCGCCTTGCACTGGGGCCGTTGGATTAACCCACTTTAACCCTGAGGGCCTCATATCTGCACGCTGGATCGATCAACCTTTATTTCATCCTGAGTGCTGGCGTTTGCGTCTTCAAGGCTGGAGAAAACCCATGTAGCGTCTTGCACTGGGGCTTTTCTGTAGTATCTCTTCATTTTTTCACAGCTCAACCTTTCTTTATTCTTCAGGGCCGGACTTTGCGTCTGGCTGAGCTAGTGACACCCCATGTAGTGTCTTGCACTGGGGCTTTTCTATGGTATCTACTCATATATGCACGCTGGATGGATCAATCCACCCGGAAACGTCATCGGAGCAACCACTGAGTCCACATCGAAGCAGGACCAGTGGTTCTCATGGTAGCCTTTGTGTGTGGCAGGGCTGATGACACCCCATGTAGCGCCTTGCACTGGGGCCGTTGGATTGACCCACTTTAACGCTGAGGGCCGGCCTTTGCATCTGGCAGGGCAAGGAACCTTTAGCTTGATCGGTGTTCCAATGAGCACAATATTTCTTGTCACAGCACCAGTGGCTCATAGTAGTTGGTCTGCAGTCTGCACAGTGGGGGGTGTGCTTGAATCACACACGTCATGCATCCCCCTCAGTGTCTGTAATCCTCTCCAGGTCAACACTAAAGATATCACTGAAAGCTGATGTGAGAAGAGGAACTTACCACCTGCGCTTGAAAATTGACTGGCACTGCGCTGGACACCTAAATACAGAACATCCAATACGAGCAAACCTCATGAAAACGGGACCAGGGAAACTCCCCAAAGACAGTTTGGTTAAAGTCTGCGGGTTGAAATTGCCTTAATAATATTGCCCAAAAAGGTATAGTAACATTTAAAATATATTAAATTCTTAATTCAATAATTCAAAGATCATTTCTGTTACTAACCATGTTTGTTTTCCCTTTGGCCGGAAAAAGTAAGTAGGAGCTTCTGTTTTGTTGAGAAAGTGACCTAGAATAGTCTACAATATAAAACAAAGTAATATTATGTAACATACCTACAAACTGTATGCTACGTCTATTTGTTCATAATTAATTTCTTATTTGGTCATTCAAAGATTATTTGTCCGTCTTACTTACGATGATTTATTGTTCCCTCTCTTACTCCATCACCGTGGACAGAAAAGGTGAGTCAGAGCTTCTGATTTAGAATCTATAATGTAAAGGCAAAGTTAGAAATAGCTCAATGTATTATAATGTTAATCTGTTTATGCCTTTAGTATGTTTATTTTATAATTTAAATATTGTTTTATTAACCATTCTGTCTCATACTTAACTTTTACAATACTCCACCACCTGAGCTGCTGCTGTTCACCGTGGACAAAAAAGGTTGGTATGAGCGTCAAAATATATTATAAAATATATTAATCATTTACTATCTTTGATTCATGCTGACCCTGATTTCCCTAACGCTGACCCATATGATGGTGACGCTTTTAATGCTGCTTTTGAGTGTATTATTGACAGGTACAGGTGTGGGCTACCTGAAGAGGAGGAGGACCCTGAGATCGATGTCGTCGGCCTTGAGGACTCATCCACAAAACGACGCAGGGAAGAGAGCGACGACGAGGAGGAGGCTGCTGCGAAGAGGCCGAGGTGGTCCGAAGAGAGCGACTCGGATTGACTCTACGATGGGACGGGCTGACATTGTGTTCCCTTTGGCCGGAAAAAGTAAGTAGGAGCTTCTGTTTTGTTGAGAAAGTGACCTAGAATAGTCTACAATATAAAAACAAAGTAATATTATGTAACATACCTACAAACGGTATGCTACGTCTATTTGTTCATAATTAATTTCATTCATTTTCAAAATCATTCAAAGATTATTTGTCCGTCTTACTTACTATATGAATCATTTAGTATCTTTGATTCAATCAATACAATATTATTTGTCTTACCGTTATTTTTATTTCTCTCTCTCTCACTCCACCTCCTGAGCCGCTACCTTTCACGCTAGACTAAAAGACGAGTATCAGCATATATACTTATGTGTAGTTTTATAAACTTAGTTCAGGAACAGGGCCACGCCCAGAACACAGCTCGTTTCCTCTGCACACAGTATTTAAGCACAACGAACCCGTTCACTTCCTCTACGACTCTGTCTTCACATCCCTCCCCCCCAACCCCGTTTTTGTCCTCCTATTTCTCTCTCTCTCTCTCTCTTTTGCAGGATTACAGGAACAACAGGGGACTCTGCACCGCCGGAGCTTCCTAAGAGACGGCCCCCACCCTACAGTCTCCATTCCCCCCGTTGCCGCCAGCCGCCGGACATCAACGGTCCCCCATCGATCGTCTAACCTCCTTTCTACAAACCCTCCTCGTTTCTTCTTCCTTACATCCCTTCATCTCTTCATCCCTACCCCACATCCCTTCATCCCTCTACCCCTACCCTATATCTATTCATCCCTCGACCCCTTCCGCTTCTGGAATCTAACAATCATTCCACTATGCAATAAACCTCTCGAAACTCGTACTGTTATTGACGTGGTCCTTGTTAGTCCTTGTTAAATATATATATATATATATATATATATATATAAAGTAATGTGTGTTATTGTGTAAACACAGAAACACTGAGATAATTAATGAGGACGTTTCTTTATTTACAGATGTTTCCTGGTCATTCTTCTGCAGGATTGTGTGAACTGCTCCGACTCATTTCTCAACTTCACTGGTTTGGTGTTGCATTCAATAAAACACTCAAGTCATCTAAAGTGACACTTTTGTATTGTGAGATTTTCTTTGGTTCAACTTCAGTCATGTTGAGTTCATGTGAAGCTTCTTAAATAGTGAATATAACATGTATAGTGGCTTAAAACAGCTTTGCATCTGTCAACAAGCAGCTACACCGAGTCATGAGGATTACGTTGTAGGACACAGGATTTTAAATCAGTCCATATACAGATCAAAGCATTGCTACATATCCAACAGCTCTGAGAAACCATCAACGGTCAGGGAGGTAAGAAGATGAACACATAAGACGGATTGTAAACACTTCAGGAATAATACCAAGTATTTCATTTGTAATTAAGCATTAAGTTGGGTTTGTCAGACAGAAAAAGCAATGCTTTCTCCACACATACAACTAACAGGCCATGCTGGCAGTAAAGATATGATGATCATTAAACAAAAAACATTGAAGGGTGAAAAATTGAGGGAAAAGAAACATTGCTATTCTTGGATACCACTCTGCAAAAAAATAAACCAAAAAAAAAGTGAATTGTGTCCTGAAGGTGGACCCAGAGGTACCGCCATGCCATTACAAAACAGGTTTATCAGCTATAGGTGGCAATTTAATCTCATGCTCGGCTTTGGTCAGACTGCTTTCAGCACTCATCAGTCTAGTCTCAGTTTGCCAGAATTCAAGAAGACATTTCCGGGGACCACAGGATGCTCGATGCTTCCTCCTGCAGTGCGGAGAGTGTAAGAGGCCCTCAACAGTCTTCTGATGACACAATACAGCACACCAGCTTAAAGAAACAAGCAGGAGGACATTTTACCATCCTAGTCTGTTCCACAAACAGGATTTCTTTAAGATCTTGCAGTACTTGTGTCTGCACAACCTTATCTACTTCACACATCAGAACACATGTAATCCTTCAGGTTTAGGGACATTTGTACATACAGCAGCATGATTTAACAGCAAGTGGGCATTAAAGTCATTATAGTGGATAATATACATGTGTATACATCTCTTATACTGGAAACAATGCAGCCTTGATACACATACTGTTGCCCTGTACCTTGGGCCGTCCATTTTGTACTGAACTGTGTTCTTCATTAAGTCATAAATAAGTCATATTAAAACAAATTCAGTTTATAACAAGGAACACAATTGAAATGTAGGTAACTTTGTATCTGAAATGCACATTTGCACTTCCTTAATTAATGACTTTGACCCTTATCCATTAAAATGGCACCTTTGTGATATAGCTTTGTGGCAAAAAATGACGTCATTTTGGTTGCCATTTGCAGGGGTAGGATTTTCCAGAGCTAACACACTAGTATGAGGTTATGGTCCTTTGCCAGCTTGGCTCGCATGTGGCTTCAACACGTGTGAGGCATTTCTTTGACAGCTACACTACCCAGCCCTCTGGACACTAAAGACAAAGGCCAGACTTTGTTGAAAGCTCTAGCGTGTGCCTGTCTTGTGTGAAGCCAAGCTCACGTGAGGAGGACTTCAAATCACAGATGAGCATATTATACAGTATATCTAAGAAGACTACGAAGCAACAGAGCATCAACCCTTGTCACCGACCAGGACCGAACTGCACACATGTAAATTCACTCCGGACCTATAGGTGGCAGTAATGCAGCTACTGACTCACCACCACCGAAGAAGCTCACGAATCGCACGTGCAACCCACTGTCAACATGGGGGAAAGGAGGCAGACTAAGCAGCTTCTCACTAATTTAACCAAAAAACAGAAGAAACACTTGAAGGAATTCGGGGAGGAGCATCCGTTCCATGATGTGTAAGCAGTGCAGCGAACTTCGGGCAGTTTTAAATGTATAATTAAGCTACTTTTATGTTAGCCAACTAGCTACGTTGCCTTTAGACGACGGTGGTCACAGTCGAGACAGATTCAGTGGGCTATGTGTTAGCTATATGTATACGTTACTAGTAAAAACCAGTGGCGGGCCGTGCATTTTATACCTGGGCCTTCACTGCTGTCTTGCCACCTAATAACCTCATGATGGCGCCACAGCTACGGTTATTTGTTTCTAGGGTGTAACATCACGTATTCGTTTTAAACCGTTCGGTACAAGGCTTACAAACCGAACAATAATACTGGTGCATTTGGAAAATGCAGAAGCTTAAATTGTGGTAAATATAACGTTTTCGATGGACACCGGTCTGTCTGTTTGTTTAGTTTCCGGGTCAGCGTCTGACCCCGGAAGCAAAACAACACGCACAACCTCGCGCTACATTCTCCCGCAGCGTTTAGCTGTTCCCTACTGATTCAAACAGGGCTAAGCAATCGCCACACAATCCCTATTTCTCCAGACCATAATTCTTGTTTGTAAAAGAAAACAGCCCAAACTGATTCAATTATCCGGACCCTAAACCCACGCAGGACGGTATGCTTCGTAATTAACGGACAATGCATATGGTCAAAATCGATGTAATTAACACAATGACAAGAGCTAACTCACAAGAACCGTCACATATATTCACAACAAAGCATGACAAAACAATCCAGCAACGCTCACACTAAAGAGCAAGGGCCATTCAAATATGTTTACATCAGGGAACAAAATAGCTGTTAAATGTTTATATAGCTGTTAAATGTTTATACCTACATCTGTTCTACTTTTTTGCTGCCCTTTTTTCTTATATATTTTTCCTTGTTTATTGTAAAATAGTGTATTGTATGTACATTGAGAGCGGAGTGGAAACGGGAGACAAATTCCATGTATGCGTACGCATACATGGCCAATAAAGCTGATTCTGATTCTGATATCCATAAACGACACAATAGGCAAAATTAACACACTGCAGATATAAAGAAAACAAAAGCAGTTTCACTTAACAAAAGCTGTTCTATTTAAATACAAAGTCCATCCTCTTCTTTGTTTACAAAGAGTTCAATAACTCGGCTGTGCAGTACATCCGTGCGTTTCAGTTCCAGCAAGAGGTCCTTTTCAGTATTTCCCTATTCTTCTTAACTTTTTCAATGTGGAGCTACGTTTCCCTGCGAACTTGTTCGTTGATCTGGAGATCCACTCGGGTCCCTCCAAACGTTTTCAAGAGCACCGTAGCTTGTACGTGTCCCGCCGTACTTTGGTGACGCGTAGCGGTCTTGCTCAGGCAGCTCAGGTTACCAAATCCAGCATGGCTCCATACACCAAGACGTTCAGTCGCAAATAATAAGCATTCCCAGCAATACAATTTGCATCTGTTCTCCGACCCTATCAGCCAGGAATACCGTTCATAGTTTGCGGACTGAAAGTGGCGCACAAATCCTTTTCCTGGCTGGGTCAGGGCTGCTAGCTGTGGGGTTGACCGGCCATTTCTTACTATGTCCAGTTTGTCCGGAAATATCCTTCTTGAGAAAGGCGTTCCCAGTAACTCCGCCACTAAATCAGTTTCTCCTCCTCCTTCCGCCATTTGATGTTCAAAAAAAACAAAGCTAGGTAAAAAAAACTAAAAATGCCATAATTTCTTCCATATCTTTCCACTTGAACTCTGACCGCTAACAACCTAAGTTCTGCTAGCAAGCATAAGTTTCACTTTAGTCACGTGCTCGCCCACTGACCAATCACAGCACACTCTGCACCTGGAGTAATGCTGACGTAGCTATAGGCCGGCTAGCAGGCGCTGACATGTCAAACTAAAGATCTGATTGGTTGAACACTATGACAATCAACAATATCTTCCCCATTCACTTAAACTGCACAGGATGCACTTGAAAGTCTGCAGGCCTCGGGCCTCTGTTCTTACCTAGAGACACAGAGGTGAGATCTGATTGGATAAAAGCTCTACTTAAAACAAGCTGCACTGGAAGCAGAGCAACTGAGGAAGACAGTAGCTGTGCAATGAGAAAATAAGATAATGGGAAAAATATTTTTATATATTATAATACATGTAGTGTATTTAAGAAAAAATATTTAATTATAAAATAGATATAACTTTGTGATTCTGTTTAGGCCAGCAGAGAAGGCCTTGCAGGCCCTGACGGCCCACCACTGTTATAAAGAAAGGGACATACAGAGGTGTTATTCTGAGCTGAGGCTGACTTAGCTCTGTGTAATATTTGAGTGAGTGCAAGAAAATGCTCTTCAAAGAAATGACTGTCAACACATAAAAGCAGTAACTTTAGATTTTTCTGATATTAAATTAATATCCAACCATCTTAAACAACGGTAAACCACCGCTAATTAATCCGCGACGAGACGCTCTTATATATGAATGAAAAACAGTGTTTTCTGGGTCTGTAAGAGGCAGGACACAATTCAATTCAATTTATTTTGTGTAGCCCAAAATCACAAATCACAAATTTGCCTCAGGGGGCTTTACAATATGTATACATGGGACATCCTCTGTCCCGGGACCCTCACTTTGGTACAGGAAAAACACAGAGAGAGACTCAGGGTTTGTTAAAGAAAACCTGCCAGTGAGCAGGTTAGGTTAACATCGTCAGTTAGGAACAGACTCAGAATTTAAGTTACTTATTTTTCTGGAACTTAAAACCCAGTTTCCCTCATCTCAGGGCTTGATGAAACAGGGCCCTGACCACGTATACACTGATATTGATATATCTACAATAAGCTAATATTGTCCAATATATCGTCTGACTGTGTGGCTCTATAATATCATTGGTATGAAAATAACTTATTTTTCGTGTATTATCCCACTATATTATTATTTTTCCATTTATTTTGGAAAGTCAATTTCCATTGGCTTTGAGGAGTAATTTACTACCTGACACTGTTTTTTACACAATATCAAATGTCATCAAATCCACTAAAACAGAAATCTTCCGGATTGACACTTTTGTTAGGAGAATTATGTGTTTTTTAAAGACAAGTGTGTTTCCTGTGTGTGTATCAGTCTGTTTTGAGTGCTTTGAGGGCGGAGACAGTCAGGAGGCAGTGCAGGACCATGGCCCCAATGTCATAGAGCAGCAGCAGCAGTGTCAGACTCCAGCAATAGGCCTGCAGGAGACAATGAAACACATCAAACAACTTTACGTACCCAAGTGATCTCCAATAATCTACGCTGACTCTTTCCATGAGTCCGGGCCATCCACACTTCCTGATCTATTATGTCAGAAATGTGTTGGTGCTGCGCCCATTCATTTCCACCCTTCTATGGTAGCTATGCACCCATTGATTTCTCCTTATCATCATCACCATTCTTCCATCTCGCTCATCTATCCATCAGAAAAAAAACTGATAATAGTAATGACAGATGAGCTGAATGGGGATTGGGGTTGGGGGAACCCCAATCCCCATTCAGCTCATCTGTCATTACTATTATCAGTTTTTTTTCTTCTTCTTCTTTGTCTTCACCCTGAGGAAAGAACGGAGAAGAAAGAAAAGAAAAGTTTGATAACAGCAAACTGACCGCCAGGCGTGCCCGGGGAGGACATATATCATTCATCATTCTGAAGTGATGGATGGAAAGATCGTCCTCACACAGCTCTATGTTGGGTAAGGTGCTGAGGTTGTAGCAGTAGAGGCAGAAGGCAAGCAGCGCCCCCAGCAGGCTAACCGCGTGGCTGCACGCGCAACCTCGAAG